>NW_004444006.1:6401991-6413863 GCF_000243295.1 Trichechus manatus latirostris | reverse complement strand
GTTAGTGCACATATTGTTTTATGACAATGGTTAACAACCCCACGACATGTCAACACTGTCCCTTCTCAACCTTGGGTTCCCTATTACCAGCTCTCCTGTCCTCTCCTGCCTTCTAGTCCTTGTCCCTGGACTGTTGTGCCCCATTAGTCTCATTTTGTTTCATGGGGCTGTCTAATCTTTGGCTGAAGGGTGAGCTTCAGGAGTGACTTCATTACTGAGCTAAAAGGGTGTCCAGGGGCCACACTCTCAGGTTTTCTCCAGTCTCTGTCGGGCCAGTAAATCTGGTCTTTTTTTGTGAATTAGAATTTTGTTCTACATTTTTCTCCAGCTCTGTCTGGGACCCTTTGTTGTAATCCCTGTCAGAGTAGTCAGTGGTGGTAGCCAGGAACCATCTAGTAGTACTGGACTCAGTCTGGTGGAGGCCATGGTAGTTGTGGCCCATTAGTCCTTTGGACTAATCTTTCCCTTCTATCTTTTTTTCTTCATTCTCCCTTGCTCCCAAAGGGTTGAGACCAGTGGAGTATCTTAGATGGCTGCTTACAGGCTTTTAAGGCCCCAGACGCTACTCGCCAAGGTAGAATGTAGAACATTTTATTTACATACTGTGTTATGTCAAATGAGCTAGATGTTCCCTGAGACTATGGTCCCCACAGCCCTCCACCCAGCAATTCAGTCCCTCAGGGAGTTTGGTTGTGTCTATGGAGCTTCCATAAGTCTGGTCTTTTTGTGTGTGTGTGAATTTGAAATTTGTTCCACATTTTTCTCCCACTCTGTCCGGGACCCTCTATTGTGATCCCTGTCAGAGCGGTCACTGATGGTAGCCGGCTATCGTCTAGTTGTTCCGGGCTGAGGCTCGTGGAGGCTGTGGTTCATGTGGTCTGTTTGTCCTTTGGACTAATATTTTTTTTGTGTCTTTGGTTTTCTTCATTCTCCTTTACTCCAGATGGGATGGGACCAATAGATGTATCTTAGATGGCCAAGAAGGAAGACATTTTTCCCCCTTCTATTAATAAAAAAAATAAAATAGTTTAAATCAAACCTTTCTCTTTTAAGGTAGAATGTATCAGTTACGACTACATTTGACTGCATGTTACGGAAACCCTATTGCAGTGGCTCAACAAAATAGGTGTTTTTGTTTTTAACAAAAAGTTCTGAGGTAGACAGTCCAGTTTATGTGCAGCTGGTCAAGAGAGTCATTAAGGAACCAGAATCATTATAACTTCCTGTTTCACCATCTTTTTAGTGTGTATTTTTTACCCTTATGGTTGTAAAATGGCTGCTCAAATTCTGGCACCTTGTCCATGTTCTTTGCAAGAAGAATGAGATAAGAGCATAGGGCAAAAGACTAAAGGATTTGGCAAGCTAAACTGTTACTTTTTTTTAAATAAGGAAATCAATAACCTTTCCGGAAGCCCCACCCAGTAGACTTCTGCTTACACCTTATTAGCTAGAACTAGGTCATGTAGCCATCCTCAGGTTTGTGTATGGGAAGTTGGGTATATTGCTGCTGGAATTCTCTGAGTAAGGAAGATGGGAATAATAGGTATTGAGTAGGAGACTAACAGGGTCTGTTACATACTGCTTGGTTTATTTCTGATTTAAAAACTGGTTTTCCCATGGTAACCTTCTGTAATACATGAAATTCCTTTCTGAAAGAGCTCAGAATTACAAAACCAAAATTAACAGTATATAATCATATGCAGCCCTGGTGGTGCAATGGTTAAGCTCAGCTTCTAACCAAAAGGTTGTCAGTTCGAACCTACCCAGCAGCTCCACAAGAGAAAGACCTGGTGATCTGCTTCCCATAAATATTACAGACTAGAAAACCTTATGGGACAGTTCTACACTATCACATGGGGTCACTATGAGTCTGAATTGACTCGATGGCACCAAACAACAACCCAATATGAACTTAAGCAACTTTTTGGAAAGTCAAGAACTTAATGAATCTTGAACTCAACATTTCATATTCCTCCAAATTGTCTGGTACTTATTGTGTACATAATATTGTAGCCTGACATCATCCTCACTTTCCTTTTTTGTGCAGAGCTTTATACAGTCTGTGTCTGAGAATACTTGGCGCAAAGTAAGTGCCAGTGTTGACTGCATTTGTGTATTCATCCAGGAGACTGAGCTCCTTAAAGACATGATAGATGTTTGACTTATTTCTGTACCCTCCCCCGTAGCCTAGCACATAATAGATGATTAATAAATATTGTTGAATGAATTGAATGAATGAATTTCTGAGGTGTCCAAGAAGAGCTGTCAAATCCCTAAGTTACCAAGGAATCTGTAGCCTCTGAATAGGCAAGGACCAGCCTGCCAGGTAGGAAGACAGCAGAAAAACTGAACAGTTAGTAATTGACTCAAAAGCAATTTGTTATTGATTCTTCACATATTGACAGTTTTGGTGTACCAGAGATGGTTTTGCAATCTTATGTATCATCAAACATCTTTGTTTTTCAAAATTTAGGTTTTCCATTTTTAATTTATGAAGATATTGCCAAACCAGCAGAGCTGGCATAACTGTCTAAACATGAGTTAGAAATAAAAGTCCAAAAAAGTAGGAGGAAAAAACCCACATCTGAAAAATTCTGGATTCTTTTAATTTTTTAAGTTTTTAAAACTTATTTTTAATTTTTACAAAAGCAATTCATTCTCATTACAGAAGGACAAGGAAAAACAATCCCATGGGATAGGAAAATTTTTCTTACTACCCAGAAAACAATAACCATACTAGAAAAATTTGACAAATAAGAACCAAAACCCCCCCTCAAAAAAACTGAACTCTTAACCACCATGCCACTAGGGTTTCCCCGACAAACAAGACTTCGTCAAAATTAGTTTTTTTGTTTTTTTACTAGAGACAAATCTCCAATGAAGAAGAATTCCAAATAATTTATGTAGATACTCTACCCACAAGGAGGGGGAGCATAACTTCCCACTCCTTAAGTGTGGAAGGCGCCTAAAGATGTCTTTTCAAAGAGAGTACAGTATGGAAAGGTTTGGGGAGGTGGCGTAGAGAAACCTGACAAACACTGTCTCAGCCAGGTGATCAAGGTCAACATCAACAGTGATAAGTTATGTTGATAGTATGTACCCTTTATATGATGTGATGAAAATGGCACTTTACCACTATGGTCTTTCTCCCCTAAACCCATAACTCCAGTCTAATCATGAGAGAAACAACAGACAAATTTCAATTGAAGAGCATCCTACAACGTATCTGACCATTACTCCTAAAAATTGTCAAGGTCATCAAAAATAAGGAAAATCTGAGAAACCGTCACAGCCAAGAAGAGCCTAAAGAGACACGACATCTAAATGCAATGTGGTATCTTGAATGGGATCCTGGAACAGTAAAAGGACACTGGGTAAAAACTAAGGAAACCTGAATAAAGTACGAACTTTGGTTAAAAGTAAGGTATCAGTTCATTAAATGTAACAAATGTGCATACTAATGTAGGCTATTAATAATAGGGGACACTGGGGTGGGGTATATGGGAACTCTGTACTGCCTTCTCAATTTTTCAGTAAATCTAAAATTATTCTAAACAATAAAGTCTATTAAAACACAAACAAAAAAAACTTGTTCATCAAAAGAGACCATTTGAGGGTTGAACAACATGATGAACGTAACTAATGTCACTGAATTGCACATGTAAAATTGTTGACATGGCAAACATTTTGTTACATATGTATTTACCGCAATAAAAGCAAAGAGACACCATTAAGAAAATGAATAGATAAGCTGTGGGGATATGTTCCATTAAAATATGGATGTATAAAGGCCTCTATGCTGCACAACATGTTGAGACTTGTCCCCAACATGTTGAGACTTGTCAAGACTTGTTTTTACAAACCCGTTACTGATTGGCTTGTTTACCTGAATTCCTCCTCCCTTGCCCGAAACTTATTGCTATTCACCCAAAGCCCATTGTTCTGTTATTTGCTTCACTGCTTGCTGTATTGACTATAAAATAAACTCCTGGGACTGAAGCCAGGGTTCGACTCCTCAGAGTGATCCTCCTGGCCCCACTTCTCTATAAGAGTTGTGGCATTGGTTATTGGCTCCACCGCCCCAACAACCGTCGCTGCTGCAACAATAAGCCACAGACTGAAATATTTACAAAACATATATGACAGGGTACTGCTATCTAGAACTCCTACTACAACTCACTAATAAAAACACAAATAACCCCACAAATTAGGCAAAAGATGTAAACAGATACTTCATAAAAGAAGCCACATGAATGGCCAACAAGCACATGAAAAAGTGCTCAGCACTATTAGTTATCAGGGAACAGAAAATTAAAACTACAAACAGATGCAACTACACACTCCCCAGAATGGCTAAAGTTAAAAAGATTGATAATGCCAAATGTGGATGAGAGTATGAGGAAGCCAGAAATTTCATACATTGTTGATGGGAATGTAAAATGGTACAACCACTTTTGGAAAGGGTCTGTTAATTTCTTATAAAACTAAACATTCACATCCTATAAACCAGAAATTATATTCCTAAGTATTTACCCAAGAGAAATATATGTCCATATAAAGACTTGCAGAAGGATGTTCATGGCAGCTTTATTTATAATTATCTCAAGCTGCCCCACTCCAGGTGACCATCGACAGGAGAATGGATAAACAGACTGTGGTAAATTTATGCTATACAGCAATAACAAGGAACAAACCACTGATAAACGCAACAACACGGCTGAATCTCAAAAACACTGTCATGGATTGAATTGTGCCCCCCAAAAAATGTGTGTAGCAACTTGGCTAGGTCATGATTCCCAGTACTGTATGATTGTGTTATCTGATGTGATTTCCTTATGTGTTGTAAACTCTACCACTATGATGAGATTATAGGTGATCTCCTCATGTGTTGTAAATTCTGTCACTGTGATGACATTATACTGATGAGGTTGACAAGATTAGTGTTTTAATGCAATCTCTTTTGAGATATACAAGAGAGAAGCGAGCAGAGACACATGGGAACATCATACCACCAAGACAGCAGTGCTGGGAGCAGAACGCGTCCTTTGGACCTGAGGTTCCTGCGCAGAGAAGCTCCCACACCAAAGGAAGACTGATGACATGGACTTTCCTCCAGAGCTGATAGGGGAAAGTGTTCCCCTGGAGCTGATGCTCTGAATTTGGGCTTGTAGCCTACTGGACAGTGAGAGAATAAATTTCTCTTTGTAAAGCCATCCACTTGTGGTATTTCTGTTGGAGCAGCACTAGATGACTAAGACAAACACAATGCTGAATGAAATGAGCTAGACGCAAAGAGTTTATACTGTATGATTCCATTTATATGAAAGTCTAGGACAGGCAAGACTAATTTATAATGGAAAATTTCCTTATGAGGGGCCTGGGGACAGGGATTGACAGGAAAGTAGTATAAAGGAACTTTTGGGTGAGGGTAATGCTCCCTCTATATATTTAAAATATTTTATTTATTTTGTTGAGAATATACACAGAAAAACGTATACTAATTCAACAGTTTCTACATGTACCATTTAGTGACATTGATTATATTCTTCGAGTTTTGTAACCATTCTCACTCTCCTCTGAGTTATTCTTCCCAGATTAACATAAATTCACTGCCCCATAAGGTTCCTGTCTAATCTTTTGAGTTGCTGTTGTCAATTTGATCCCATACAGATAGTTCTTAAAAGAGCACATTGCTCAAGGCAGACATTTTTTACTAGTTAAGCTAAACTATTGTTTGGTTTTAAGGAGACTCCAGGGGATATTTTTGGTTTAAGTCTTAAAGATTATCTCAGGGCAATAGTTTCAGGAGTTCATCCAGTCCTCATGGCCCCAGAAACTCTGGATTCCGTGATAATTTTAAATTCCATTCTGCATTTCCCCCCTTTTGATCAGGATTCTTCTACGGAAGCAACGGACCGGGATCACAACAGAGGGTCCCGGACAGAGCTGGAGAAAAATGTAGAATGAAATTCTAACTCACAAAAAAAGACCAGACTTACTGGCCTGACAGAGACTGGAGAAACCCCAAGAATATTGCCCCCAGACACCCTTTTGGCTCAGTAATGAAGTTACTCCCTAGGTTCACCCTTTAGCCAAAGATTAGACAGCCCCATAAAACAAAATGAGACTAATGGGGCACAGCAGTCCAGGGACAAGGACTAGAAGGCAGGAGGGGACAGGAAAGCTGGTATTAGGGAACCCAAGGTTGAGAAGGGACAGTGTTGACATGTCGTGGGGTTGTTAACCATTGTCATAAAACAGTATGTGTACTGTTTGATGAGAAACTATTTGTTCTGTAAACCCTCATCTAAAGTACAATAAAAATAAAAAAATAAAAAAGATGGGCAGTAATGGTGGCTGGGCACCATCCAGTTCTCATGGTCTCATGGCAAAGGAGGCAGTTGTTCACGTAGAAATGCTCTATATCTTGATAGGAGTTTCAGTTACATAGGGATATGCAGTTTTCAAAATGCATTGAACGCACTTAAGATTTGCACATTTATCTGAATGTAAACTTTACCTAAAAAATAAAACTCTAAACAAATATTGAACTCTATGCATGCTGAAATATTTACAAGTGAAGTGTACTGATGGCTGCAATTTACTCTGAAATGTATACACAAGATGGACTGATGGATAGATATGTGATAAAGAAAATATAGCAAAATGTCACTATACATATCTTTCAACTTGTCTGCGCTTGAAAGTTTACAAAATGAAATGTTGAGGGGAGAGAGACTGCCATAAATAATATCAGTGTCATTATTTTTACCTCCGTGTATATCCTTCCAGATCCTTTCTTATGCACAGATACAAGGGGCATCGTAGACACTTTTTGGTCAAATGCTAAAGTGTTGAAGTCAATATGTAACTGAAGCTCAGGATGAATCTGAATATCACTATCCATTCAAGTATAAACCCCTGGAATATAAGAATAAAACTAAAATTTTATAAGAAATAAGTATTATTCTAACTTAATGTTTTCAATAGTATTTTTTAAAATTGACATTACAGTGCAGGGACTACACTGTGAGCTGCACACATGTTCCTATGGTCACTATTTTCACATATGCCATATTAAAGAAATGTTCACTTTCAGCTGAGGTCAGTAGAACAGAACGATTCATGGCCTAAATAGGATTAGGTAATTAAAATTAAATATAGTTCCTAAAAGTTATTTTTAATGCTGTTAATGCTAGTACATAAAATAATTCTATAAAGATTAGAATTGAGATATGATTCAATCTTTATGGCTAAAATTTTCATAAACATTTGTTGGTTCAAAAAGGATATAATGTTCTTCCTACACTTATCTAGGGAACACAGTCTCTCTTAATGTTCATATTAACTATAAATCTATTTCTATATTAGTCAACTATTTAAAAGGTCTTAACAATTGTGTTTGTACACAAAATTAACAGCTTTCACAATTATCATTAATTATTGTATTTAACTCTTACAAATATGCATGTGCATGTATAGGTACATATATATATATACACACTATATATACACATTTATACTTTAACTGGCTGATAGAATTTCAGCATATAAAGCATAAAAACAACAAACCAGTTGCCATCAGTTCTGACTCACAGCGACCCATATGTGTCAGAGTAGACCTGTGCTCCATAGGGTTTTTAATGGCTGTGATCTTTCAGAAGTAGATCACCAGGCCTTTCTTCTGAGGAGACTCTGGGTGGAGTCAAACTGCCAGCCTTTTGGTTAGCAGCACTTAACTGTTTGCATCACCCAGGGACTCCATATAAAGCACAGAAAGAGATTTTTAACTTTAAGTTATATCTAGGATACTAACTTGTATTTGGAAGTATATATTCTGATATTAATAATAAATCCAAATAGCATCTTGTGTTCATAATACTGCTGATGTTATGCTAATTAGATATATTGGTAACCATGAAATCATAGTCAATAAAACACAGGTAAACATCTTTCTGGTATTCTCTGCTTTCAGCCAAGATCCATCTGACATCAGCAATGATATCCCTGGTTCCACGTCCTCTTCTGAATCTGGCTTGAATTTCTGGCAGTTCCCTGCTGATGTATTGCTGCAACTGCTTTTGAATGATCTTCAGCAAAATTTTACTTGTGTGTGATATTAATGATGTTGTTTGATAATTTCCACATTCTATTGGATCACCTTTCTTTGGAATAGGCATAAATACCGATCTCTTCCAGTTGGTTGGCCAGGTAGCTGTCCTCCAAATTTCTTGGCATAGATGAGTGAGCACTTCCCAGTGCTGCATCCATTTGTTGAAACATCTCCATCAAAACTGTCTCTCAAATATGATGGTGAAATTAGGACATTTGCAGATAAACAGAAATTGATGGAATTTGTAAAAACCAGACCAACCTTACAAGAAATATTAAAAGGAGTCTTTTGGACAGAGAAACAACAACATCAGGCAACAACCTGAGATTAGGACACAGGACATCAGCCAGATACCAACCTAGATAAAGAATTTCAAAAATAAAACAAAGCTAAAAAACTTAAAATGAAGAAGACAGAGACGTCATTCTGTAAATAACGACAGCGTGAAAAGAAAAAGGGGGAATAAATGGTATAGTTATAGAACTTTCATATGGAGAGGAAGTCTAGGAGATATCAAGAAATAAAAGACTATTTTAAACTTAGGAAAATAAAGATAAATTTCAAGGTAACCACAAAGAAAGTTAACAAACCTACTCATCAACATAAATAAGAAAAACATAAAGACTCAGTAAACACAAAACCAACAATGAAAGAAATGAGAATCCACAAATAAAAAAGCACAGAAAATTAAGCAGAACAAAGAAACCATCAACACTACAAAAAAAAGCACAACAAAATGACAGTAGTAAATGATACCTATTATAATCATACTGAATGTAAATAGCTTAAATGCACCAGTAAAGAGACATAGAGTGGCAGAATGGATTAAAAACATGACCCATCAATATGCTGTCTGCAAGAGACACACCTTAGAAACAACAACATAAATTTATTAAAAATCAAAGGAAGGAAAAAATATATCAAGCAAACAGCGACAAAAAAAGAGCAGGAGTGCCAATATTAATCTCTGATAAAATAGACTTTAAGGCAAAATCCACCATAAAAGATAAGGAATCACATTAAAGGGTCAATTCTCCAAGAGGATATAACCATAATCTATACTCACTCAATGATAGGGCTCCAAAATACATAAATCAAACTCTAACAGCATTGAAAAGAAAAATAGACAGTTCCACAGTAACAGTAGGAGACTTTAACACACCACTTTCAGGGAAGGACAGAGCAACAAGAAAGAAACTCAATAAAGATACAGAAGATCTAAATGCCACAATCAACCAACTCGACCTCATAGACATATACAGAACACTCCACCCAACAGCAGCAAAGTATACATTCTTTTCCATCACACATGGATTATTCTCCAGAATAGACCACATTTTAGGCCACAAAGCTCGCCTTAATAAAATAAAAAATATTGAAATAATACAAAACATTTTCTCTGACCACAACACTGTAAAAGTAGAAATCAATAACAGGAAGAGCAAGGTAAAAAAAATCAAATACCTGGAAACTGAATGATACCTTGCTTAAAAACCACTGGGTAATAGAAGAAATCAAAGATAAAATAAAAAAATTCTTAGAATCAAATGAGAATGAAATCAGAACATACCAACACATTTGGGACACAACAAAAGCAGTGCTCAGAGGTCAATTTATACCAATAAACCCACACAATAAAAAAGAAGGTCAAAATCAAAACATTAACCTTATAACTTGAACAAATAGAAAGAGCGCAGCAAAAGAAACCCACAGTCACCAGAAGAAAGGAAATAATAAACATTAGAGCAGAAATAAATGAAACAGAAAAACAATCAAAAGAATCAACAAGGCTAGTAATTGGTTCTTTGAAAGGATCAATAAAATCGACCAATTACCAGCCACATTAACAATAGAAAAGCAGGAGAAAAATAAAATAATCCAAATAAGAAATGATAAGGGCGACATTACAACAGAACCAACTGAAATAAAAAGCATCATAACCAAATACTATGAAAAACTGCTCTAACAAATTTGAAAACCTAGAGAAAATGGACAAATTTCTAGAAACACACTACCTGCCTAAACTAATACAAACTGAGGTAGAAAAACTGAACATATTCATAACAAAAGAAGTGATTGAAGAGGTAATAAGAAAAACTCCTAACATAAAAAAGCCCTGGCCTGGACGGCTTCACTGGAGAATTCTATAAAACATCCAGAGAAGAGCACACAACAATACTACTCAAACTATTTCAGAGAATAGAAAAGGAAAGAATACTCCCGAATTCATTCTATGAAGCCAGCATAACCCTGATGCCAAAGCCAGCGAAAAATACCAGAAAAAAAGAAAATTGCAAATATCCCTCATGAATATAGATACAAAAATTCTCAAAAAATTCTAGCCAATAAAATTCAACAGCGTATCAGAAAAATAATACATCATGACCAGGTGGGATTCATACCAGGTATGCAAGGATGGTTCAACTTTAGAAAATCAATCAAGTTATCCACCACATAAATAGAACAAAAGAAAAGAATCACAAGATCATCATAATTGATGCAGAAAATGCATTTGATAAAGTCAAACACCCATCCCTGATAAAAACTCTCAGCAAAATAGGAGTAGAAGGGAAATTCCTCAACACAATGAAGGGCATTTATACAAAACCAACAGGAAACATTATTCTCAAAGGAGAGAGACTGAAAGCATTCCCCTTGAGAATGGGAACCAGACAAGAATGTCCTTTATCACCACTCTTATTCAACAATTTAGTGGAAGTCCTAGCTAGAGCAATAAGGCAGGAAAGGAAATAAAAGGCATTCAAATTGGTGAGGAAGAAGTAAAACTATCCCTATTTGGAGATGACAGACTCTAATACATAGAAAACCCCAAATATTCCACAAGAAAGCTACTGGAACTAATAGAAAGATTAAGCAATGTAGCAGTATACAAGATCAGCATACAAAAATCAGTTGGATTCCTCTACACCAGAAAGAGAACTTCAAAATGGCAATCAGGACAACAATACCATTTACAAAAACAAAACAAAACAAAACAAAACTATTGTCATTGAGTCGATTCCGGCTTATAGCGACCCTATAGGACAGAGCAGCATTGCCCCATAGGGATTCCAAGGAGCTGCTGTTGGATTCGAACTGCCAGCCTTTTGGTTAGCAGCCAAGCTCTTAACCATTGCACCAGCTTGGTTGCTAACCAAAAGGTCGACAGTTCGAATCCACCAGCTGCTCCCTGGAAACCCTATGGGGCAGTGCTACTCTGTCCTATAGGATGGCTATAGGGTCACTATGAGTTGGAATCGACTTGATGGCAACGGGTTCCATTTACTACAGCCCCCCAAAAGATAATATACACAGGAATAAATCTAACGAGGGACGTAAAAGACTTATACAAAGAAAACTACAAAAACATGTCGTGCCCATGGATAGGAAGACTTAACATTGTGAAAACGTCAATATTACCCAAAGCTATCTACAGATATAATGCAATCTCAATCCAAATTCCCACAGCATTCTTTTGCAAGATGGAAAAACTAATCATCAACTTTATATGGAAAGGAAAGAGGCCTTGGATAAGTAAAGTATTTTTGAAGAAGGAGAACAAAGTAGGAGGCCTCACACTACCTGATCTCAGAACCTACTCTACAGCCATGGTAGTCAAAACAGCCTGGTAGTGGTACAACAACAGACAGATAGACCAATGAAACAGAATTGAGAACCCAGATGTAAATCCATTCACCTATGGACTGTGGGGATATATGCCATTAAAATATGGATGTATAAAGGCCTCTATGCTGCACA
>NW_004444006.1:6364521-6401887 GCF_000243295.1 Trichechus manatus latirostris | reverse complement strand
CTCCCTTGCCCGAAACTTATTGTTATTCACCCAAAGCCCATTGTTCTGTTATTTGCTTCACTGCTTGCTTTATTGACTATAAAATAAACTCCTGGGACTGAAGCCGGGGTTCGACTCCTCAGAGTGACCCTCCTGGCCCCACTTCTCTATAAGAGTTGTGGAATTGGTTATTGTCTCTGCCGCCCCGACAACCGTCGCCGCTGCGACAATGGACAGCTAATCTTTGACAAAGGGCCAAAGTCCATTAAATGGAGGAAGAGATAGTCTCTTTAACAAATGGTGCTGGCACAACTGGAAGTCTATCTGTAAAAAAATGAAACAGGACCTATACCTCATACCATATGCAAAAACTAACTCAAAATGGATCAAAGACCTACATATAAAACCTAAAAGTATAAAAATCATGGATGAAAAAATAAGGACAACACTAGGGGCCCTAATATACGGCATAAATAGAATATCAAATATAACTAAAAATGCACAAACAGAAGATGAACTAGATAAATGGGACCTCCTAAAAATTAAACACTTATGCTCATCAAAAAACATCTCCAAAAGAGTAAAAAGAGAACCTACAGACTGGGGAAAAAATTTTGGCTACGACATATCCGACAAGAGAGATGCAAATCAAAACCACAACGAGATACAATCTCACCCTGACAATAATGACACTAATCAAAAAAACAGAAAATAACAAATTTTGGCAAGGTTGTGGGGAGACTGGAACTTTATACACTGCTGGTGGGAATGTAAAATGGTACAACCACTATGGAAAACAGTACAGTGCTTCCTTAAAAAGCTAGAAATAGAAATAACCATATTATCCAACAATCCTACTCCGAGATATATAACCTAAAGAAATAAGAGCCATGACACGAATATGCATATGCACACCCTTATTCATTGCAGCATTATTCACAATGGTAAAAAGATGGAAACAACAGTAAGTGCCCATCAATGTATGAATGGATAAACTGGTACATACATACAATGGAATACTATGCAACAATAAAGAATAATGGTGAATCTGTGAAACATCTCACAACATAGATTAATTTGGAGGACATTATGCTGAATGAAATAAGTCAATCACAAAAGGACAAATATTGTATGAGACCACTATTACAAAAAAACAAGGAAAGGTCATTCTTTGATGGTTACCAGGGATGGAAGGAAGAGGGAGGGAAAATTACTAACTAGATAGAAGACACATGTTAATATTGGTGAAGGAAAAGGCAGTATACAATATGGGGGAAGTCAGCACAACATGACCAAGGCAAAGGAAGGCACTGACAGGAATGCAAAAATAAAGACCAACTACGGTAGTTACCATAACATAGACATTCCTGCAACAATAGTATTAACAAACAATACTTTATGAAAGAATGCATAAGTAGATAGGTATGCTAAAGAGGTGTGGGAGAGTGTAAGGGAGCACACCCACCTGCAGATATATGTTTGGTTGTGGATACTTCTACATACATAATTGTAGGTGCTGCACGTATATTAATATAGACAATAGAGCACACAAGGGACACAGTCATGGAAACTTCTTAGATATAACCAAACATCTAGGCTCGAAGGTAAAAGACCTTAGACTCAGGGGACATCTAAGTCAAGTGGCACTATATAGTTCATAAAGACAATGTTCTGCATCCTACTTTTTTGAGTAGTGTCCGGGGCCTTAAAAGCTTGTGAGCGGCCATCTAAGATACAACTATTGATCTCTTCCCATCTGGAGCAAAGGAGGGTAAAGAAAACCAAAGACTCAAGGGAACAATTAGTCCAAAGGACTAATGGACCACATGAACCACAGCCTACATGACGTCAAGTCCAGAAGAACTAGATGGTGCATGGCTACAACTACTGACTGCTCTGAGATCACAATAGAGGGTCCCAGACAGAGTGGGAGAAAAATGTAGTAGAAAAAACAAAATTCACAAAAAAGACCAGAGTTACTGGTCTGACAGAGACTGGGGGAACTCCAACATATGGCCCTAAGACACCCGTCTGACCTGGAACTGAAATCATTCCCAGAGACCACCTTACAGTCAAACAATAGACAGGCCCATAAAATAAACAATAACACACGAGAGGAACGTGTCCTTAGAACAATTATATGAGATCAAAAGGACAACATTTGCCCAAAAGCAAATATGAGAAGGCAGAAAGGGGTTGAAAATCTGGACGAAAGTAAATGTGGAGCCCAGGGACGAAATGGGAGAGTGCTGACACATTGTGGGGAATGCAACCAACCAATGTCAGAGAAAACTTTATATACAAACTATCAAATGTGAAACTAATTTTCTCTGTAAACTTTCACCTAAAGCACAATAAAAAATTAAAAATAAAATAAAATAAAAATATATGGGATGTTGCCTGTCTCAGTGGTCTAGTGCTGCTATAACAGAAACATAAGTGCATTGCTTTAACAAAGAGAAGTCTGTTCTCTCACAGTTCAGTAGGCTAGACATCAAAATTGAGGGCGTCAGCTGCAGGAAAAGGCTTTCTCTCTCTGTCGGCTCTGAAGGAAGGTCCTTGTGATGAATCAGTCTTCCCTTGGTCTAGGGGCATCTCAGTGCAGGAACCTCAGGTCCAAAGGATGCGCTCTGCTCCTGGCACTGCTTTCTTGGTGGTATGAGGTTCCCATGTCTTTCTGCTCGCTTCTCCCTTTTATATCTCAAAAGAAATTGGCTTAAAACACTACCTAATCTTGTAGACCTCATCAATATAACTGCTGCTAATCCATCTTATTACATCATAGTGATAGCATTTATAACACATAGGGAAATCATATCAGATGATAAAATGGTAGACAATCATACAATACTGGGAATCATGACCTAGCCAAATTGACAGATATTTTGGGGGGACACAATTCAACCTATGACATTGCCAAACCAGTACTGAGAGGAAAATTCATAACTTAAAATTTTTTTATTAAGAAGAGAATAAAGAAAAGTAATTAGTGCATCTTTACCTTGCAAACTTAAAAGAATTTATTAATTAGAATATATATGTATGTGTGTATACATATGTACATATTATATATATATATTTACACATATTGCCATTGTTATTAGGTGCCATCGATTCTTACTCATAGCGACCCCATGTACAACAGAACAAAACACTGCCCAGTCCTGTGCCATCCTCACAATCATTGTTATGCTTGAGCTCATTGTTGCAGCCACTGTGTCAATCCGTCTCTTTGAGGGTCTTCCTCTTTTTCGCTGACCCTCTGCTAAGCGTGATGTCCTTTTTCAGGGACTGATCCCTCCTAATAACACGTCCAAAGTATGTGAGATGTAGTCTTGCCATCCTTGCTTCTAAGGAGCATTCTGGCTATACTTCTTCCAAGACATATTTATTCGTTCTTCTGGCAGTCCATGGTGTATTCAGTATTTTTCGCCAATACCACAATTCAAAGGCATCAATTATTCTTCGGTCTTCCTTATTCATCATCCAGATTTTGCATGCATAATAAATCCCAGGTAGAGTCATCGAATTTGACTAATGGACCCCACGTTGTTTATCCAGAGCATAAGATCACTTTCAGACCTTAAGAAATCTTGCAAGCCAGAATCCAGTTTCTAACTGGTTCTCAGCCAACAGAGTTTGTTCTGCCAGGTTTATAACAGCAAAATTATGGAATCAATCTAAATGTTCATCAATAAGGAAAAGGCTAAATAAGCCATAGAACATCCATACAGTGTAATACTATTAAAAGTAACATTGCACAGTTGTTATTTTTGACAGGAAAACTGTCGTCAATAAATAAAGTGGCAAATAGGGTTTACTAAGCAGTGTGTATAGAATGATCTAATTTTTCTAAAAATAATAGTATATGTATACATACAGCTCCTCACATTCAGAAGCTGGCCTGACACAGCTAGGCCATGTTATTCTCCTATTAGACATAAACCATCTCACAGAATACCAATTTTAGACTAGGTTACTCTTATACCATGATAAAGTGAAATAATACAAGGCTGCCTTATAATTTTGTTTAAACACAGACAAAACATAGTCACTGTGCCACCCACAAAGTACCTAACACCCTCTCTAGGCCAAAATTAATTACTGCTATTTCTTTACCAATTACAGCTTTATCCTCAGTCTAGACCCTTCTCCCTATAAATAAGATTTGAGATACTCAACCATAGTATTGCCATTGTTTTCAGACAGCATCTAATCTAGGACAAACCCCCACCTCCTTTGATACTTCCCCAAACCATGAACTAAAGTCCAAATCCTATAATAGATTCTAACACCCTCTTCCTGAAACACCCCATGGTTCTCCATGATGTGTGTTTGTCCTTGCTGCAATGAGTAATAAACCCAATTTGTTAAACTACAGGTATGTTCTTGGTGGTCTTTGGCTGGAGGACATTGGTAATAGACAGACAGACAGACAGGTAAATAGACAGACAAACAGACAGCTATTTATATCTATATATCTATATATGGAGTGAAAAAATAAAAACAAAAAAAACCCAAACCCGTTGCTGTTGAGTCAATTCCAACTCATAGCAACCCTATAGGACAGAGTACAACTGCCCCATAGGGTTTCCAAGGAGCACCTGGTGGATTTGAACTATTGACCTTTTGGTTAGCAGCCAAACTCTTAACCACTACACCACTAGGGTTTCCAGATAGATATGGATACCTATATATGATATGAAAAAAAAGGCTCCAGGAATTGATGGAATACCAATTGAGATGTTTCAACAAACTGATGAAGCACTGAAGATGCTCATTCATCTATGCCAAGAAATTTGGAAGACAGCTACCTGGCCAACTGACTGGAAGAGATCCATATTTGTGCCTATTTCAAAGAAAGATGATCCAATAGAATGTGGAAATTATCAAACAATATCATTAATATCACACACAAGTAAAATTTTGCTGAAGATCATTCAAAAGCAGTTGCAGCAATAGGGAACTGCCAGAAATTCAAGTCAGATTCAGAAGAGGACGTGGAACCAGGGATATCATTGCTGATGTCAGATGGATCTTGGCTGAAAGCAGAGAATACCAGAAAGATGTTTACTTGTGTTTCATTGACTATAATTTCATGGTTACCATTATATCTAATTAGCATAACATCACAGGATACTATTTGGATTTATTATTAATATCTGAATATATACTTTCAAATACAAGTCAGTATTCTAGATATAACTTAGAGTTAAAAATCTTCTGTGCTTTATATGGAGTCCCTGGGTGATGCAAACCGTTAAGCACTTGGCTGCTAACCAAAAGGCTGGCAGTTTGACTCCACCCAGAGTCTCCTCAGAAGAAAGGCCTGGTGATCTACTTCTGAAAGATCACAGCCATTAAAAACCCTGTGGAGCACGGGTCTACTCTGGCACACGTGGGTCGCTGTGAGCCAGAATTGATGGCAACTGGAATGTTGTTTTTTGTTTTTATGCTTTATATGCTGAAATTCTATCAGTCAAAGTACAAATGTGTATATATAGTATATACATGTACCTATACATGCACACGCATATTTGTAAAAGTTAAATACAATAATTAATAATGAAAGCAGAGAATATCAGAAATATGTTTATGTGTTTCATTGACTATACAAAGGCATTCAACTGTGTGGATCATAACAAATTCATAGTCTAGTAGGCTAGAAGTCCAAATTCAGGGTGTCAGCTCCAGGGGAGGGCTTTCTCTCTCTGTAGGCTCTGGAGGAAGGTCCTTGTGGTGCATCAGTCTTCCTTTGGTCTGGGAGCACCTCAGAGCATGAACCTCAGGTCCAAAGCACATGCTCCGCTCCCGGCACTGCTTTCTTGGTCGTATGAGGTCCCCAACTCTCTGCTTGCTTCCCTTTCCTTTTATCTCTTGTAAGATAAAAGGTGGTGCAGGCCACACCCTAGGGAAAGTCTCTTTACATTGGATCAGGGATGTGACCTTAGTAAGGGTGTTACAATCCCACCCTAATCCTCTTTAACATAAAATTACAATTACAAAATGGAGGACAATGACACAATTCTGAAAATCATGTCCCGGGCAAATTGATACACACATTTTTGGGGACACAATTCAGTCCATGATAGCAAGTTTGATTATATGTCTTAGTGACTTTCTTTTGGGATCTATTCTGTATGGAGTTCATTAAGATTCTTGTATGGATATCTTCTCAACTTTCATGATATTAGGGACTTTTTCTGCCAGCAAATCTTTGACAATTCCATGTATGTGTGTGTGTGTGTGTTTTCCTCCTGTTCTGGAATTCCAAACACACGTAAATTTTTCCTCTTGATAGAGTTCCATGTAATTATTAGGCTTTCTTCATTCTTTTTTTCTGATTTTTCCTCAAATAAATTGGTGTCAAGGGATTTGCCCTCTATTTCACTGATTACATCTCCCTTTGATTCAATTCTCCTCATATGGTCTTCTATTGAGTTGTCTATTTCTGAAATTTTATTGTTAGCCTTTTGGATTTCTATTTGCTGTTTTTGTATGTTTTCTAATTGTCTATTTATTTTGTCTTTTTGTTCTTGTATTGTTTTCCTGAATTCTTCTTTGCTTTATCTGTGTTTTCCTTGATTTTGTCTGTTTTCCTTGATCTGTTTGAGAACCCTATATATTAGTCTTTTGAATTCCTTATCAGGTAGTTCCATTACCATTTCATCCTCCAGAAGGTTTTCTGTTTCTTTATTTTGGTCCCTTGCTGGAGCCATCTTGTCCTGCTTCTTTATGTGATTTCATATTGTCTGTTGTCTCGGAGGCATTAAGGTGTTATTATACTTATTTATTTAGTGCATGTTTGTTTGCTGCATCCTGATATTTTCTTTTGTTTTGATATATCTGAGTAGGTGGGCATGTGTGCTACTTTGGTCGCTAGTCTGGCCACATTGGAGCTCTCATCAACTGTCTCCAGGTGGTGGGGCACCAGGTGGGTGTGTGAACATGGGTCTCTGTTCACTGGTCTTGCAGCTGGCTGAGGATGTATGTGGCATTGCTGGTGAGGTGATGTGTCTGTCCAGCCAGTCACCTGGGCATAGATGCAGGGAGCATTCTCACTGGTTGCTGGGTTCCGTGTTGTGTGTGTGCACTGCTGGCTGCTGGGAGGTTGGGTGAGGGTGTGTGGGTCATTGGTCACTGGGTGGGTCATATAGTCACTTTCATTGACAGTCCTGTGCAGGTATGGCTGCACAGGGGTGGTTGGAGTGGGCACAAATCTCTGGTTGCTGAGGGTGGTGGTGCAGGGGTGAGGCAGGGGGGATGCTGTCAGTCCACAGGTACCCACTAGGAGGGCATGCCCCTGTCTGCTAGAGTGCAACATGGGGGAAGGTGTGCTGCCATTACTTGGTCTTCCAGTACAGATGGCTGGAGGGAACAGGAGGCTCTACTGGTCTGCAGGCCCTCAGTGCAGACGGTTGGGCTTAGGAACAGGCACCTCTGGTCCATGAGCCCCCGGTGTGGGTAGCTGGGCATAGGAGCAGGTGCCACCAGTCCAGGGGCCCCTGGCATGAGTGGTTGGGCAGAGAAGTGAGCAGTGCCGTTCTGTGCGTCCCTGGCGCTGTTGGCCAGGTGGAGAGGCAGGCATCACCAGTCCACAGGTCCCTGGTAAGAGTGGCTGAATGAAAGGGCGAGGTGGTAGTGGGTGCCACTGGACCATGATTGCAAGCAGAGAGGGATGGATGAGGGGGTGGCGGGCACCACATGTCTGTGGACATCCACCAAGGGGGCCTGAGGGTATGGTGGGTGAATTGAGTGCACTTAACTTTCACAGGGTGGGGTGCACTCCCGCCTGGCTCTGAATGTGGTGCAGAGTTGCTCCTGCTTAGCTGCACCAGATGATGGGAGCTTCGGCTGGGAATGCTGCTTGCCTTGTCTCAATATGGCCATACGGTGCAGGTTTGGCTGGCAGGGCACCTGTGATCCATAATTCTCCATGTCTGCTGTTTTTGTGCAGTCTCTCCTTCCCCTTGACACTTGGTTCGATTCTTCAGCTCTGCCTTTGATGCTCAGGGTTTCAAAATTGTCATTTATATCTGATTTGCTTGTTTTCTCGGGTCTTTGTTGCAAGATGGATTTTATGAGGTATCTGACTATGACACTATCTGGCCATCTCGTACATTTTTAAAAATAAACCTTATTTTGGAATAATTTTCACTTACAGAAAAGCTGCAGAGATAATCTGGAGAGTTTCTGTATACCCCTCACCCCACTTCCCCGTGTGATGAAATGAGTTCCTTTATGTGGCCTTTTGCCTTGGTTCTTTGGAAAAACAGCTCAAGAGATTTTTCCCCTAAGCCCTGAGGAGTTACCTTTGCCCTAGTTTTCTACCCCAGAGGGTTGGTTACCTTCATCCAGGTTGATTGACATTTCCTGGGTAAGCCGTAAACAAAGATGGTTTGATACTTTTTGCCTGGCCCTGGGCTGCAGCCTGCCCTGTGATTGGTATGCACCTTTCAGGGACTGGTCAATAGACTGTGTAAATGAAGTGTCTGTGGTCTATTATGCAAATTAAGTGGCTGTAGCCTATTATGCAAATGAAGTGTCTGTGGCCTACCTGGAGGAGATTGGTCAGTTTGTGGCCCTGGTGGGAGGGTCATGCCTTGAAATTGATGAGGCGTTTGTAGATATAAGTAGCCAGCCCCACAGAGGTTTTCGAAACAGAAAGAAGCAGGAAGGAGCAGAAAGAAGAAAGAAGAGAGAAGAAGCAGAGTGTGAGAGGAAGCACGGAACCTCCTGACAGAGCTGTAACACAGGTCAAGGGCTGTGAAACTGAAGATAGTGACAGGCCCAGAAGTGATCTTGTGGCAGAGTAGGTGGTGAGAGACAGCAGAGCCAAGAAGAATTTATCCATCTCTTCTTGGGTTGAGAGGAGCCTGTCCTCAGGAGGCTTAGAGGTGCCTGTCCTCAGGGTGCTGAGAGGAGGCCTCTCTTGCTAAGAGAAGCTGAGAGAGTTGTCCTACACTGAAGAAGGGAGACATCTGCCTACATGCTTCCTGATCATGATTTTGAGTTGTAGCATGTTGATCCTGATCCTGAGTTGTACCCTGTTACTTTCTTAATAGGCCACTTAACTGTAAGTATGTTTTGTGAGTTCTGTGTGGCCACTGCAATGAATTATTGAACCCAGAAGAGGAGTAGAGAGTGTTGTGGGTGAGATGGCTGGTGTCAGAATTGGTAAAAGGTTGAAGGGTGGAAGTATGTCTGACCTCCACCTCACAGGGATCAGCCTTGGGCCGATCTTTTTTTTTAAAGCAAAAAGAAAGTTTTATTTGGCATATATTCAAAAGGGCAAAAGTGGGAAACCGACAATCATGCTGCCAGAACCATGTCTGCCAGAGTCCAAGGAAATATCACAGAACAGAAAAAAGTGGGAAAATGGACAAGCATGCTGCTAGAGCCTTGTATGTCCAAGTCCAAAGAATATTACAGAATAGGCAAGAGTGGGAAAACGGACAAGCATGCTGCCACAGCCATGTCTGCCCAAGTCCCAGCCTTGGGCTGATCTTGATTCCCGTTATTACCCTTGAAGTTAGACAGGTTCTGACGCTACTACTACTACTAGTCCCATTTTACACCCCTAATGTTAACATCTTAAACAACCATGGTACATTTGTCAAAAATAAGAAACTGACATTAATACATTATAATTAATTAAACTCTAGACTTTATTCAGATTAAACTAGTTTTTTCACTAATGTCCTTTTTCTGTTCCAGGATCCAATCCAGGGTATCACATTGCATTTAGTCATCATGTCTTCTTAAGTCTCCTCTGGTCTGTGACAGTTTCTTAGTCATTCCTTGTTTTTTATGACCTTGACAATTTTGAGGAGTACTGGTCAAATATTTTGTAAAATGTCCCTCAATTTGAGTTTCTCTGATGTTTTTCTCATAGTTAGTCTGGCTTTATGGGTTTGGAGAAGAACACCACGGAGATAAAGTGCCCTTCTCATTAAGATATTAACATAACTTATCACTTGTGTTGTTAACCTTGATAACTTGGTTAAGGTAGCGTTGGCTCAGTGTCTCCACTGAAAAGTCACTATTTTTTCCCTTTCCATACTCTATTCTTTAGAATTAAGTCACTAAGTCTAGCTCTGGTGACACAGTGGTTAAGATCTCGGCTGCTAACCAAAAGGTTGGCAGTTCGAATCCACCAGCTGCTCCTTGGAAACCCTATGGGGCAGTTCTACTCTGTCCTGTAGGGTCACTATGAGTCGGAATTGATTCGACGGCAAAGGGTTTGGTTTTTTTGGCTCAAGTCTAGCCCACACTCAGGCAGGAGTGGAGAAAGGGAGATTAAGCTCCACTTCCTGGAGGGGAGAACATCTACACATATCATTTGGAATTCTGCTATAAGGAAAATTTATCCCTTTTCCTTCATTTATTCACTTATTCAATCATTTATATATATATATATATATCAGTATGGACTTGTGTATATTTAGCTGATAAATAAATGCTACATTATTAATTTTGTGGCTCAAATTTTTCCAGCTTTGGCTATTGAGAGCTCCTGTGTCTCTTTGACAAGCCCCAATCCTTTTGATTTTTGAGCACTTCTTTGCTTTCTGACACAGTAATATACAATATACTCCAGGCTCACCTTTTATTTCTATACATTTTTATATGTTGCATTTACATTTTGTTTGCTTCCCCTCAACATATTGTATTATTGTCTCTAAATTTCTTTTCTGAGCCTGTTGTTGGGAGAATATTTTTAATCCCCATTTAGCTGTGAACCCATCTATTTTTGTTATTTATTTCTAAGTTTACTGTATTGTGTCCTGTGACTATGGCATGTAGAATTTCTGCCTTTTTTTATTTATGAAGATAATTTTTGTGTTCAAATACGTGAATAATAGTTGTGAATGATTTTGTACACTTGAAAAGAAAGTGTAATTCCTTGCCCTGCTCACTAAGTTCTTATCATTTGAAAGCCTAGTGTACATAATTTATTGTCTTATTCAGCTCCATGCTTTCTTAATCAGTTTTTTGTCTACTAGATTTGTCATATTCTGATAGTGGAGTGTTGAGGTCTCCGATTACGTTATACAGCAAACCTTTGATATGTGTAAGGAATTCCTCCCAAGGCATGCATCCTGAGACTGTGTGATTTTCATCCATAAAGTACAGTAAAGGTATAACTGAAAATTTCAAGTTTCTCCTTCATACCATTAATGAGGTCAATCACAAATAGAGAGTGACAAATCAAGTATAAATTTTGATATGATTCAGTTAATTGACTAGCTAAGGGACTTGCTTTAGCGAAATTAGAAACTGCCCACACGTTCATGGACCATCTGGATTCATTCATTTAACAATTATTTCTTGAGCACTCACAATGTGCTAGGCACTGGGATAAGGGCTGGTCTGAGTTATACACTCATGGAGCTTCAGGGTAGTGATGCTTGCTTGCAGATTGTTGAAACTATATTAAATCTGAATTCCAAAGTTCTACTCTAAGTTCAATTTTTTTCCTCAAATTTTTACCAGTTGTTCTTTTATGTAGTTTTATGCTATCTTACTTAGCTTGTTATACTTTCATTACATAGTATACTTTTGACCCATATGCCCTAACTTTATCAATCTCTTTGTTGCTTTTCTCCTCTGAAACCCCTTCTTTTCTCTCTGGAAATATATAAAGTGGCTAGCACAAGCCAGGCACTGCTCTAGACATTGGGAATGCTATGACAAATAAGACATAGGTTCTGTTCTCAAGAAACCCTCAAACTGGTAGGAAAGACTTGCCTAGAAGCAAATAATTATACTGAAATATATATATGTTAAGTATCATACTACAGACAATAAACAGCTGTGGAGGAATGGAAGGAAGGGCTATTCATTCTTTCTGGTGAAGGGTTTACTGAGAATGTGATATTTGATGTAGGCTTAAAAGATGGGTAGGATTTACTATGTAGAAGGAAAATGAGCCAAGACAAAAATACGTGAAATGTTCAGAAAATACAGAGTAGTTCAGCTTACTACTTCAGATTGTACAGTACATGGTGGTAATGGTTAGAGATAAGGCTGAAAAGATTAATTAGGCTCAGAGTGTGAGGGGTCTTTGTAGGCCTGCATGATGGACCAATCAGCTATTAATTGTATGGGTAGGTGTTGAACAGCCTGACTGAAAGCCTGGGTCCAAAAACATATGGCCAAGTACAGCTCTTCCCTCTGTAGGGCAGCCTTCTAGACATTACTAAAGTACTGTGCTCACTTTTTGCCTCCATGGTTACCTCAGACAGATCAATCCTTGAGGAAACCAAGACATTGCACTTACTAAACAAATACTGCACAACAACGGTCTTAAAAATACTCAAAGAGCTAAAGGAAAACATAAACAAAGAACTAAATGAAATCAATAAAATGATGTATGAACCAAACAAGAATATCAATAAAGAGACAGAAATTATTAAAAAGGGACCAAAAGAAATCCTAGAGCTGAAAAATAGAATAACTGAAATGAAAAATTCACCAGCAGGTTCAACAGCAGATTTAAGAATCAGTGAACATGATGATAGGACAATTGAAATTATCCATTCTGAGGATCAGAAAGAAAAAAGAAAGAGTAAACATGAACAAACCTTAAGGGACCTGTGAGATACCACCAAGAAGACAAACATATGTATTACTGGAGTACCAGAAGGAGAAAAGAGAGAGAAAGGGACAGAAAGAATATTTGAAGAAATAATGGACTCAAACTCCCCAAATTTGATGAAAGACATGAATCTACACATACAAGAAACTTAAAAAGCTCCAAGTAGGATAAACTCAAAGAAATTCACACAAGGACACATTTACTCATACTGTCAAAAGCCAAAAACAAAGAAAATCTTGAAAGCAGCAAGAGAGAAACAACTCATCATGTACAAGGAATTCTCAATAAGATCAACAGCTGACTTCTCATCATAAACCATGGATGACATGCTTAAAGTGCTAAAAGAAAAGAAAACTGTCAACCAAGAACACTATACCTGGCAAAACTGTTCTTCATAAAATGAGGGAAAAATTAACACATTCCCAGATAAACTAAAGCTGAAGGAGTTTGTTTCAACTAGACCTGCCCTACAAGAAATGGTGAGAGATCTCCGGTAAAGGTAACCACATAGGCAACTATAAAAATCAGTATTATTGTACTTTTCGTTTGTAACTCCAGTTTTTAAGTACTATATGATTTAAAACCACATGATCTTCTCAGTTGACTTAAAAGGGCATTTGATAAAATCCAACACCCTTTCATGATCCAAAGTACTCAGCAAACTAAGACAAGGAGGGAAATTCCTTAACATGATAAAGGACATCTAGAGTATCTGGGTGGTGCAAATGGTTAATGTACTTGGCTGCTAACTGAAAGGTTGTAGGTTCCAGTCCACCCAGAGGCACCTCAGAAGAAAGGCCTAGTGATCTACTTCTGAAGCATCAACCACTGAAAACTCTATGGAGCACATATATGGGGTCACCATGAGTTGGAATCAACTTGACGGCAACTGGTTATAAAGGGCATTTGTGAAAAACCCACAACAAACATCATACTCAATGGTGAAAGACTGAAAGCTTTACCCCTAAGATCAGGACTAAGAAAGGATGCCCACTTTCACGACTCCTATGTAACATTGTACTGGATGTCCTATTCAGAGCAGTTAGGTAATAAAAAGAAATAAAAGTCATTCAAGCTGGAAAATAAGAAGAAAAACTATCTTTATTCATAGGTGGCATGGTGCTATATGTAGAAAATCCTCAAGAACCCACAAGAAAGGTACTAGAGCTAATAAATACATTCAGCAAAGTTGTAGGGTACAAGATAAACCCACAGAAATCAGCTGTGTTTCTATACACCAGCAAAAAAAATCTAAAAATGAAATTAAGGAAATCATTCCTTTATAATAGTATCTAAAATAAAAAAATACCTGGGAATAAATTTAACCAAAGATGTGAAAGACTTTTACATCAAAACCTATAAAACACTGCTGAAAGAAATTAAAGGAGATTGAAATAAATGGAAAAATATCCATGTTCATGGATTGGTAAACTTGGTATTGTTAAGACATCAATTCTGCTGAAAGCGATTGACAAATACAATGCAATTCTTATTAAAGTCCCAACAGCCTTTTTTTTCCCCACAGAAATGGAAAAGCTGACCCTCAGTTGCATATGGAATAGCAAGGAGCCACTAATAGCCAAAACAATCTTTGAAGAAAAAGAACAAAGTTGGAAGACTTACACTTCCCTATTTAAAAATGTACTACAAAGTTACAGTAATAAAAACAGTGTGGTACTAGTATCAAGATCAACAAATAGCAATGGAATAGAATTGAGAATCCAGAAATAAACCCACATATCTATGGCCAATTGATTTTTCATAAGAGTGCCAAGTCCATTCAATGGGAGGAAGAATAGTGTCGTCAACAAATGGCACTGGAACAACCAGATTTCCAAATGTAAAAAAAAAGAAGCAGCTGGACCCACACCTCATGCCATAAACAAAAATTAACTCAAAATGGATCAATGAGCTAAATATAAGAGCTAAAACCATAAAACTTAGAAGAAACATAAGGGTAAATATTTATGACCTTGAATTTGGCAAAGCACTCTTAGATATGATGCCAACAGCATGAGCAACAGGAAAAAAAATAGGTAAACTGGATCTCATTAAAATTTAAACTTCTGTGCATCAAATGCCATTATTAAAAAAGTGAAAAGAAAACCTACAAAACTGGAGGAAATATTTAGAAACCATATATCAGATTAAAAAAACAAACCCAAACTTGCTGCCATCCAGTTGATTCTGACTCATAGCGACCCTATGTATTATAGTGTAGAACTGCTCCATCGGGTTTTCTTGGGTGTATCACATAAGAGTTTAATATCCAGAATATAAAACAACTCCCACAACTCAACAACAAAAAGAAAAACAAACAAACAAAAAGGCATAAGACTTGAATAGACATTTCTCCAAAGAAGAAATACAAATGGCCAATAAGCACATGAAAAGATGCTGAACATCATTAGTCATTAAACCAAAAAAAAAAAAAAAAAACCCGTTGCCGTTGAGTCGATTCTGACTCATAGCGACCCTACAGGACAGAGTAGAACTGCCCCATAGGGTTTCCAAGGAAAGCCTGGTGGATTTCAACTGCCGACCTTTTGGTTAGGAGCTGAACTCTTAACCACTACGCCACCAGGGTTTCCATTAGTCCTTAGGGAAATGCAAATCAAAATCACAATGAGATACCACTTCATATCCACTAGAATGGCAATTATCAGAAAAACAGAAAATAACACGTGTTGGTGAGGGTGTGGAAAAATTTGAAGCCTCATGCATTGCCGGTAGGAATGAAAAATGGTGCAGTTCCTGTGGAAAACAGTTCGGTGGTTTCTCAAAAAGTTAAACATAGAACTATATGATCCAGCAATTCCACTCCTAGGGGTATACTCAAAAGAACTGAAAGCAAGGACTCAAACAAATACTTGTACACCAAATATTCATTGAAGCATTATTCAGAACAGCCGAAAGGTGACAACAATCCAAGAGTCCATGAACAGATGAATGGATAAACAAAATGTGGTACGTACATAAAATCAGCCATAAAGAGAAATGAAATTCTATATGTGCCACAACATGGATGAACATTCAGCACATTATGCTAAGTGAAAGAAGCCAATCACAAAAGGTCATATATGATATGATTCCATTTACATGAAATACCTAGTGTTGGCAAATCCACAGACAGAAAGTAGATTAGTGGTTGCCAGGGGCTGGGGAATGGGAAGTGACTGATAATGGTACCAGAGTTTGGAGATGATGAAAAATGTTCGAAAATTAGATAGTGTCTGTGGTTGCATGACTCTGTGACTATATAAACACCACTGAAATTTATTTACATTTTGGACGGGTTAAATTTATGGTATGCAAATTATATCTCAATTAAAAAATCCATGAAGACTGAAAACAAAAAGAAAACCCAGAGTGGTGGCTACTCAGGCTTCCAGGTCATCATCTGGAGTCCTTCAGAAGTTCTTCAGAAGTCCTGCAGTGTCAGGCTCAGATAGGAAAGCCAGTAGAGGGCATGAAAGGGAGCATGCCTCGTTAATGGGCACAGAGGGCCTCAGAATTCCCCTTTCTGGAGGAATGACTGAGTAAAGCTCCTCAGGAAGAACCCCTGTAAGGGCTCTGTGGCAAGAAAGGAGTTCCTAATTCTCCCTTCCCTGCCCCTCTCCCACAGCCCTCCTTCATCTCCCTTTCTCCCCCAGACCTCTTTGGTTATCGGGCAGATGAGTCTCCTCTTCAAGACAGTCTCTCTGAAGAGGATGGGCTTGCAGCCCGGTCAGTCACAGGAAAACCAGCTCTTGTGTTTCTGAGCCGCCATACAGAGTCTTATGCTGGTCAAACAGCTTCTGCAAGGCGTGCATATAGAGTGCGTGGTATTTATCCACTATCTCCTGGCTTGGCTTTTCAATTTTGGGCAGTGGCAGAGGCTCCCCAACTGCCAAGGGAGATGGGAAAGGAAAAAGGGAAAGTGTTAGAATCCTCTTCCTTTAACTTCCTTTCCTTCCCTGGGCCTGACTCTTTCGTGTCCTGCCTGACCTCTCACGCCCCAAATCAGAGCCCAGCTTCTTCCACGCTGATGCTCTCTCTTCTGTGGTGGGTGCAGGGGTAGGGAGGGCTAAGGTTGAAGTTGAGAAAGAGCTGAGTTGGCCTTGGGACCGAAATCAGCACTCACCCACAGTGACGATAGGCCGAGCGTATGGCAGGAGTCCAATGGTGCCTTGGCGGAAGCTTCGTCCATAGAAGACACAAAAATAGAAACCAAAGATACCGCGGAACCAGCTCTGGAACTTGTACGTCCGGCTATCCTTAGGGAATAACACCTGCTCATACACCTCTGTCTCTCCAAAAGTGAAGGTGGGAACAAGATGAGCCCTGTACGAAAACCCTGATTCATTTCCCAGACACAGGCTAGGGGTGGGAACCACCCTGGAAGAACATTTGTTCATGTCCAGTCCTTCATCTATTGTGATAGAATCCCTGTGGCGTAAAGCATTTCTCCTTGTATCAAACAGGGCTCTCATATTTAGTGTCTCTTGTCCTGAAATTTTCAAGGCCAGTGAGAGTGCTATCTCTGGGCCAGGATCACACTGAGAAGATATGGGGGTGTTGAGAAGGAAGACGAGTCCCACCAGAGATCCCCAGAGACCCACATCCTGAAAAGAAAAGCTTCCAGTAGGCATCAGGGAGAGGAATATTTGACTCTGTTTTTATTAGCAGGAAGCACAGAGAAGATGATGATAACTTTGCATAGATGCATATATGAAATACCCCTCACCCAAGGAGTCTATGCATAAGGTAGTCTGTCCTTGGGTTGTGGGAGTAGAGCAGAGAAAAGTTGTTTACCCTCACAGGCCATGGATATCCATTGTGGCAGTGCCCTTGGTAGAGAATTAGGCTTCTTAAGTTTTCCTGTGAGAGAGGAGTAAAGAGAACACAGCCTCTCTCATATAACCTTTGTGAATTGCTAATAACAATCTCTCAGCACTTTGACATATGTTACCTTGCTGGCTCCTCACAACAAAGACAGTGGAGAACACAGAGGGGACTTATTTTCTTTATCTTACAGATACAGAAGCCCAGATTCAGAGGGGCAAGGTCACTCAGGCAGTCAGCGAGTGGCAGAATCTGCACTAGAACCCAGGACACCTTCCTCCCAGCTTAGCTGTCTCCTCTACATTATGCTCCAAACTAATGAATAGGAAAGGTCCTTAAAAGAAATACTTCCCTCTTCTCTGAGTCTGCAATAGGACAATTGTCCCTGGGTCCAGTGAGCTGGCCTGCTGACCTGATGGGGCATCACACAGATCCATCCTTGGGCTCCTGCTCTTTACCTTCCCTCTTTATCCCTAAGTCAGAGTAACTAACATCTATTGATCTCTTGAAAGGAGCCCTGGTGGTACAGTGGTTAAGCACTCGGCTGCTAACCAAAGGGTCGGCAGTTTGAGACCACCAGCCACTCCATCGGGAGAAAGATGTGACAGTCTGCTTCCATGAAGGTTTACAGCCCTGGAAACCCTATGGGACAGTTCTACTCTGTCCTGTAGGGTAGCTGTGAGTCAGAATCGACTCAACTGGCAGTGGGTTATTGATCTCTTACTGTATGCCGGGCACATAGTAAATGTTTTATGTGGATGAATTATTTTAAGCCCATGATAACCCTATAAAGTGGGTATAGTTATTAGTAGCTATCTCATAAAGATGAAAATACCAAGGCACAGAATGTTTAAGTAACCTGTCCCAGAGTGCATGGTAAGAAATGGAGTCAAGATTTTAAACCAGGCCCCTGACTCCAGATCCTAAACTCATAATCACTATACCGTACTGCCTCTTCTGCTTATCATGAACAGACAGATGTAAATATCAATATTGACAGAGATAATGTTGACATAATCTATATGCTAGGGCACCTCTAGCCTGATTCCCCTGATATTGAACTTGGGTTTATGGTTTGGCTTCCTGGGAACTGGCCCAACTAACTCAGAAGGAGTAGATGACGTAAAACTTTAAAAAATTCTACATCTATCTCCCCTACTCAATAGTAAGCTCCTTGAGAGCAAGACTCATGTCTGATTCATCTTGGCATCACCTACATTGTCATGTTGTTCGAAGGCCACCCAGTCCTCACCTGGGAGGAACACCTACCCGTGCTGGAGGGCTGTTCGCACAAACCCCTTGCGCTTCTGAAGGATGAGGTTGGTGGTGTTGGGCACGCTTTGCAGGGCCTCACCCACTCCTCCCACTACAATGCCCACGAGGTTGCCAGGGCCATGGCTCAGCAGGTAGTCAATGGCTGGCTGACTAACAGAGCACACACCTGAAAAGAATCATGAAGCAGACAGAGAAGCAAAATGAGCTGGAGGGGGAAAATCGCTGAGAGGGAGCACTCTCCTTTCTGCTCTTCACTAACTTGTTTGTATGCCCTCTGTTCCCATGGGTCCTAGGAGGAGAGGCTAAATGAGATGGGACTAAAGAGTGTGGAGAAAAAAAGACGGTGGGCAAACATAACAAGTTTCACTTTGAGGCAATGTCTCTACTTTGCAGGAGGCACTCAGTCAAAACTACAGTAGGAAGATTTTCAGTGGGATAACCAGAAGGATTTTCTGAATCCCTACTGTAGTTCTAACCCTTCCTTTTGCTCTATTGCTATTGAAAGCTCTAACTATTACTTATTGAGCACATATTTTGTGGCGGGTACTATGCTGAATACTTGCATTACCTCATTTAGTCATCATACGACATCTGAGATTGGACTATTCTCATCAGCACCAGTTTACAGAAGAGGAAACTGAGCTAAATAGAGGTTAGGTAGCTTGCCCAAGACCACACAGTAAGTGGCACAGCCAGGAGTCAAACCCAGGCAGTTTAGCTCCAGAACTTACACTTTTAACTACTTTGCTATGATAATAGGAGGGGTAGGAGATTTGGCTTATAAAGTTGCATCTCCAAACAAAGAAATAGACCAGAAGTTCCAAGAAGTGTGGTTAGAAGCACCTTCGGCCATGAGGTAGTCCCTAATAAGGGGGATCTTGAAGAACCAGGACAGCGTAGCCAAGTGAGAAGTGATGCCTGGGAAGATCTTCGAGAAATCTGTGGCCTCAGTGCAGAAGTTGCAGAAGGCACCAAAGGTCAAGAGGCCATGGGGGTGCACCCCCATGAGATAGTTGTGCTCAGGTGACAGGTCTTTAGTCTTCAGGATCTGCAGCCATGGAGAGAAATGCCAGGGGTGGTGGAATGAGATCACATGGGAAAGCAAATGTGAAGACACTTCAGGGATTAGAGTGCTCTCTAAAGCAAAGTTTTTCAACAGATATGCTATGAATGGGCTTTAAGGGGCTGAGATATTGGTCTTCTTAGCCTTTGGGTAACCAGGCAGTATTGGGGTGTCCAGAACACCTGGGTAGTGTCAGCCATTTGTGTCAGTGCACTTTATGCACGTTATCATTTTTATGAGTGCTGTTGTGTGAAAAAGTTGGGAAGCTCTGCTCTAGAGTACTCCAACCAAAAATGAGTAAAAATCGGGGCAGTATTTATTGTCTACTCCAAAGAGTACCCAGAGGATCAGCATAGCAGTACATTTCTAGAATCTCTTCCTGGTATTTTCTCCTCTCTAAGCCCCTTCCAATGCCTGCCTCAGTAATTTTTATTCAGCTTTGAAAATTCCACTTACATATCACCATGTCTGTGAAAACTTTCCTCATCCCCCAGAAAGAATTAATTCATTCTTCATCTGAACTACTTCTATACCTTGTACCAACCCATAATTATATACTTGTCTGTCCTCCCCATGAGATATGAACTCCTTGATGGCAGAGGACCATGTCCTATTCAGTCTCTGCACCCTAAACTTGTGGTACAGAGTTAGCTTTCAATGTTTGTTAAACCGAACTGAACTGTATTTGCGTTCTGCCTGTGTAATCTTGCAGGTTATGCTGCGGATGTCCAAAGTATCCTCGCACAGTATAGAGTGCCCAGGAGAAACGTTGGATCTAGCCGGGACTCAGACTTCTTTCGGATGCTCATCTTCCTTAGGAACAGCCCTAGCCATTTGACATAAATGCTAGTATTTTGGGAACTGTGAGGAACACCGGGGAAGAGACACTTACCGTAATGGGGAAATAGTCCCTGATGTGGGTCCAGACAGACCAGTTCCTTACCCAGGCTGAACGCCTGCCACCTGAGACAGAAATATGAGTAGGGGTGATGTCAGTGTGCCACTCCACATCTGACCCAGGGCTTCCCTAGCAGCATGGAGGGACCATGGCTCTGCTAGAGAGGTGGGAAAGGAAGAGACTCCAGAATGATCCTTCCTGACTGAACAAGCTCCTGTGTCTCTGAGAACTTGAGTAAGAGTCCTGTGGCATGATGAGGTAACGTGGAGCATTCTTAGTCCCTGTTCTGTTTAGGTCCATGAGTCTTACCTCGTTCAGGGGTCTTCCAGTCCAGGAACAACCAGACAAAGTAAAGCGCTGGTAACGGCCACAAGGATGTAAACAGCAGGTAAATGAACAATGGCTGCAAGATCAAAACTGACAATGGAGCAGGTCAGACCAAATTTGTGCTGCCAGCAGAACTTAAACATGTCCAGTCGATCGTCTCCTCCAAGCTACCCAAGCCTCTGGTCCTGGCCTTCTGCATAGTCCAGCCCCTGCTCATCCATCATCCATGTCCACTTTTCCTTCAAACATTTCCTTTATTATCTACCATACGCCAGCCCTATTTCTCTGCCTACTGTTATTCCTGTCCACCTGCCTCCCTACCCACACACCATCCGTCTACTCCTGCCCTCTGCCTGCCACTAGCCTTTTTCCCTTGCTCCCATTCATCCTCATGTTTTTCCTCATATTTCCTGTCCTCCTGTCCCTCTCCTTATCCACCATCCCTGAACCCTTGCTAAGCCACTAGACCACCTCCCTTGCCTATATACTATCCATACCTCCTTACACCCTACCCACCTAGCATCTCATCCCTCTACTGTTTCCCATCTAACAGTCCTGTCTTCTTGCCCACTCACCATTTCTTCCATTACCTCTGTTTTCCCCCATGCTACCACTGTACCCTCCAAGAATGGAAAACTCTATGGTTCAAACACAAGCTAGACCTCTATAAGTCTGTAATGCCAATATTTCTCTCCTGCTCCCCATGCTCCCTTATGATGATGGACATATCGTGCCCATTCCTTGGGTCTCATTTATCTCTCTCTAGAGAGGGAAATGTCTGAAATTAGCTAGGTCTACTCATATCCATCATGACCCTGTTTCACCTCCCTGTCTGTTTCCGCTGTCCCCTAGGGCTCTATCCCTTTCTTCTCCAGTGTACTCATGAAGCTCAAGACTCCTTGACTTTATTCTGTAATACCATCTCAGATGACCAAAGATCAGAGATGAAACTTTCCATGGCCTGGCCCTAGTCTTTGACTCTGGCTTTTTGCTGTTCACTTTTAGGTTGGTACTCACACATGGTAAGATAGCTCAAGGGCCACTGCAGAAGCATCAGACTCTGGAAGTGATTAGGCTGCTTGGAGCAAGGCATGGTGCCCAGGAGCCTGAGAGAGGTAAAGTCCCAGAACAGTTTCCCAGCCAAAGGTGCCGCCAGCCTCTGGAAGCTCGCTCAGTAGTGAACACATGTGGCTATGAGCAGTTTTTACCTGTCCTCTCTCCTCCTTGTCCTATCCCAGACCCACCCACTGCCAGGGGCAGGCTCTGGTGTCCCAAGGACTTTCTCATCAGATTTGAGCCTTAGGCCAAGCCCATTTTCCCTTTGACTCTGTTTCTTGGAATTAGGACATCAGGATGGAGAGAGGTGAGATTGCCACCCAGTCCTAAGGACCCAGAGACACAGAGGGAAAACACTCCTTACAGGCCACTTGGAGACCTCAGGGGTTGTGACCTCAGGCACATGGCTTGTAGGAATGGATTTTTGGGATTGGTGGGGTGGGGAGCATCTGGGATTAGGTCTCTGTTGAGACCAACTGTTGCCCTGAAGCAACCTGGTTTGGGACTGGTCCACATCCCCCTTTCTAACTTTCTACTATAAAAATTTCCAAGCACACACAAAACTATAGAATACAAAAGATTTTCATGGACCTATCATTTATCTTGGAGCTACGGTGGTGCAGTGGTTAAGAGCTCAGCCGCTAACCAAAAGGTCAGCAGTTCGAATCCACCAGCCACTCCTTGGAAACCCTATGGGGCAGTTCTACTCTGTCCTATAGGGTAGCTATGAGTCGAACTCAACAACAATTTTTTTTGTATCATTTATCTTAAACAACCATTATCATTTTGCCATACTTGTTTTACCTATCTTTCCGACCTCCCCCCTTCCCCACCGCCTTGGAGTATTTTAAAGCAATTCTAAGACATCATGTCATTTCACCCTTAAACGTTTCACTATACATTTACAAAAAAATAAGGATATTTTCTTACATAACTACAATGCCTCTGTCACCTTTAAGAAATTTAACAATTCCCCAATAATATCTAATACTCAGTCCATATTTAAATGTCTTTTTATAGTTGGTTGATTTGAATCAGGATTCAAATAAGTTCCAGTGATTGATTGTATTTAGATGTCTCTTAAGTGTCTATCTTCCTCTCCTTAATTTTTCATTGTAAAATAAAACTTAGATACAGAAAACACCTAAAGCAAATGTATGGTTTAATAAATTATTAGAAGACAAACACCTTGTAACCAACACTAGGTTAAGAGACAGAACTTTTCCATCCACCCCAGAAGAATCTATCCATGTGCCCAGTTCCAATTATAACCCTCTTCCTCCTACCAAAATAACCATTATCCTGCTATTTATAGTCATCTCTTCCTTGCATTTCTGTATGGTTTTATTTCCCAAATGTACTTCCCTAATGACTATGGTTTAGTCTTGCTCATTGAAAAAAATTGATATGTCTTTTAAGTTTCTCTCTTTTTAAAATTTTTATTGTGGTTTTATATATATATAATATATATAACATAGAATTTGCCATTTTAACCATTTTTAAGTGTACAATTCAGTGGCATTAATTACATTTGCAATGTTATGCAATCATCACCACTATCTATTTCCAAAACTTTTTCATCACCCCAACAGAAACTCTATATCCATTAAGCAATAACTCCCCATTTCCCCCTTCCCCCAGCTCCGGGTAACCTTTAATCTACTTCCTGTCTCTATGCATTTACCTAGTTTAGATATTTCATGTCAGTGGAATTATACAATTGCTTCTGGCCTCTTTCACTTAGCATAATATTTTCAAGGTCCATTTATGTTGTAGCAAGTTCTCTGTCTTTAACTTTTTATTTTGGAAGAGTTTTAGATTTATGGGAGACTTGCAATGATACTACAGAGAGTTCCCTATATCCGTCACCCAGCTTCCCCTTATATTAACATCTTACATAACAATAGTATATTGATAACAACTAAGAAATCAACATTGGTACATTACTATGAAGTAAACTCCAGATTTTATTCAGATTGTACCAGTTTTTCCACTGATTTTCACCATTTTCTGTTCCAGGATCCCATATTGCATTTAGTCATGGCTACATGTTGTTGTTAGGTGCTGTCGGGTTGGTTCTGACTCATAGCGACCCTATAGGACAGAGTAGAACTGCCCCATAGGGTTTCCAAGGAGCTGCCGGTGGAATCGAACTGTCAACGTTTTGGTTAGTAGTCAAACTCTTAAACGCTATACCACCAGGGTTTCCGTGTCTATGTAGTCTCTTTCAATTTGTAAGAGTTTCTTGGTCTTTCCTTGTCTTTCATGACCTGCCAAGAGTTTTGAAAAGTTTAAGTCTGCATTTACAAAATATATGTATAGTTTCCATCTATTGAAACTGTTCCAAAAAACAGTTTAAGTCTGTTTTAATCTATAGGTTCACCCTCCATCCCTTTCTTTTCCTTATGATTTATCTGTTGAAGAGCTCATGGCATTTGACCTGTAGAATTTCCCACAGTCTAAATTTTGCTGATTGCATACTCATGATGCAGTTCAGCATGCTCCTCTGTATTTCCTGCAGATTGGCAGCTGAATTCAAACACTGGATCAGACTCAGTTTTGATCCTTTTGGCAAGATCTTAATTTGCTTTTAATATAGAACAATCCCCCTTCCTACCCTCCTTTTTTCCCATGCCATTAATTTGTTGAAGTAAGCCAGTCTCCCAGGTCTCAGCACCAGCTTCCATGATCAGGATGGGGTGTGGAACGTGATTCCTAGTTGAGTCCCAAATACAGGCCAAAGTGGGACAGAGGAAGCAAAGCCCCATTCTTCTCTCTCATTCCCATCTCTTACCCTGCTGTAACTTTAAATCTATTAAAGCAAATTTGGTTGTGATTTTTTTTTTTTTTTTTGCTTTTCCCACCTAAAGACTGTATGCTTCTAAAGGGATAGGGACCATGTCTTATTTGTCAGTGTTTGTTCCTAATGCCCAGAAAATCCTAGGCACTTAGTGAGCATTTTGGTAAGGAGCCCTGGTGGCGCAGTGGTTAAACGCTCGACGGCGAACCGAAAGGCAGGCAGTTCGAACCCACCAGCCACTTTATGGGAGAGAGATGTGACTGTCTGCTTCCGTAAAGATTTACAGCCTTGGAAACCCTTTGGGGCAGTTCTACTCTGTCCTATAGGGTCACTATGAGTCTGAATTGACTTGAAGGCAGTGGGTGGGATCAAGATGGTTTCTTACATGTAATGAGATCACTGGAGTTCCGTGGAGGAGTATATCCTGGGGCTTTGAGTGGGGGACAAGAGGCTTACAGAAATAGAGGAAAGGGACACGTTACTAAGAGGAAGAGGCAAGAATGAGATAAAGGAAGGCAAGTGCTGACTTAAGGCAAGTGCTGACCTTTCAAGTCAATTAGGCAAAAGAGCTAGTTCCACATACTTTGCCTCCCCCACACCCAGGGAGCCTCTTACTCCATGTCTTCCTGTTGATTGGATACCAGCTGGGCCCCAGAGCAAATGTCAGCACTCAGGTATTGCAGCCCTACCCTACCTATGTGTTGACAGATCCCTGTGGTTGAGGGTGGGGACTAGCCCCTGGCAATACTGGAGATATTAGCACTCTGTCTTTCCAGAATAGAACTTTCTGGACCTATATTAATTCTCACTCCACACTGTCTCTCATTCTTGCAAACTGTCTTCTCCAGGAAGTAAGCCTCTGGGTTAAAATTTAATAACGTGTGCATTTTCAGTTCTTCCCCTCTATTTCCTCCTTCCTCCCACAAAAAGTATGTAAATTGCTGAAAAGACACTCAAGCTACAGAGACTTGATATTTTTTCCCTTTTATCAGCGGTTCCTAACTCTTGCTTTAGTATTTTAATGTTTAAAACGTCATACGCCTCCACATGATAATAGTCGTATTTTTAATATCCATTGATTGAGAAAATATATAATAAACTAAAGCCACTATGGGTATGCATCATGACAGTATTCACATACATTTGAAAAAAACATGTGCAAGGCATATTATTTATCATTCTAGACAATGTTTGTGCCTTGTAGGGATTTCCAGAGCCGTTGTAATAACTAAGTTACTCCCTCCAATCTTCAGTAGTCTGCTGCCTACAGGTTGGGAATAATGAAATTGGTTTGTTGTTTTTACCTGATTATAAAAGAAATCCATGTAAATCATAAAAATTTCAACTACTTAGGAAAGTATAAAGAGAACAAAAGTCACTCATAATCTCATTATAGGGGCTCTGCCGTTTCCCTATCTGTTCAGCCTGTCATGCAGTGTCACTGGCCAACTTCAGTTTATCCCTCAAGTAACCCTACCTGCCTTCTAGGCCTGTTTTCTGTGCTAAACAATTTGACAAATTCGCGCTGTATGGTGTGTGCGGCAATAGCCAAGTTGGGGGAGTCAGGGATGGAGGATTTGTTTAGGGTACTGTGATAGCTGCAGGAATGAAAGTCATGGTTTGCAAAGAAAGAGCTGTCCAATCACAGAATGTGGCTAGGCAACCACTAACTAGAAAAGATGCTTGTTTCTCCAGTGTGATTGGACTCTGAATGATGAGGCCGATCATTCTGAAGAGGAACAGTTTATTGGCTGCAAACTCTCTGGTGCCTATGCACACTCAAGGGATTATTTCTAACTCACAAATCCAGGAACAGCTGCTTGTGTCCACCAGGTAATAGCCATTCATCTCATATATTATGTCCTTGATACAGTTGTTTACCCCATGGGCTCTTTGATGTTGCTGGAATATCTTAGTTTCCCACCCTTTTCACCTTTGCTGCCAGAGAGACCACCAGAGTCATAAAGAATCATAAAGTTCTTCATCTTATCTTCTGGGAGAAGCTAGCTGGTGTGGATTGCCTTTTCCTAGGCCCCACCTTTATCTTAAAAGTTACCTTGAAAACCCTATGGAGCGTTCTACTCTGCCCACAAGGGGTCTCCATGAGTTAGAATCAACTCGATGGCAACTAACAACAGCACTTGCCAACAGCAGCTTGAGGGTGGATGAAGAGGGCTTCCCTTCACTGCAAGGTAGTGGGGAATTACATCAGCTTCTATGGTCCTTTAACCTGTTCAAAAACTAAACTTAGTATATGGTTTATTCAGCCTATAGGAATGAGAAAAACTTGTGTAATGCCCCAAAACACCATAACCTGTTTACATGCAGGAAACAGGGAAATATAGGAGGGGTCAAGACCTACAGGAGAGCCAGAGGTTGCAAACTCAAATGTCTCTAGTGACCAGAGGTACTATAAATGAGGGAACCAAGCTGAGAGTTACACAGTAGAGAGTAGTGGGGATTATGATGAACAAGAGAGAGCACGCGCCTTTTTAAGACATTGAAATTTAATTTTTCCAACTTTTAATTGTAAGAAATTTCAAACATACAGGGAAGTTGAAGATTTAATAGTGTAATGAACACCTCTATATCACCTACCTCTTAAATTCGACAACGGTAAATATTTTACATGTTCATTTTATCTCTCTATGTATGCATGGGAGCCTTGGTGGCACAGTGGTTAAGAGCTTGGCTGCTAACCAAAAGGTGGGCAGTTTGAATTCACCAGCCGCTCCTTGGAAACCCTATGGGGCACTTCTACTCTCTCCTGTAGGGTTGCTCTGAGTCGAAATTGACTTGACGGCAGTGGGTTTGGTATGTATGTGTGTATATAAGTATGTGTGTGTGTGTTGTTTTTATTGAAAAATTCAAATTTCGAAACAACTGTGCTGTCTAAGCAAAACACAGCTGAAAACAAATATGGCCCAAGGGTTGCTAATTTATGACCACCTGGGAAGGGCTGGTATGAGGGGCATGGATCAAGTGTGAGTGCCAGAAAGGAGTCCTGGTAGTCCAATGAACATCAGAGAGATCTGACATGGCACAAAAAGTGGACTAGCAGAAACAGGAATGGCCTTTCGTCTGTTCTCCAACCTGTTTCTTTTCAGATCTGCTAAGATTTTTCTTTTTTTCCTTTGTGTTATTATGAAATATACATATAAGAGAATAAATATAAAGTAAATGTACAGTTGAGAATAATAATTAGAATACATGTGTATCTATCACTCAGGTTAATAAATAATGTTACCAGTACCTTTGAAGGCCTTTGTGTGCCTCAGCCCCTGCTACAACACTATACTGATGTGTTTGTCTATCATTCCCTTTCTTTTATTTGTAGTTTTATCACATATGTATGTCTCCTAAACAAGTTGTTGTTTAGTTTTGCCTACTTTTGACATATAATGTAATGTAATATGATGACATATAATATATTCTTCTATGATTGTTTTCACTCAACACTGAGATTTTGAGATTCATCCTTATTGACATATGCAGCACTACTTTTTGTATTCTATTGTATGCTGATGGATACACCACAATTTATTCATCTATGTTCCTGTTGATGGACATTTGAGTTGTTTCCAGCTTCTTTTTTTGCTATGATGAGCCATGCTTCTAGAACATTTGTATACATATCTTCTGGTGCTCCCGTGCAAAAGTTTCTCTAGAATGTATACCTAAGAGTGGAATTGCTGGATCATAGGGTCCATGCATATTCTGTTTTAATGGGAAATGCTAGATTGTTTTCCAAAGTCATTATATCAATATACACTCTCACCAGAGTGTGAGAGTTCACATTGCTCCATATACTCTCTAACACTTGGCTTTAACTGACTTTTTAATGTTTGCCAATCAGTTTATTGTGAGACGGTATCTTATTGTGGTTTTAATTTGCATTTTCCTGATTACTAATGAGGTTGAGGGTAAGTTCATGTGTTTATGGGTCATATGTCTTCTGGAAAGTAACTGGCTATGTCTTTTGGCCATTTTTGTTTTTCACTTTATTATTGATTTCTAGGAGGTCTTGATATATTCTATATATTAATTCTTCGCCAGATAGGTGCTCCAAATGTCAGTATTTCAATATGCAGTAAGGTATAGAGGGCATGATCTCTGGAGCCAGCACATAGTAAGTACTCAATATTTCTTTAATAAGTGATATTTATCCTAGTTTGTAACTTATCTTTTCACTTTCTTTACAGATTTTAAGTTCTTAATTTTAATGTGGTTGAATCTATTAATCTTTTTCTTTAAGGTTTGTACTTTTTGTGTGTTTGTCAGTTTGCCATCCTGTGGTGTGGCTTGTGTGTTGCTGTAATGCTGGAAGCTATGCCACCAGTATTTCAAATGCCAACAGGGTCACCCATGGTGGACAGGTTTCAGCTGGGCTTCCAGACTAAGACAGACTGGGAAGAACAACCTGGCAATCTACTTCAGAAAAAATTGGCCAGTGAAAACCTTATGAATAGCAGAGGAACATTGTCTGATATAGTGATGGAAGACAAGCCCCTCAGGTTGGAAGGTACTCAAAATAAGACTGGGGGAGAGCTGCCTTCTCAAAGTACAGTCGACCTTAATGACGTGGATGGAATAAAGCTTTCGGGGTGTTCATTTGTTGATGTGGCACAACTCAAAATGAGGGAAAAAAAGCTGCAAACATCTATTAATAATTGGAATGTGGGATGTACAAGGTATGAATTTAGGAAAATTGTAAGTCATTAAAAATGAAAGGGAACGCTTAAAGACTGATACCCGAGGCATTAGTGTGGCCATTTTGAGTCAGACAATCATATGGTCTACTATGCCGAGAATGACAAATTGAAGAGGAACGGCATCATGTTCATTGTCAAAAAGAACATTTCAGTATCCATTCTGAAGTACAAAGTGGTCAGTGACAGGATAATATCCATACACCTACAAGGAAGACAAGTTAATACGCCTATTATTCAAATTTATACACGGACCACTAATGCCAAAAATGAAGAAACTGAAGATTTTTACCAACTTCTGCAGTCTGAAATTGATCAAACTTGCATCAAGATGCATTGATAATTACTGATGATTGAAATGTGAGAAGTTGGAAACAAAGAAGAAGGATCAGTAGTTGGAAAATATGGCCATAGCGATAAAAATGACTCCAGAGATTGCATGATAGAATTTTGCAAGACCAAAGACCTATTCATTGGAAATACCTTTTTTCAACAACATAAACAGTGACTACACACATAGACCTCGCCCGATGGAACACACAGGAATCAAATTGACTACATCTGTGTAAAGAGACAATGGAAAAGCTCAATGTCATCAGTCAGAACAAGGCAAGGGGCCAACTGCAGAAGAGTCCATAAATTGCTCATATGCAAGTTTAAGTTGAAGCTGAAGAAAATTAAAACAAGTCCATGAGAGCAAAAACACGACCTTTAGTATATCCCACCTAGAAACCATCTCAGGAATAGATTTGACGAATTGAACATTAATGACCAAAGACCAGACAAGTTATGGAATGACATCAAGGACATCAACATGAAGAAAGCTAAAGGTCATTAAAAATATAGGAAAGAAAGAAAAGGCCAAAATGGATGTGAGAAGAGACTCTGAAACTTGTTCTTGAATGTAGAGTAGCTAAAGTGAATGGAAGAAATGATGAAGTAAAAGAGCTGAACAAAATATTTCAAAAGGCGGCTTGAGAAGACAAAGTAAAGTATTATACAAACCAAAGGGAGGACATGCTTGACATTTCTCAAGCTGAAAGAACTGAAGAAAAAATTCAAGCCTCAAGTTGCAGTATTGAAGGATTCTATGGGCAAAATATTGAAAGATGCAGGAAGCATCAAAAGAAGATGGAAGGAATATATAGAGTCACTATACCAAAAAGAATTGGCCGACATTCAACATTGCAGGAGGTAGCATATGATCAAGAACCGATGGTATTGAGGGAAGAAGTCCAAGCTGCACTGAAGGCAATGCCGAAAAACAAGGTTCCAGGAATTGATGGAATACCAATTGAGATGTTTCAACAAACGGATGCAATGCTGGAAGCGTTCACTCGTCTATGCCACGAAATTTGGAAGACATCTGCCTGGCCAACGAACTGGAAGAGATCCATTTTTGTGTCCATTCCAGAGAAAGGTGATCCAACAGAATGTGGAAATTATTGAACAGTATCATTGATATCACACGCAAGTACAATATTGCTGAAGATAATTCAAAAGCAGTTGCAGCAGTACATAGACAGGGAACTGCCAGAAATTCAAGCCAGATTCAGAAGAGGAGGTTAGCAAAACTTAGAGAAAATAGAATGAAGTGGGGTTGAAGAGGTTGTGGTGAGGTTAGCCGTGGTAACTTCATGGTAGCAAGGCCTAGGACTAGGTTCCTATTCTGGTCTCTGGCTTTCTAGTTTGTCTCTTCCAGGTGGCACAAATGGTTAAGCACTAGACTACTGGCTGACAGGTCGGTGGTCCGAACCCACCCAGAGGCACCTCAGAAGACAGGCCTGGTGATCTTCTTCTGAAGCTCATAGCCTTGAAAGCCCTATGGAACAGTTTTACTCTGCACACATAGGGTCACCATGGGTCGGAATTGACTCAACAACAGCTACTACCCACTTCATCTTTTAAAGATTTATTTTGCACTTGTCACTTTCAGGGGCTCCCTATTGCTTATGACACAAAGTTCAAATTTTACAGCCTCTTAAATGTCACTCATGCTGTTCCTCCACCTGGAATACCCTCTCCCGTCTTCCTTGCCCAAGGTCACACGACAAATAGAGTCAACACAATAACCCAGTAGTCTTGACACTCAGTTGTCATAATCAGAGCATGTTAGAGCTAGAATGATTTGTATTAGTCAGTATGTAGGTTCAGTGCCTGTGACAGAGATTCAAAATAAAATCTGGCTTAAAAAAGGTAAAGTTTTATTTCTATCTCAGGGAAATGTCTGAGCTGCTGTGGCAAAGCTGATCAGTGAAACTGTTAGGGGCCCAGGCCCCTTCATCCGTAGGGTGTTGCCCTCATTTGCATGGTCCAAGATGGCTCATCATCATACCTCCCTGGACTATTGTTGTCTGCCACCCAGTCAGACTCTGACTCATAATGACTCCATGCACAGCAGAACAAAATACCACCCAGTCCTGCACCATCCCCATGATGAGTTGTGGACTGGACCTTTGTGAACTATAGGATTTTCACTGGGTAATTTTCAGAAGTTGATTGCCGAGCCTTTCTTCCTAGTCTGTCTTAACCTGTTCAACATCATAGCAACATGCAAGCCTCCACTTACAGACCTGGAAATGAGCTTAGGTCTCCCGCATGGAAGATGAGAATGCCTCTTAATGGTGTCTGTTTCTGCTCTTGCCCTTCTGAAGTATATTTTCTACAAGGCAGCTAGAAGAATGCTTCTGAACTATAAATCATATTTTGCCTTTCCTGTGCTCAAAACCCCTCCAATGATGAAGAAACTCTCTAGACACTGATATGGAGTGATTTCCAGGATATATAAAAGTGAAAAAAGCAAGATGCAGAATAGTATATACGCCTTTTGTGTAAGAAGAGAGGAATACAAATATATACAAGCTTCTATTTGCTAGAAGAACTCTGGAAGGAAAAAAAATTAATAAAAATAGTTACCTATTGGGAATGTAGAGGGAAGAAATGGGGTAGAGGGGGGTGGAGTTGGAATTGTGACATCTGAACATACTGTATTATATATAAGGTAATAAGTGTGGAGGGAATGGTAGAAATTTAAAAAAATTGTACAATTTATGATGAAATAATTGAGTCAGACAGTGATCATCATTGGATGCTAAAATCACAAGGTGAAAGGCTGATGTGGAATGTCACCATCTGCCCTTTCTAATCAATCTTAGAATTACTACAAGTCAGACAACCCTAACCCTGAGTGTCTGCCAATGTGATGCAATATAGAATACGCAGCACTACTTACGAAGTATTCTTGACTCCAAAGTTGAACTTGTATCCAAACAAGCCTCTGGCTAAATTCCAGTTTATAGGAAATAGGAGGGCAAAAGGAACAAGTTAAAAGACATCAGAGGAGGCAAACAGACAACTCCAGAATATGGGACTTTCTACAGGACAATTGATTTAGTTTTTCAAGAAGCCAATGGTATGAAAAAAGTGAGGGAGAAGAGAGAGAGGACTGCTCTAAATTAAAATAACTTATGGGACATTATAAAACAACTGTTGAAAAAAAAAACAGTTTCAAGGAAATTTGACTGTGAACTGAGTATTAGATGACACCAAGGAATTATTGTTGATTTTTTTGGGTGTGGTAATGGTTTTATTTTTATGCAAGAAAATGGCCATTATTTTTACATGTGGTGTATATAAGAGTGGTATTTGTTTTAAAATATTTTAGCAAAAAAGAAAAAAATGGAATAGATGAAGCAAGTGGCATTATCATTTTTTAACTGAGGAAAATATGTATATAAAAGTCTTTTGCCTTTTCAACATTCTTTACATGTTCAATTCAGTGACATTAGTTATGTTCATCATGTTGTTCACCCATCACCATTATCTGTTTCCAAATTTTCCCATCACTTTTAACAGAAGCTCAGTGTTCCCTAAGAAGTAAGTCCCCCTTTTCCTCTCCCTCCCACTTACCCCTGGTAAACACTAATAAATTTTGGTCTCTATACCCTTGCCTATCCTAGATATTTCATATAACTGGAATCTTACAATATTTGTCCTTTCGTGACTGACTTATTTCACTCAGCATAATGTTTTCAAGGTTTATCCATATTGTAGCATGTATCAGAACTTTGTTTCTCTTTATGGTTGAATAATATTCCATTGTATGTATGTACCACATTTTATTTATCCATTCATCTGTTGATGGACATTTAGGCTGTTTCCACCTTTTGGCTATTGTGGCTAGTGCTGCAATGAACATTGGTGTGAAAGTATCTGTTTGCGTTCTTGTTTTTCATTCTTTTGGATTTATGCCTAGTAGTGGAATTGCTGGATCATATGGTAGTTTAACTTTCTGAGGAACCAAGAAACCATTTTCCACAGTGGATGTACCATTTTACTATCAATCCTACAAGCAATGGATGAAGGTTCCAATTTCCAATTTCTCTGCATTCTCATCAACACCTGTTATTTTCTTTTTTTATCATAGCCATTTTAGTGGGTGTGAAATGATATTTTCATCTCCATAATGGCTAATGGCATTGAACATCTTTTCATGTGCTTGTTGGCCATTTGCGTTTCTTCTTTGAAGAAATATCTGTTCAAGTCCTTGGCAAGTGGCAATATCTTGATGTGCAATGAATTGCTTTTATATGGCCTTTCTCATCATTGTCTTGTGACTCCTACAAAATGATTGGATGGGATTATGCAAATAAGGTGCTTGTGACCCACCAAGGGGATTGGACAGCTTGCTAATAATACAAATAAGGTGCATGGAACGACTGTGGAGGTGAGACCATACAATTAAAGTGTATGGAACACTAATGAAGGGATTGGTCAGTTTTGCCATCCTGCTAGGCTTAAAAGAGAGCCAATTCCAGAGCAGAGGGGGGACCTCACTACCATCAAGAAAGAAGAGCCAGGAGTGAAGTGTGTCCTTTGGACCTGAAGTCCCTGCACTGAGAACCTCCTAGACCCAGGAAACAGAGAGAGCTATAACACTGGAGATGGCACGAGACTACGAGAAGCAGCAGCAGAGAAACATTGGCAGCAGAACCAGGAGACTGGTGCAAGATGGCACAGTGGGCCTCCCAGCCCGTGCAGCAAGGCAGCTGCAGTGGGTGTGTCGACCCACAGAGCCAGAGAGCTGAGCGTCTTCAGCCAGGAGGGTTGTCGGCAGAGTGGGGTGTCCCTGGGCACTTATTAGCAAAGTTAAAGAGCTTTATAATCCTTGCCTGAGCAGGGCAGAGGCCAGGCAGAGGGGCTGACGGGCCAAGGGCCAAGAGGTCAAGGGCCAGACAGAGGCCTGCTTGCGGACATGGCTGAGAAGAGGCTGTCGCGATCAAAGAATTGTATCTTGAGTCGTTCCTGATCCTGAATTGTAACCTGTCACTTCCCTAATAAACCCCATAACTGTGAGTATGGTCTGTGAGCTCTGTGTGGCCATTGCAATGAATTATCAAATCCAACAGAAAAGTAGAGAGTGTTGTGAGAAGGACAGCTGGTGTTAGAATTGTTAAAGATGACGGAGAGAGGCGGTATGTCTGACTTCACCTCATAGAAATCAGCCTTGGGCTGATGTTGATGGTGATTCTCTCTCCCCATTGTGAGGTCAGATGAAGCGGCAGATGCTGCCGCCATGCCATTTTTACACTTGATAATTGTTGAATCTTGGTGATGAGTTTATGGAGATTCATGACACTATTCTTTTAATTTTGTTTATGTTTGAAAATTTTCATAATAGGAAAAAATCTAAACCCTCCAATAACTCATCTCACCTAGAATAAAATACAAAGTTATCACCTTGGTCTATGAGGTCCTATATGATCTATTCCCATCTACCTCTCCTACCTCATCTTCCATTCTCCCCATCGCCCATTCCACTCTAACCAGTTACCAGGCTATCTTGCTGTTCCCTGAAAGTGCCAAGCAGATTCTCCCATGCTTTTGTCCTTGCTGCCTCTGATTGGACTGTTATCCCCCCATTTATTGGTATGACTGACTCCCTCACTTCACTCAGATCTCTATTCAAACAACACCTTTCCAGAAAAGACCTGCTTCAGCACCCTAGCTGAAATAGGACTCACCAAAACTCTCTAGTCCCTTATTGGCTTTATTTTTCTTCATGGCACTTATCACTACCTGATGGTGTTGCTTGCTTGATTGATCAATTGTCAGCCTCCCCAACTAGAATGTAAGCTCTGTGAGGGCAGGGTCTCTGTTTCATTCAGTGCTGTGACCCTCCATCTACAACAGCGCTTAACTCATAGTAGTAACTCCATAAACATTTGTTAAGATAAGGGAAAGATAGTATAGTAATAACTTGAAAGAATTGAGTGATGTGGGACGGACAGCAATTCAGGTTGACACATTTGCTGAACTAATCCTCTGGGAACAAAGTGTGCTGTAATGACCTGTATATGTCATATGATGGGAGAGATCTTGGGGATAAAGAGTGATATCTCCCAGTCTCTGCTTGTCTTCAGGGAGGGACTGTTTGCACAGACACTTTTGGGCTGTGTTACCTTGGGTTTGTAAAGGGGGTGGAGTCCCCCTCCAGCTACCAGCCTAACTGCTCTATTTTATGACTCACCACTTCCATGTTCTAGGCCATCACTGAACTCTGCTTTCTTCTGGTTACTGGGAAAACAGAGGAAAATTGGTTATTGAGAAAAAGTTCCACAAGATCCTGGGAGCCAGAGTTTAAAAAACCAAATCAGTTGCCGTGAGTTGATTCTGACTCATAGTGACCCTATGGGACAGGGTAGAACTGCCCCATAGGGTTTCCAAGAGTGGCTGATGGATTCAAACTACTGGCCTTTTGGTTAGCAGCCAAGCTCTTAACCACTGCACCACCAGGGCTCCTAGCCAGAGATTCAAAACAAACCAAAATCCAACCCATTGCCATCAAGTCAATTCTGACTCATAGCGACCCTATAAAAAATTTCTTAGTTTCTCCTCAGATATTCCCCTTGAGACTGTGGAGGCCCAGATAGGGTGGTTTTCCTGTGATATGCTTGGACCTAGGGGCAGCAGTCAAGTCAGGTCTGAAGGGTTCTTCCTTCCCTCAAACAAGGAACCCAAATCCCATCCATTTTCCCTCCAACCTCTCTTCATTGTCCCTCTTGATACTCTCTTTATGCATTTATTTATGCAGCCACAGGATAGAAGTAAGCTTGGGCCTGTGGTATCTGAGGGAAGACTGTTGAGGGGTGCCTGGCAGAATCCCCATTCAATTCTTTTTAACTGAACAAATTCTGAGAGATCTTGACCACTAATTTTGCTGCACAATCGAATAATAGTGTTGTGCCATTGGGTTGGGGGTCTCACTTTGGCCTAGAAAACACCAGGACCAAGGAGAAGATTTTGTAGGCCCTGAGGAAGTCCCCTCTGTTTTCCACTAAGGGAAAAGACCATGAGGAATTTGCAGGCAGAGATACTCTACATCTTGAGCCCATTTTCTGAGGTTCCTTACATTTTCTTCTACTATTCTTATGGATTGATAATTTAAATAAAACTCTTTAATTGGAATATATTTTGGTATATGTTATGAGGTAACATTATAGTTCTTTCCCCCAAACAACTACTTTATTTTCCTTGCAATATCATTTATTGAACAATCCATCCCTTCCCCCATTTATTTGTGAGGCTTTCTTTATCCTTATTTCTTTATTTTTATACCAGTACAGTCCTATTATAATGTTTAAATATTTACAATATGTTTAAATATCTAGCTACGCTAGTCCCTTTTGATTACTTTTAGTTTTCAAAACTTTCCTGGATATTCTTTTTTTTTAAAAAATATTTTATTGTACTTCAGGTGAAGGCTTACAGAACAAATAGTTTCTCATGAAACAGTAGTACACATGTTGTTTTATGACATTGGTTAACAACCCCA
>NW_004444006.1:6354042-6362306 GCF_000243295.1 Trichechus manatus latirostris | reverse complement strand
TGCTGTGGAGGGACGGCGTGGTGCTTCTGCCTAGAGCGCCATCTTGCCGGAACTAGCTCCTGTACTGGATATTCTTGAAAGTTTTTTCTTTCAGATGAATTTTAGAATAACTTCCTCAAGTTCCAAACAAAATCTTATTAGGATTTTAATGGGAAATGGATTAAACATTCAATTTAATTTGGAAATAATTAATATCTTCATAGCATTCAGTTTTCTCATCCAGGAACACAATATATTTCTCCATTGATTCACATATTTCTTTATATATCTCAATAAAATTTTGTAGAACAATTTTCAACTATATTTTCTAATTGGTTATTATTGGTATACTGGAAAAATTAAATTTTCTATATGTTATCTTGTACTTAGCTACTTTGCTGGGCTCTCTTATCAATTCTAACGATTTTTCAGTTTATTCTCTTGAGTTTTTGAAGTAAACGATCATATTGTTTGCAAATAACTTATTGGTTTCTAGACCAAGTTGAGATATTAAGCTGTTGTAAGGTAAACTCTTATATCCTATTGGTGCAACATAATACATTGTAGTTTGTTCCTGAAAACTCATCTCACACTGTAAAAATACTAAAATTGATAATGAAAATAAAAGAAAAGTAAATCCAAATATATGCTTTTTAGAAACCCTTATTAACTCTAAAACTAAACATGAAAAGAAATGTTGCATCACAAATGCTTCTTTTAGGGGGTTGTTTTCCCTCATGGACTGAACTGTTTAAGATGTCTTACAATATAAATCTGTTGCGAATATACTAAAGTCCACTGCATTATACACTTTAAAAGGATGACTCTTATGGTATATAAATTATATATCAATAAAAATAGAAAAAATACAAGTACTTGAAGTTTGGAATGAAGATGTCATTTTTCTGCTAAATATTTCTCAAATAAACTTAGGCATTCTTTATTATTCTCAGGACCTTCCAAGTGCGTTTTTAAAATTTTTTAATTTATTTTGTTGTTGTTGATAATATATGCAGCAAAACATACACCAATTCAACAGATTTTTCATGTACAATTTAGTGACATTGATTACATTCTTTGAATTGTGCAACCATTCTTACCCTCCTTTTCTGAGTTGTTCCTCCCTCATTAACATAAACTCACTGTCCCCTAAGTTCCTATATAATCTTTTGAGTTGCTGTTGTCAATTTAATCCCATATAGATAGTTCTTAAAAGAGCATAACACTCAAGGCAAACCTTTTTGGCTAGTTGAACTAAACTACTGTTTGGTTTTAAGGTGACTTCAGGTGATATTTTTGGTTTAATGTTTAAAGATTATCTTAGGGCAATAGTTTAGGGGTTCATCCGTCCTCCATGGCTCTAGAAAATCTAGAGTACATGATAATTTGAAATTCTATTCTGCATTGCCCCCCTTTTGATCAGGATTCTTCTACGGACTCTTTGATCAAAAGGTTCGGTAATGGTAGCTGGGCACCATCCAGTTCTTCTGGTCTCATGGCAAAGGAGGCAGTTGTTCATGGAAGCAATTAGCCACACACATTCCATTTCTTCCTCCTATTCCTGACTCTCCTTCCTCTATTGCTCTAGGTGAATAGAAACCAACTGTTGTGCCTTGGATGGCTGCTTGTAAGCTTATAAGACCCCAGGCACTAACAATGAACTAGGAGGTAGAACAGAAGCACTAAACACTTTATCAGGCCAATTAACTGAGATGTCCAATGAAACCATGACCCTAAACCTCCAAACCAAGGAATCAAATCCCATAAGGTGTTTGGTTGCACATAAGCAGCCTCAGAAGCTACTCTTTTTTTCATCATTGTTGCAAATATATCTATCATACAATTTTTACCTATCCAACTTTTTACAGGTGTACGACTTATTGACAACAATTACAATAATTGGCTGTGCAACCCTACCCTTAATCAATGCTATTTTTCCATCACTGTAAACTCCCTTTCCCCCCTCTTTCCTGCACCTGGTAACCACTAATAAACTTTGGTCTCTGTACATTTGCCTTTTTTTGTCTTTTTATATACGTGAGGTCATACAATATTTGTCCCTTTGTAACTGGCTTATTTCACTCAGCATAATGTCTTCAAGCTCCATCCATACTGTAGCATGTATCAAGACTGCATTTTTCCTGCTGGTTAAATAGTATTCCACGTATGTACCACGTTTTGTTTATCCATTTATCTGTTGATGGGCATTTAGGCTGTTTCCACATTTTGGCTATTGGCTATTGTGAATTGTGCTGTAATGAACATTAGTGTACAAGTCTCTGTTTGTCTCTGTTTTCAAGTCTGGGGTTATATGGTAGTTCTGCTTTTAGTTTTTTGAGGAAACTCCACACTGTTTTCTACAACGTCTGTACAATTTTGCATTCCCACCAGCAATGGATAAAGTTCCAATTTCCCCACACCCGTGCAAACATTTGTTATTTTCTTAGCCATCCTAGTGGGAGTGAAATGGTATCTCATTGTGGTTTTTATTTGCATCTCTCTGAAGGCTAATGACGTTGAGCATCTTTTTGTGTGTTTGGTGGCCATTTGACTGTCCTCTCTGGTGAAATGTGTATTCAAGTCCTTTGCCCATTTTATGACTGGGTTGTCTATTCCTTGTTAAGTTGTCAAAGTTTTATATATATTTTGGTTATTAGATTTTTGTTAGATATATGGTGTCCCAAGATACTCTGTCAGTCAGCAGCTTGTCTTTTCACTGTTTTGATAAAGTTTTTTGATGAACAAAAGATTTTAATTTTTCTGAGGTACCATTAATTTATGGGTTCTTTGCTGTTTGTGCTTTTGTTATTATATTAGATAATCCATTGTTAAAAGCTAGGCCTGACAGCAATGCCCCTGCATTTTATTCTAAGAATTTTATGGTTTTAGTTTGCTCATTTAAGTCCTTAATCCATTTTGAATTTGTTTTTGTGTATGGTGTGAGGCATGGATCCTGTTTCATTCTTCTGCATGTGGAAATCCAGTTTTCCCAACACCATTTATTGAAAAGACTCTTCTTTTGCCATTGAATGGGCTTAGCACCCAATCAGTTGACCTTAGATATGTGGGCTTTTTTCTGGACTCTCAATTCTATTCCATTGGTCTGTGTGTCTATTGTTATACCAGTACCAGGTTGTTTCGACTACTGTAGCTATATAACATGTTTTGGAGCCCTAGTGGCGAAGTGGTTAAGAGCTCAGCTGCTAACCAAAAGGTCTGCAATTTAAATCTACCAGCTGCTCCTTGGAAACCCTATGGGGCAGTTCTATTCTGTCCTAAGGGTTGCTATAAGTCGGAATCAACTCGATGGCAACATTTTTTTAAAATAATGTTTTAAAATTAAAAAGTGGAGTTGTCTTACTTCATTCTTCTCTGTGAGGGTTAAGATTGTGTGTCAACTTGGCTGGGCCATGATTCTCAGTGTTTTGGCAGTCGCGTGAGGTTGTGATCACTTCCCTGTTGAGATTTGATATGTGATCACCCCCATGATGGGTTCTGCTATGAGTAGCCAATCATTTGAAGGGAAGTTTCCTTGGGCGTGTGGCCTGCATCGGGTGTGGGTGGACGTTCTGGCAGAGCTTGGGGGTTGTTGGTAGTTCTGGACCCTGCAGCTGGCTCCTGTTCATCTGATCTCCAGTTCTTGGGACCTAAGCTAGCAGCTTACCTGTGGTCTTGCCTGCCAGTCTTGGGAATCATCAATCTTCACGGCCTCTCAACAAGAGCCCTGTTCCCCAACCTGCTGATCTTGGGTTTGCCAGCCTCTGTGGTTATGTGAATCAGGAGAAGCTTCTATCCTGACCCATGGACTTGGGATGTTACAGCCTCTACAACCTCGTGAGTCATTTCCTTGATCTAAATCTCTCTATGTATATATTTATATGTTTTACTTCTCTAGAGAACCCAGCCTAAGACATTTGGTACCGAGAGTGGTTCTAGAGAAACAAAATTGTAAGGACGAATTTTCGAAATTGATTCTCAAGTCTGGTTAGTCTTAAAGATGTTGATGACTCTGCTTCTAGTAGTAAAGAGGGCACTGTTAATCCATGGTGTGAGGTGGCAATTCAAAAATACGTAAAATATCACCACCAACAGATCAAGTACTGGTGAAAGGCAAGGCTCTGGGTGATTGCATGTATGATACCATTCCATAATTTTGTCATAATGAGAACTATAAGGAAGCTGGTTGTTCAGTCCTATTTTCACTAGACAAACTGGTGAAAGAAAGAAATGTGCTCAGGGCTTCAGAGTCAAAGCTCAAGCGCTGCATAAACGACCTTAAAGTTTCCACTTGTGCCACGAATGAAAACCTTATTTCTTGTAGTAACAGAGCTCATATTGCTGAAAAGCAAACTCAGAGTCTTATCAAAGAGTGGCTAAATTACAATGCCAACTCAACTGCCAACCTTGAGAGGTGTCTAAAGTTAAAGTGAGAGCATTGATTGAGAAAAAATGGGATCCTGAAACCTTAGGTGGAGACATCTGGGCAGATAATCAAGAAGCTGGTGACACTGAGCCCCTAAATTCCATTGAACCACTCCAGCCAACAGAACCATTAGCCTCTCCACTCCCATCTAATGAGATTAACCAGCTGCATCTAAAGTGCATTTGTCTGAATCATTGCCTGGGACAGTGCCTGAGGCAGCTACTTTATAAGGCAATGCTGGATGTTCTCAAAACGTTTCCCCATGATTTTGGTTTCTAGACCTATAACTAAACTTAAGTCCCAGCAAGCTCCAAAAGGTAAAGTAGAAAGTGTAACCCAGAAGGAGGTACACTACACTCCAAAAGAACTGCTTGACTTTTCTAATATGTACAAACAGAAACCTGGGGAATATGTGTTGGAATGGCTATTAAGGCTGTGGGATAATGCTGCACAGAATATAAAGATGAATCATTCTGAGTTTATTGATATGGGCTCACTAAGCACAGATTCTTCATTCAGTGTTTCAGCTTGAGAGGTTAGGAAAGAATCTAATAGTTTATTTGGTTGAGTTGCTGAAGCATGGATTATGAGGTGGCCTATGCTAAATCAAGTTGAAGTACCAGACCTGCCTTGGTATACTGTAGAAGAAGGTATACAAAGACTTAGGGAAAATGGCACGCTATAACTGATTTATCAGGTTAGACCCACAGACCCACACATGGAATGCCCAGAGAACACATCTTTTACCACAATGGTGAGGAACAAATTTGTGAAGCATCCTTGAAGACTACTGTGATTGCTATTTTATGTAAGTCAGATTTGACAGTGGGAACTGCCCTAACTGAATTAAGATACCTAACTACAAGGGGGCTGATTGGAGCCCGTGGTGGTAGGGGCCAAGTGGTGGCACTCAATTGACAAAGACAAGATAAGTGTGGTTACCATAATGGACAGCAGAGTCAAAGCAGTAATAAAAATACTCTGACTCATATGGACTTATGGCGTTGGCTACTTAGTCATGGTGACCCTAGGAGGGAAATAGATAGGAAATCTACTAAGTATTTACTTGATCTGTACAAGCGGATGAATTCTAGGTCAAGTGAACAGCAATCTAACTTGAATCACCAGAATAGAGAGTCACGGCCCCTCAATCATTTCCCAGACTTGAGCAAGTTTACAGACCCACAACCCCTTGATTGAAGGGAATGCTGATTCTCCTTGAGAAAGGACCCTTCTATACTTCCAAAAATGTATGCAATTAATCTTTCTCTCAGCCTTCTCCAAAGGGATCTATGGCCTTTTATGAGAGTGACTGTTCATAGGAGAAAAGGAAATAATCAGAATTTTCGGGGATTACTGGACACTGGTTCTGAAATGACACCAATTCCAGGAAACCCAAAACCTTATTGTGGCCCACCAGTCACAGTGGGGGCATATGGAAGTCAAGTTATTAATGGAGTCTGAGCTCATGTCCATCTCACAGTAGGTCCAGTGGGTCTCCGAACCCATCCTGTAGTGATTTGCCCTGTTCCAGAGTGCATAATTGGAATAGATATACTCAGCAACTGGCAGAACCCCCACATTGGATCCCTGACAAATGGAGTAAGGGCTATTATGGTAGGAAAAGCCAAGTGGAAGCCATTAGAACTGCCCCTACCTAGGAAAATAGTAAACCAAAAGCAATACCGCATTCCTGGGGGAATGGACTTGAAGGATGCAGGGGTGGTGATTCCCACCACATCCGCATTCAACTCGCCTATTTGGCACCTATTTGGCCTGTGCAAAAAAACAGATGGATCTTGGAGAATGACAGCGGATTATTGAAAACTTAACCAGGTGGTGACTCCAATTGCAGCTGCTGTTCCAGATGTAGTTTCATTGCTTGAGAAAATTAATACATCTCCTGGCACCTGGTATGCAGCTATTGATTTGGCTAACGCTTTTTTCTCCATACCTGTTTCGAAGGACCACCAGATGCAGTTTGCCTTCAACTGGCAAGGCCAGCAATACATCTTCAGTTGCCTACCTCAAGGCTACATCAACTCTCCAGCACTATGTCATAATTTAGTCCATAGGGACCTTGATCGTCTTTCCCTTCCACAAGATATCACACTGGTCCATTACATTGATGACATATGCTGATGGGACCTAGTAAGGAAGAAGTGTCAATGACTCTGGACTTATTGGTAAAACATTTGCATGCTAGAGGGTGTGGAATTAATACCACAAAAATTCAGGCACCTTCCACCTCAGTGAAATTTCTAGGGGTCCAGTGGTGTGGGGCATATCAAGATATTCTTTCTAAGTGAAGGAAAAATTATTGCATCTGGCTCCTCCCACAACTAAAAAGGAGGCACAACACCTAGTGGGACTCTTTGAATTTTGGAGGCAACATATTCCTCATTTGGGTGTGGTACTCCAACCTATTTATCAAGTGACTCAAAAAGCTGCTAGTTTTGAGTGGGGCCCAGAACAAGAGAAGGTTCTGCAACAGGTTCAGGCTGCTGTGCAAGCTGCTCTGCCTCTTGGGCCATATGAGCTGGCTGATCCAATGGTGCTCAAAGTGTCAGTGACAGATGGAGATGCTGTTTGGAGTCTTTGGCAGGACCCTATTGGTGAATCACAGCGCAGACCCTTAGGATTCTGGAGCAAAGCCTTGCCATCCTCTGCAGATGACACTCTCCTTTTGAGAAACAGCATTTGGCTTGTTACTGGGCCTTAATAGAGACTAACACTTAACCATGGGATGCCAAGTCACCATGCGGCCTGAGCTTCCCATGAAGAACTAGGTGTTGTCTGACCCACAGAGTCATAAAGTTGGATGTGCACAGCAGCATTCCATCATTAAATGGAAGTGGTGTATACGAGATCGGGCCTGAGCAGGACCTGAAGGCACAAGTAAGTTCCATGAGGAAGTGGCCCAAATGCCCATGGTCTCCACTCCTGTCACATTACCTTCCATCTCCCTGTCTGCACCTATGGCCTCATGGGGAGCTCCTTATGATAGTTGACTGAGGAAGACAAAAGTAGTGCCTAGTTTACAGATGGCTCTGCATGATATGCAGGCACCACTCGAAAGTGGACAGCAGCAGCACTACAGCCCATTTCTGGGAACTCCCTGAAGGATAGTGGTGAAGGGAAATCCTCCCAATGGGCAGAACTTCAAGCAGTGCACCTGGGTTGTTCATTTTGCTTGGAAGGAGAAATGGCCAGATGTGTAATTGTATATTGATTCATGGACTGTGGCCAATGGTTTGGCTGGATGGTCAGGGATATGGAAGAAACATGATTGGAAAATTGGAGACAAGAATTTATCGGGAAGAGGTATGTGGATAGACCTCTCTGAATGGGCCAAAGAAGTGAAGATATTCGAGTCTCCTGTGAAGACTCACCAAAGGGTGACCTCAGCAGAGGATGATTTCAACAATCAAGTGGATAGAATGATGCATTCTGTGGAAACCAGTCATCCTCTTTCCCTACCTACTCCTGTCATTGCTCAATGAGCTGATGAACAAAGTGGCCCTGGTGGCAGGGATGGAGGTTATGCATGGGCCCAGCAACACTGACTTCCACTCACCAAGGCTGACTTGGCTACAGACACTGCTGGGTGCCCAATCTGCCAGCAGCAGAGACCAACACTGAGTCCCTGATATGGCATCATCCCTCGAGGTGATCAGCTAGCAACCTGGTGGCAAGTTGGTTACATTGGACCACTTCCATCATGGAAAGGGCAGCGTTTTGTCCTTACTGGAATAGACACTTACTCTGGATATGGATTAACCTTCCCTGCACGCAATGCTTCTGCCAAAACTACCATCTGTGGACTTACAGAATGCCTTATCCACCATCATGGTATCCCACA
>NW_004444006.1:6338890-6351767 GCF_000243295.1 Trichechus manatus latirostris | reverse complement strand
AAAAAAAAAAAAAAAAAGAAAGAGTTTTGGATTTTATCAAATGCATTTTCTGCATCCATAGACATGATCATGTGGTTCTTATCCTTTGTTCTATTGATGTGGTGTATTATGTTGATTGATTTTCTAATGTTAAACCATCCCTGCTTTCCTGGAAAAAATCCCACCAAGTAAATTTTAAAACAGGGTCAGCTCATTGGAATATTTTTGTTGTCCATGAGATGTGTAATGACACGTGGCAAATATTTGGAGCGGGGCAATTTCTATGGCAATTCTAACAGTGATCCCTTGCCCTCTGTCTTAGTTATCTAGTGCTACTATAACAGAAATACCACCGTTGGATGGCTTTAACCAACAGAAATATATTCTCTCACAGTTTAGGAGGCTAGAAGCGTGAATTCATGTTGCCAGCTCCAGTGGAAGGCTTTCTCTCTCTGTTAGCTCGGGGGGAAGGTCCTTGTCTCCTCTCAACATCTGTGGGCCCAGCATTTCTTGTAGGTCCCTATGTGTCTTTACATCAGTCTTCCCTTGGATCTAGAAGCTTCTCAGCACAGGGACCCCAGGTCCAATGGACGTGCTCTGCTCCCAGCTCTTCTTTTTTTTTTAAATTTTATTGTGTTTTAGGTGAAAGTTGACAGTGCAGACTAGTTTTTCATTGAAAAATTTTGTACACAAATTATTTTATGACATTATTTGCAATCCTCGCAATGTGTCAGCACTCTCCCCCTTTCCCTTTCCACCCTGGGTTCTCGGTGTCCATTCATCCAGTTTTCCTGTCCCTAGCTGCCTTCTCATCTTTGCTTTTGGGCACGTGTTGCCCATTTGGTCTCGTATACTTGATTGAACTAAGATGCATGTTTCTCACATGTGTTATTGTTTGTTTTATAGGACTATACAATCTTTGGCTGAAAGGTAGACTTTGGGAGTGGCTTCAGTTCTGAGTTAGCTGGGTGTCTGGGGGCTCTTGAGGGTTCTTCCAGTCTGTCAGGCCATGAAGCCTGTTCTTTTTTTCTGAATTTGAATTTTGCTGTACGTTTTTCTTTCACTCTGTCCGGGACCCTCTATTGTGATCCCTCAGAGCAGTTGGTGGTGGTAGCCAGGCACCATCTAGTTGTTCTGAGTTTAGGCTGGTGGAGGCTATGGTTCATGTGGTTTATTAGTCCTTTGGACTGATATTTTACTTATGTCTTTGGTTTTCTTCATTCTCCTTTGATCCGAATGTGCTGGAACAAATAGATGTATCTTAGATGGCCACTTGCAAACTTTTAGGACACAGGCTGCTGTGCACGTCCGACTTTATGACTCTGTGGGTCAGACAGAACCCAGTCCATGATGGGCAGCTGAGGCCACCTGGTGACTTGGTTTGCCATGGTTAAGTGTTCAGCCTCTATTGAGGCCCAGTAACAAGCCAAATGCTGTTTCTCAAAAGGAGAGTGTCATCTGCAGAGGATGGCAAGGCTTTGCTCCAGAATCCTAAGGGTCTGCGCTGTGATTCACCAATAGGGTCCTGCCAAAGACTCCAAACAGCATCTCCATCTGTCACTGACACTTTGAGCACCATTGGATCAGCCAGCTCATATGGCCCAAGAGGCAGAGCAGCTTGCACAGCAGCCTGAACCTGTTGCAGAACCTTCTCTTGTTCTGGGCCCCACTCAAAACTAGCAGCTTTTTGAGTCACTTGATAAATAGGTTGGAGTACCACACCCAAATGAGGAATATGTTGCCTCCAAAATTCAAAGAGTCCCACTAGGTGTTGTGCCTCCTTTTTAGTTGTGGGAGGAGCCAGATGCAATAATTTTTCCTTCACTTAGAAAGAATATCTTGATATGCCCCACACCACTGGACCCCTAGAAATTTCACTGAGGTGGAAGGTGCCTGAATTTTTGTGGTATTAATTCCACACCCTCTAGCATGCAAATGTTTTACCAATAAGTCCAGAGTCATTGACACTTCTTCCTTACTAGGTCCCATCAGCATATGTCATCAATGTAATGGACCAGTGTGATATCTTGTGGAAGGGAAAGACGATCAAGGTCCCTATGGACTAAATTATGACATAGTGCTGGAGAGTTGATGTAGCCTTGAGGTAGGCAACTGAAGATGTATTGCTGGCCTTGCCAGTTGAAGGCAAACTGCATCTGGTGGTCCTTCGAAACAGGTATGGAGAAAAAAGCGTTAGCCAAATCAATAGCTGCATACCAGGTGCCAGGAGATGTATTAATTTTCTCAAGCAATGAAACTACATCTGGAACAGCAGCTGCAATTGGAGTCACCACCTGGTTAAGTTTTCAATAATCCGCTGTCATTCTCCAAGATCCATCTGTTTTTTTGCACAGGCCAAATAGGTGCCAAATAGGCGAGTTGAATGCGGATGTGGTGGGAATCACCACCCCTGCATCCTTCAAGTCCTTGATGGTGACAGTAATCTCTGCAATCCCTCCAGGAATGCGGTATTGCTTTTGGTTTACTATTTTCTTAGGTATGGGCAGTTCTAATGGCTTCCACTTGGCTTTTCCTACCATAATAGCCCTTACTCCATTTGTCAGGGATCCAATGTGGGGGTTCTGCCAGTTGCTGAGTATATCTATTCCAATTATGCACACTGGAACTGGGGAAGTCACTACAGGATGGGTTTGGAGACCCACTGGACCTACTGTGAGATGGACATGAGCTCAGACTCCATTAATAACTTGACTTCCATATGGCCCCATTGTGACTGGTGGTCCACAGTGATGTTTTGGGTCTCCTGTAATTAGTGTCAGTTCAGAGAAATATTGAGTAATCTCTTCAGATGGGAGTGAGAAGGCTGGTTCTGTTGGCAGGAGTGATTCAACTGAATTTCAAGGCTCAGTGTCTCCAGCTTCCAGATTATCTGCTCATATGTCCCAATCCCAAGTTTCAGGATCCAATGTATTCTCAGTCAATGTCCTCCCTTTAGCTGTAGACATCTCTCAAGGTGATTGAGTTAGCATTATAATTCAGCCACTCTTTCAATAAGACTCTGGGTTTGGTTTTTGGCAATATCAGCTCTGTCACAACAAGAAATTAGGCTTTCTTTCAAGGCACAAGTGGAAAGTTGGAGGTCATTTATGTGGCACTTCAGCTTTGACTCTGAAGCCCTGAGCTCATCTCTTTCTTTCACTAGTTTGTCTAGCAAAAGTAGGACCAACCAACCAGCTTCCTTATATTTTTCATTATGACAAAATTAGAGAAAGTTATCGCACATGCAATCATCCAGAGCCTTGCCTTTCACCAATATCTGATCTATTGGTGATGATATTTTGCATATTTGTATTGCCACCTGTCACAGTCATCTAGTGCTGCTGTAACAGAAATACCACAAGTGGATGGCTTTAACAAAGAGATGTTTAGTCTCTCACAGTCCAGTAGGCTACAAGCCCAAATTCAGGGCATCAGCTCCAGGGGAATGCTTTCTCCGTTGGCTCTAAAAGGTCCATGTCATCAGTCTTCCCTTGGTCTGGGAGCTTCTCTGCTCAGGAACCTCAGGTCCAAGGGACGCAGTCTTCTTCCGGCACTGCTTTCTTGGTGGTATGAGGTTCCCATGTGTCTCTGCTTGCTTCTCTCTTTTATATCTCAAAAGAGATTGGCTTAAGACACTACGTAATCCTGTAAAGCTCATCAGTATAACTGCCACTAATCCATCTTATTAGATTGTAGTGATTGAATTTACAACACATAAAGAAATCACATCACATTACAGAATGGTACACAATCATACAATACTGGGAATCATGACGCAGCCAAATTGATGCACACATTTTTGGGGGGACATAATTCAATCCATGATACCACCTCATGCCATTGATTAGCAGTGCCTTACTACTACTGGAAGTAGAGTCATCAACATCTTTAAGATTAAACAGACTTGAGAATCAATTTAGAAAATTCATCCTTACAATTTTGTTTTTGTAGAACTACTCCTGGTACCAAATGTCCTAGGTTGGGTTCTCTAGAGAAGCAAACCCAGTAAAGCGCATAAGTATATATAGAGAGATTTATATTAAGGAAATGGCTCATGCAATTGTAGAGGGTGTAATGTTCCAAGTCCGTGGATCAAGATAGAGGATTCTCCTGATTCACGTAGCCGCACGGGCTGGGGAACCCAAGATTGGCAGGTCAGAGAGCAGGACTCTTGCTCACAGGCTACGAAGATCGACGAATCCCAAGATCAGCAGACAAGACCAAAGATAAGCTGCTAGCTCAGGTCCTAAGAACTGGAAGTCAGATGAACAGGAGCCAGCTACAGTATCCAGAAAGAGCAAAAGCCCACGAGCCTTGCCAGAAAGTCCAGTTATATTTGATGCAGTCCACACACCCAAGAAACTCCCTTTCAACTGACTACTACTACTACTCACAGCAGATCCCATCATGGAGGTGATTACATTATATCAAATTTCATCATGGAAGTGATCACAACATCATAGGACTGCCAAACCACCGAGAATCATGGCCCAGCCAAGCTGACACACAACCTTAACCATCACAGTTATTTTCTGTTGTTTTGATTAGTGCCTGTAACATCAGGGTGAGATGGTATCTCATTGTAGTTTTGATTTGCATTTCTCTAGTGGGTAATGATTGTGAGCATTTCCTCATGTGTCTGTTAGCTACTTGAATGTCTTCTTTGGTGAAATGTCTGTTCATATACTTTGCCTATTTTTTAATTGGGTTATTTGTCTCTTTGTTGTTGAGGTGTTGAAGTATTCTACAGCTTTTAGAGATTAGACCCTTGTTGTATATGTAGCCACAATTTTTTCCCAGTCTATATATTCTCCTTTTACTCTTTTGGTGAAGTTGTTTGATGAGCTTAATCACTTTTTAGGAGCTCCCAGTTATCTAGTTCATCTTCTGGTGTTTGTGCATTGTTAGTTATGGTTTGTATTGATTTTATGTCATGTATTAGGGCCCCTAGCCTTGTCCCTATTTTTGCTTTAATGATCTTTATTGTTTTAGTTTTTATATTTAGGTCTTTGATCCATTCTGAGTTAGTTTTTGTGTATGGTGTGAAGTATGAGTTCTGTTTCATTTTTTTACAGATGGACATCCAGTTTTGTCAGCACCATTTGCCAAAAAGACTGTCTTTTCCTCATTTAATGCACTTTGGTCCAGCTCTTCTTTCTTGGTGGTAATGAGGTTCCTCTCCTCTCTGCTAACTTCTCTCTTTTATATCTCAAAGGAGATCGACTCAAGATACAACCTAATCCTGTGGACTGTGTCCTGCCTCATTAATACCATAGACGTTAGTATTTACAACACATAGGATAATTACGTCAGATAGCAAAATGGAGGACAACCACAGAATACTGGGAATCATCGCCTAGCCATGTTGACACACATTTTTGGGGGACACAATTCAATCCATAACACCCTCTTATTTCAGTAGAATCTTTATGGCTGAGTTCCTTTGAGAATCTAACAATTCAATCATTTCCACTTTATAGCCTGACCTTGATTTGTATTTTCTTGGCAATGTAGATTTGTGACAGCATTAGATTATAAAAATTTCTGTTTCTTTGATATTAAACACCTATTTGCAAATAATAGCCTTCCTCTTGAATGATTTCAGTTAACTTTGCCAGGGACTTCTTCAGTGCTTCTGTGCAGGAACTTGAAAATTATCCCATACTCCAATTGTGATGTTACATCAACCAGTTATCTTCCTGCAGCTGTTAAACCAGAAGTATACTTTCTTGAGGATGAAATGTCCTCATTTGATATCTCACTCTGCCTATTTTTGTGTGTTTTTAAGAATGACAAAGTTCTGCCAAAACTGTTGCTTGGCTCATTATACATTAATGGAATCCAAAGTCAAAATATCATATTTCAATTCCAAGTTATAGGTTTTCTTGATTTGACATTTCTTTTCTCATACACTGGGGACAGTAAAAAACATTTTCAAATTTGAAGAAATTTGACAAAGAAAGTAAAAAGTGTTGTAAAGGGGATCAGATTACATCACTCCCCTGTTCAAAACTTTTCAATGGTTTCCCATCTAACTCAGAATAACATTCAGTCTTTGCTATGACATACAAGACCTTATATACCTTGATCCCTGCCAACTTCTACTACCCTATTTCTTACCATTCTTCCCCTCTCTCACTCCAGACCTTAGCTTATTATCAATTGCTCTTGCATCAGTGTAAACAACAATTTTGAGTATTACTAGGGGAATTTTATTTGTGATAAGAAAGCGATCACCTTTAAACATAATTCTGTTGTCTCATCCAATATTGACTCCTCTAATTTCTTTGCAATTGTTATTGCTTTGGCTGGAACTGTAAAAATGGTAGCAAACACTATTTCCTAAATAGTAGTAACCCATTGCTGTCGAGTCAATTCCGACTCATAGCGACCCTATAGGACAGAGTAGAACTGCCCCATAGGGTTTCCAAGGCTGTAATCTTTATGGAAGCAGATTGCCCCAACTTTTTCTTGTGGAGCAGCTGGTGGGTTTGAATCATCAACCTTCCAATTAACAACAGAGTGCTTAACCACTGCACCACCAGGGATCCTTTAAATAGTAGTAAATACTACTAATAAGGAACATTCTTGGTTTGTTTCAGATTTTAATGGAAATATCTGTAGGGTTTCATCACTGACTATGTTGTTGGGTATTGGTTTGAGATAGATACCATTTATGATGTAATAACTATTTCTAGCTTTTAAAGAGTTTTTAACTTAGGAAGTAGCATTCAATTTTTTATTTAAATGCACTTTAATTTTTAGAGAAATTTTAGGTTTACAGAAAAAATATGCAGAAATTTCCTATATCCCTATACTCTCTCCTGCACACAAAGTTTCTCTTATTATTAACATCATGCATTAGTATGGTGCATTTGTTACAATTGATGAACCAATACTGATGCATTATTATTAACTAAAGTCTATAGTTTACATTAAAACTCACTAATGTATCAATTTAAATTAAGGTTCTATAGGTTTTGACAAATGCATAATGCCATGTATCCACCATTAGAGTATGATGCAGAATAGTTTTAATGCCCTTGAAATGCCCTTGCTCCACCTGTCCATCCCTCCCCCCACAGCCCCTCCACCCTTGACAACCATTGATCACTATAGTTTTGACTTCTCCAGAATGTCATAGAGTAGAAATTATATAGTATGTAACTTTTTCAGACTGGCTTCTTTCACCTAGCAGATATGCATTTAAGCTTCCTCCATGTCTTTTTGTATCTTGGTAGTTTATTTTTTTAATCATTGAATAATATTCCATTATATGGCTGTTTCACAGTTTGTTTATCCATTCCACTATTGAAGGACATCTTGGTTGTTTACAATTTTTGGCAGTTATGAACAAAGCTGCTGTAAACATTTGTGTGCAGGTTTTTGCGTGGATATAAGTTTTCAATTCATTTGGGTAAATACCTAGGAGTGCTATTGCTGGAGTGTATGGTAAGATAACGTTTATCTTTGTAAGAAACTGCCAAACTGTCTTACAAAGTGGCTGTTCCACCAACAACGAATTAGAGTTCCCATTATTCCACATTCTTGCCAGCATTTGGTGTTGTAAGGGTTTTGAATTTTTGAATCCACCAGGCGCTCCTTGGAAACTCTATGGGGCAGTTCTACTCTCTCCTATAGGGTCGCTATGAGTCAGAATCAACTCGACGGCAACAGGTTTTTTTGGTTTTATAGGTCCGTAGTGGTATCTCATCATTGTTTTAATTTGCAATTCCCTAATGACATATGAAAGAGCCCTGGTTAAGTGATTGACCGCTAACCAAAAGCTCAGTGGTTCGAACCCAAAAAATGAACTCCAAATAATGAGCTACCAAGTTACAAAAAGATATGGAGGAAGTTTAAATGCATATTTGTTAAGTGAAAGAAGCCAGTCTGAAAGTTACATACTGTATAATTTCAAATCTATGACATTCTGGAAAAGTCAAAACTACAGACTCTGTGGGAGAAAAGACCAGGCAATCTGCTCCCAGGAAACCCTGTAGGGTAGTTCTACTCTGTCCTATAGGGTCACCATGAGTTGAAATCAACTTAACGGCATACAACCACCACAACCACTGCCACCAATGACATATGATGTTGAACGTCTTTCCATATCTTCTTTGGTGAAACATCTGTTCACATCTTTTGCCCATTTTTAAATTCAGTTGTTTATTTTATTGGTGAGTTTTAAGAGTTTTTTGTACAACTTTATATGGAATGGGAAGAGGCCCTGAACAGCTAAAGCAGTGTTGAAGGAGAAGAACAAAGTAGGAAAACTCACACTTCCTGATTTTAAAACATGTTATACAGCTACAGTAATCAAAATAGTTTGGTACTGATATAACAATAGACACACAGACCAATGGAATAGAATTGAGAGTCCAGAAATAAACCCATATATCTAGGGTCAACTGATTTTTTAAATAAAAATTTTGTACTTTAGGTGAAGGTTTACAGAATAGTTTCTCATTACACAGTCAGTACGCATATTGTTTTATGACATTGTTTAACAACCCCACGACATGTCAACACTCTCCCTTCTCAAACTTGGGGACGTTTTTTCTTTTTTGGTGAAAATATACATAGCCAAAGATACACCATTTCAAAAATTTCTACATGTACAATTCAGTGACACTGTTTACGTTCTTCCAGTTGTGCTGCTATTCTCACTATCCTTTTCCAAATTATTCCATCACGATTATCTTCAACTCACTGACCTCTAGGCTTCCCCTCAAATCTTTTGAGTTGCTGTTGTCAATTTGATCTCACGTAGATAATTTTTTTTTTTGTACTTTAAATGAAGGTTTACAGACCACAGTAGTTTCTCAGTAAACAGTTAGTACACATATTGCCTTATGACAATGGTTAACAACCCCACGACATGTCAACACTGTCCTTTCTCAACCTCGGGTTCCTTATCACCAGCTTTCCTGTCCCCTCCTGCCTTCTAGTCGTTGTCCCTGGACTGCTGTGCCTCATTAGTCCCGTTTTGTTCTATGGGGCCGTCCAATCCCTGGCTGAACGGTGAATCTTGGGAGTGACTTCACCACTGAGCTAAAAGGGTATCCGGGGGCCATACCCTCAGGGTTTCTCCAGTCTCTGTCAGGCCAGTAAATCTGGTCTTTTTTTGTGTGTGTTAGAATTTTGTTTTCTACCTCCTTCTCCAGCTCTGTCTAGGACCCTCTGTTGTGATCCCTGTCAGAGCAGTCAGTGGTGGTAGCCAGGCACCATCTAGCTGTACTGGACTCAGTCTGGTGGAGGCCGTGGTAGTTGTGGCCCATTAGTCCTTTGGACTAATCTTTTTCTTATATCCTGTTCTCTTTATTCTCCCTTGCTCCCGAAGGGCTGAGACCAGTGGAGTATCTTAGATGGCTGCTCACAGGCTTTTAAGACCCCAGACGCTACTCACCAAGGTAGAAGGTAGAACATTGTCTTAATAAACTGTGTTGTGCCAGTTGATCTAGATATTCCCCGAGAGCATGGTCCCCACAGAGGGGCCAACTGATTTTTAACAAGGATGCTAAGTCCATTCAATGGGGAAAGAAGAGTCTTTTCAATAAATGGTGTTGGGAAAATTGGATTTTCACATGCAGAAAAATGAAACAGGATCCATGCCTCACACCACACACAAAAACAAATTCAAAATGGATTAAGAACCTAAATGTGCAAACTAAAGCCATAAAATTTTTAGAAGAAAATGCAGGGGCTTCATTGTCAGGCCTAGCTCTTAACAATTGTTATTGTTGTTAGCTGCCATTGAGTTGGTTCCGAGTCATAGCGACCCTATATACAACACAACGAAACACTGCCCATTCCTGTGCCATCCCCATGATCATTGCTATACTTGAGCCCATTGTTGTAGCCACTATGTCAATCCAGCTCGTTGAGGGTCTTCCTCTTTTTCACTGACCCTCCACTTTACCTAGCATGATGTCATTCTCCAGGGACTGGTCCCTCCTGATAACATGTCATCCTCACTTCTAATAAGCATTCTGGCTGTACTTATTCCAAGATAGATTTGTTCATTCTTTCGGCAGTCCATTCAGTATTCTTCGCCAGCACCACAACTCAAAGGCGTAAATTCTTCTTTGGTCTTCCCTATTCATTGTCCAGCTTTTGCATGCATATGAGGCGATTGAAAGCACCATGGGTAGGGTCAGGTGCACCTTAGTCCTTAAAGTGACATCTTTGCTTTTTAACACTTTATAGAGGTCTTTTGCAGCAGATTTGCCAAATGCAATGCATCTTTGGATTTCTTGACTGCTGCTTCCATGGGTGTTGATTGTGGATCCAAGTTAAATGGAATTCTTGACAACAACTTCAATCTTTTCTCTGTTTATTATGATGTTGCTTATTGGTCCAGTTGTGAGGATTTTTGTTTTTTTTATGTTGAGGTGTAATCCATACTGAAGATGTAGATTAACAATGGATTATCTAATATAATAACAAAAGCACAAACCTCAAAAGATAAAATAAATAAATGGGACCTCACAAAAATTAAAATATTTTGTTCATCAAAAGACTTTACCAAAAAAGTAAAAAGACAAGCTACCAACTGAGAGAATATCTTTGGACACCATATATCTGACAAAAATCTAATAACCAAATATATATAAACAACAAAAAGACAAATAACCCAATCATAAAATGGACAAAGGACTTGAATAGACATTTCACCAAAGAGGACAGTCAAATGGCCACCAAACACATGAAAATATACTCAGCGTCATTAGCCATCAGAACCACAATGAGATACCATTTCACTCCCACTAGGATGGCTAAGATAAAAAAAGAAAAGAAAAAGCAAAATGTTGGCAAGGATGTGGGGAAATTGGAACCCTTATTCATTGCTGGTGGAAATGTAAAATGGTATAGTTGTGGAAAACAGTATGGCAGTTCCTCGAAAAACTAAAAGCAGAACTACCTTATGATCCCTCAATTCCACTCCTAGGTATATACCCCACAGACTTGAAAGCAGACACTCAAACAGAGACTTGTACACTAATGTTCATTGTAGCACTATTCAGAATAGCCAAAAGATAGAAACAACTTAAATTCTCATCAACAGATGAATGGATAAACAAAATGTGGTACATACATACAAAGGAATACTACTCAGCCAGTAGGAGAAATGAAGTTTTGATACATGCTGCAGTATGGATGGAGCTTGAAGATATTATGCTGAGTGAAATAAGTCAATCACAAAAGGACAAATGTTGTATGACTTCATTTATATAAAAAGACAAGAAAAGGCAAATGTACAGAGACCAAAGTTTATTAGTGGTTACTAGGGGTGAAAGGGAGGGAGAAAGGGAGGGGGGCAGTTATTGCTTATGGAGTATTGAGTTTTAGTTTACGGTGATGGAAAAGTCCTATTGATTAAGCCAATTATTGTAATTGCTGTCAATAAATTGTACACCTGTAGAAAGTTAGATTGGCAAAAGATAGCAACGAGTTTTACATGGGCTCAAATTGACAGCAGTAACTCAAATGATTAGATAGCAACCTTAGGGGACAGTGAGTTCATGTTAATGAGGGAGAAACAACTTGGAAAAGGAGGGTGAGAAAGCTTGCACAACTCAAAGAATGTAATCGATGTCACTGAGTTGCACATGTATAAATTGTTGAATTGGTGTATGTTCTGTTGTGTATATTCTCAACAGCAACAATAAAAATAAAATAAAATTTAAAAAACCCTTCGTGCATCAAAGGATTTTATCAGCAAAGTGAAGAGTCAACCTACAGACTGGGAGAAAATTTTGGGGAACTATATATTGGATAAGGATTTAATATCCAGAATATATAAAGAACTCCTATAACTTATCAACAAAAAGGCAAACAACCCGATCAAAAATGAGGAAAGGACTTGAATAGACATTTCACCAGAGAAAATATAGAACTATACAAGCACTTGAAAAGATGCTCGACATATTTGTCGTTAACCAAAACCAAACCAAACTGATTGCCGTCCAGTCGATTCCGATCTCATAGTGACCCTATAGGACAGGGTAGAACTGCCCCATAGGGTTTCTAGGGCTGTAATCTTTATGGAAGCAGACTGTCACATCTTTCTTCCACAGAGCGGCTTGTGAGTTCAAACCGCCAACCTTTCAGTTAGCAGCCAAGCGCTCAACCACTGTGCCACCAGGGCTCTTTCATTAGTCATTTGTTGTTGTTGTGTGCCATGGAGTCAATTCTGACTCATAGCGAACCTACAGAGCAGAGTAGAGCTGCTCCATAGGGTTTCCAAGGAGCGGCTGGTGGATTTGAACTGCTGACCTTTTGGTTAGCAGCTGTAGCTCTTAACCACTGCACCACCAGGGCTCCTCATTAGTCATTAGCAAAATGCAAATAGAAACCACAATGAGATACCATTTCACCCCCACTAGGATGGCTATCATCTCTATAGGGTCACTATGAGTTGGAATCAACTCGACAGCAACAGGTTTGGGTTTTTGTTTAGGATGGCTATAGTAAGAAAAACGGAAAACAAAAGTGTTGGCGAGGATGTGGATAAGTTGGAACCCTCATCGAATGCTGGTCCAGCTGCCCATGGTCTCGGGGAACATCTAGCTCAATTGGCAGAACATAGTTTATAAAGAAAACGTTCTACATTCTACCTTGGTAAGTAATGTGTGAGGTCTTAAAAGCCTGTGAGCAGCCATCTAAGATACTCCACTGGTCTCATCTCTTTGGGAACAAGGGAGAATAAAGAGAACAGTATACAAGGGAAAGATTAGTCCAAAGGACTAATGGGCCACAACTACCACGGTCTCCACCAGACTGAGACCAGCAAATCTAGATGCTGCCTGGCTACCACCACTGACTGCTCTGACAGGGATCACAACAGAGGGTCCTGGACAGAGCTGGAGAAAAATGTAGAACAAAATTCTAACTC
>NW_004444006.1:6337418-6338790 GCF_000243295.1 Trichechus manatus latirostris | reverse complement strand
GAACTAACAGACCACAACTACCACGGCCTCCACCAGACTGAGTCCAGTACAACTAGATAGTGCCCAGCTACCGCCACTGACTGCTCTGACAGGGATCACAATAGAGGATCCTGAACAGAGCTGGAGAAAAATGTAGAACAAAATTCTAACTGACAAAAAAAGACCAGACTTACTGATCTGACAGAGACTGGAGAAACCCTGAGAGAATGGCCCCCAGACACCCTTTTAGCTCAGTAATGAAGTCACTTCCGAGGTTCACATTTCAGCCAAAGATTAGACAGCCCCATGAAGCAAAACGAGACTAATGGAGCACAATAGCCCAGGGACAAGGACTAGAAGGCAGGAGAGGACAGGAAAGCTGGTAATAGGGAACCCAAGATTGAGAAGGGAGAGTGTTGACATGTCGTGGGGTAGTTAACCAATATCATAAAACAATATGTGTGCTAACTGTTAAATGAGAAACTTAAGTACAATAAAAAAAAAAACTTCAACTAAAGTACAATAAAAAAATTTTTAAAAAAAAGAATTAAGTTGAGAAACATCCTGAGTGATGCCTGGGTTCAGCAAAATCATTTGAGATAGCTGTACAGACCTCCAATTTTTTGGCCCTATCAAAACCCACAATAAATGACTTATTTTCCAAAAAAAAAAAAAAAAAAGGTCCAGCAGCTATGGTAAACAGCTTAGCTGTTCCTCAAAAACTTAAGCAGAGAATTATTATGTTGTTGTGTTGTTAGTTGTCATTGTGTCGATTCCAACTCATGGCGACCTCACGTGTGCTGAGTAGAACTGCTCCGCAGAGTTTTTGGTTTTTTTTTGCCCTTGTTCACCTTGGTAGTCACATCACAGCTTCTAGCTTCAGCTCAGTTTTCACACTTAAATCTCACCATCTTCAGCATAACTATAGAGTTCTTGTCTCAGGGACAAACAAGGCTAGACATTGGTATGGAAGGAATGCAGAATATAATTGGTCACTTAAATCTGTGTCTACTTGTGTCTAGTTGGAGAGAAAGAATATGAAAAAAAAGCAAAGTTTCAAGCTGTCAGTGAAAGATTGTTGAAGGAAGTCAATTGCAATTCAGGAATACAAACTTCCTTTTACCTGTTAGACAAAAGAATTGCTTAGGATGTAATTTGAATTTGGTTTAGCAAAACCGATCCTTTCTGGAGGTTGTGAATTTGAATACCCATAAAGTTATAGGGATTTAAAAATGGTCCTGAGTGTGTCTCTGTGGTTCAAGTAGATTCTTCAGTCATGGGTTGTTGACCATTAAGCAAATGGCTAATTATCAATAAAGTAATTTCAGCTTGTGTGAGGTGGTAACATCTGTTTTTTCGTGTCTAAGTGTTTCTAAAACCCTGGGAAGGTTTA
>NW_004444006.1:6331946-6336297 GCF_000243295.1 Trichechus manatus latirostris | reverse complement strand
TTAGTTGCAATCCCCACAATGTGACAGCACACTCCCCCTTTCCACCCTGGGTTCCTTGTGTCCATTTGACCAGTTCCTGTCCCTTCCTGCCTTCTCATCTTGCTTTTGGAGCTCCATAGGGTTTTTAAGGCTGTGACCTTTCAGAGGCAGATTGCCAGGCCTGTCTTCTTAGGTGCCTTTTGGTAGGTTTGAACCACCAACCTTTTGGCTAGTAGTTGAGTGCTTAACTGTTTGCACCACCCAGGGACCTTAGAATTACTGTATAACTCAGCAATTCCACTCCTAGGTATATACTAAAATAATTGAAAACAGGAACATAAACAGATGTTTGTGCACCAAACTTCCTTGCAGCACTATTCACAGTAATCAAAAGATGGAAACAACCTAAATGTCCATCAACAGATAAATGGCACTGAATTGGACATGTAAAAGATGTTGGAATGGTAAATGTTTTGTTATATAAAATTTTACCACAATAAAAAAAGAAAAAAAATATGCACCATGAACAAGTGGGATTTATCCCAGGAATGCAAGTGTGGTTTCAATATTAGAAAGTCAATCAGTGTAATACACCACATTAATAGAAGGAAGGAAATAAACCAGATGATCATCTCAATCTACACACATGAGGCATTTGACAAAATCCAACAACCTTTTATGATAAAAATACTCAGCAAACTAGGAATAGAAGGGAACTTCCTCATCATGATATAGGGCATTTATGAAAAACCTACAGCTAACATACTCAATGGTAAAAGACAGAAGGATTTCTCCCTAAGATGAGGAGTAAGACAAGGATGACTGCCTTCAGCACTGCTATTCACTTTGTGCTAGAAGTACTAGCCAGAGCAATTAGGCAAGAAAAAGAAATAAAAACATCTAAATTGAAAAGGAGGAAGTAAAACTATTCCTGTATGCAGATAACATGATCCTATATATAGAAAATCCCAAAGAATTAAAAAAAAACTACTTAAGCTAATACTGTATTTTTACACAAATCAAGCATGCCTTCTATGTTTGTTGCTAGCTGTGCTCTCCTCCCATGAGGTATTTTCATAAGTGATGCTATACCAATTTTTTTACACACTGTTGTAAAAAAAATTAGCATAGTGCACTTATGAAAATACCTCACGGGGGAGGTAATTGAATTCAGCTACAACATGGATGAATTTTGAAAACCTTACACTAAGTGAAATAAGTCAGTCACAAACAGATAAATATTGTATGATCTAATTTATATGAAATATCTAGAATTGGCAAATACATAGAAACCACAGTTTATTAACGGTTACCGGGGTGGGAGGGAAGAGTAAAGTGGGAGTCATTGCTAAAGGGGCGCTGAGATTCTGCTATGGGTGATGGAAAAATACGGAAGTGGACAGTGGTGATGGATACACAACATAATGAACATAATTACTGTAATATATTTGTGAAAGAAATTAAAAGACTTTAATAAATGGAAAGACATCCTGCGCTCACGGATTGGAAGATATCAATACTACCTAAAGCAATCTATAGATTTAACACAATACTCATCAAAATTCCAACAGTCTTCTTTGCAGAAATGGAAAACCCTATCTATCCTCAAATTTATATGGAACTACAAGAGGCCCCAAATAGCCAAAGCAATCTTGTAAAAGAAGAACAAAATAGGAGGACTCACACTTCCTGATCTCAAAACATATTACAAATCTATAGTAATCAAAACAAATGGTTCTGGTATAATGATATACATATAGATCAATGTAATAGAATTAAGAGTCCAGAATAAACCCATCTATAATCAATTGAATTTTGACAAGGGTGCTAGTCCAGACAACAGGGAAAAAATACTCTTTTTAATAAATTGTGCTGGGACAACTGGATTCCAGACAAAAAGCAGGTTAGTGTTTGCCAGGGGATGGGCTGAGAGAGGAATGGTAGGTGATTACATAATGGGTACTGGGTGTTCTTCTGGAGTGATGAGTAAGTTTTAAGACTAGAGAGAGGTGCTGGTTGCACAACATTGTGAATGCAATAAATACCACTGAATTAATTGAATTAATTAGTTGTTAATGGTTAATTGTATGTTATGTGAATTTCACCTCAATAAAAAATTAATTCAAAATAGATCATGGACTCAAAAGTAAAACATAATGCTATAAAAACTTTAGAAAAAAAAATAGGAGAAAATCTTTGAGACCTAGAGCTTGGTGAAGAGCTCCCATGCATGACAGAAAAAGCAAGATCCATGTGGTAGGCTGAATAATGACCCTCCCCTCAAAGATGTCCAAATCCTAATGCCTGGAACTTGTAAATATGCTACCTTACATCGCAAAAGTGCAGCCAGAATTCTCCTTAGAAGAGAGGATGGAAAGACTTCGTCTCATGTACTTTGTTTCATGTACTTCGTCTCATGTACATGTTATCAGTAGGGACCAGTCCCTGGAGAAGGACATCGTGCTTCGTAAAGTAGAAGGTCAGCAAAAAAGAGAAAGACCCTCAATGAGATGGATTGACACAGTGGTTGCAACAATGGGCTCAAACATAGCAACGATTGTGAGGATGGCACAGGAATGGGCAATGTTTCATTGTTATACATAAGGTTGCTATGAGTCTGAACTTACTCGATGGCACCTAACAACAACGAGATGAGGGCAGCCTGTGGATAATCTAAACTAATCTTTCTATTTCAAGATCCTTAATTTATTAATATCTGCAAAGTCCTTTTGCCATGTTGTTGTTAGGTGCCGTCGAGTTGATTCTGACTCATAGCAACCCCATGTGACAGAGTAGAACCAACTGCCCCATAGGGTTTTTTAGACTGTAATCTTTGTTGGAGCAGATAGTCAGTTCCTTTTCCCGCAGAGCCGCTGGATGTGTTCGAACCACCAACCTTTCAGTTAGCAGCCAAATGCTTAACCGTTGCACTACCAGGGCTCTTTTGTTAAACGTTGTTGTTGTTGTTAGGTGCCGTCGAGTCGGTTCCGACTCATAGAGACCCTGTGCACCACAGAACGAAACACTGCAGGGTCCTCCACTATGCTCACGATTGTTGTTATGCTTGAGCCCATTGTTGCAACCACTGTGTCAATCCATCTCGTTGAGAGTCTTCCTCTTTTTCTCTGACCCTGTACTTTACCAAGCATGGTGTCCTTCTCCAGGGACTGATCCTTCCTGACAACATGTCCAAAGTACGTAAGATGTAGTCTTGCCTTCCTTGCTTCTAAGGAGCATTCTGGTTGCACTTCTTCCAAGACAGATTTGTTTGTTCTTTTGGCAGTCCATGGTGTATTCAATATTCTTTACCAACACCACAATTCAAAGGCATCAATTCTTATTCTGGGTCTTCGTTATTCATTGTCCACCTTTTGCATGTGTATGATGTGATTGAAAATACCATGGCTTGGGTCAGGCACACCTTAGTCTTCAAGGTGACATCTTTGCTTTTCAACACTTTAAAGATGTTTTTTGCAGCAGATTTTCCCAATGCAATGCATCTTTGATTTCTTGACTGCTGCTTCCATGAGTGTTGATTATGGATCCAAGTAAAATGAAATCCTTGACAACTTCAATGTTTTCTCTATTTATCATGATGTTGCTTATTGGTCCAGTTGTGAGGATTTTTGTTTTATGTTTCGGTGTAATCCATACTGAAAGCTGTGGTCTTTGATCTTCATCAGTAAGTGCTTCAAGTCCTCTTCACTTTCAGCAAGCAGGGTTGTGTCATCTGCATAACCTAGGTTGTTAATGAGACTTCCTGCAGTCCCGATGGCCTGTTCTTCTTCATATAGTCCAGCTTCTCAGATTATTTGCTCAGCATACAGATTGAATGAGTATGGTGAAATGATGCAACCTTGATGCACGCACACCTCTCCTGACTTTAAACCACGCAGTATCCCCTTGTTCTGTCTGAACAACTACCTCTTGATCTATGTACAGGTTCCTCATGAGCACAATGAAGTGTTCTGGAATTCCCATTCTTTGCAATGTTATCCATAATTTGTTATGATCCACACAGTCGAATGCCTTTGCATAGTCAGTAAAACACAGGTAAATGTCTTTCTGATAGTCTCTGCTTTCAATCAAAATCCATCTGACATCAACAATGATATCCCTGAGTCCTCTTCTGAATCTGGCCTGAATTTCTGACAGTTCCCTGTCAACATACTGCTGCAGCCACTTTTGAATGATCTTCAGCACAATTTTACTTGGGTGTGATATTAATGATATTATTCAATAATTTCTGCATTCGGTTGGATCACCTTTCTTGGGAATAAGCATAAATATGGATCTCTTCCAGTCAGTTGGCCAAGTAGCTGTCTACCAAATTTCTTGGCATAGATGAGTGAGCACTTCCAGCATTGCATCC
>NW_004444006.1:6308054-6319495 GCF_000243295.1 Trichechus manatus latirostris | reverse complement strand
TGTTGTTTGCTTGATATATTGTTTTCCATCCTTTGAATTTTAGTTTGTTTGTGTCTTTAAGTCTAAGGTGTCTCTCTTGTAGGCAGCATATAGACGGCTCATTTTTTTTAATCCGTTCTGCAACTCTCTGTCTCTTTATTGGTGCATTTAGTCCATTTACATTCAGCGTAATTATTGATAGGTATGAATTTAGTGCTGTCATTTTGATGTCTATTTTGTGTGTTGTTGACATTTTCTTTGTTCCACTTAATTTTCTGTGCTGACTCGTTTTTCTTCATGTATTTTCTTTTCATCTTTTTCATTGTTGTTGATTTTGTGTTTGCTGAGTCTTTATATTTTTCTTGTTTGTTATTTTGACTTGTAGGATTGTCAGTTTCTTTTGTGGTTACCGTAACATTTACTCCTATTTTTCCAAGTTTATACCAGTCTTTTGTTTCTTTATATCGCCTTGACTTCCTCTCCATGTGAAAAATCTGTGTCTACATTTTTTAAGTCCCTCTTTTTTGTTTTAAGGTTGTCATCTTTTACATATTGACATCTATTTCCCTATTTTCAGTGTTTTAGGTTGGATTTGCTTTTGTGACTTCCCTATCTGGTTTGATATCTGGTTGCTCTGTCCTGTGTTCTAGTCTTGGGTTGTTATCTGATGTTATTGATTTTCTCACCGGAGGACGTCCTTTAGTATTTCTTGTGATTTTCGTTTGGTTTTTTGCAAATTCCCTAAACTTCTGTTTGTCTGGAAATGCCCTAATTTCACCATCATATTTGAGAGACAGTTTTGCTGGATATACAATTCTTGGCTGACAGTTTTTTCCTTCAAGACTTTATATATGTCATCTCATTGCCCTCTTGCCTGCATTGTTTCTGCTGAGTGGACCAAGCTTTTTCTTACTGATTCTCCTTTGTAGATGACTTTTCGTTTTTCCCTAGTGGCTCTTAAAATTCTCTCTTTATCTTTGATTTTGGCAAGTTTGATTATAAGATGTCTTGGTGACTTTCTTTTGGGATCTACTTTGTGTGACGTTCAATGAGCATCTTGGATAAATATCTTCTCAGCTTTCACAATATCAGGGAAGTTTTCTGCCAACAAATCTTCAACAATTCTCTCTGTATTTTCTGTTATCCTCCCTGTTCTGGTACTCCAATCACTCATAGGTTATTCCTCTTGATACAGTCTCACATAACTCTTAGGGTTTCTTCATTTTTTAAATGCTTTTATCTGATTTTCCTCAAATAATTTGGTGTCAAGTGCTATATCTTCAATCTCACTAATTCTGATTTCCATTGCCTCAATTCTACTCCTATGACTTTCTATTGAGTTGTCTAATTCTGAAATTTTTTGTTAATCTTCTGGATTTCTGATTGCTGTCTCTCCATGGATTCTTGTAGCATGTTAAATTTGTCATTATGCTCTTCTTTAATGTTTTCAGTTTCCTCTCTTGTGTGTTCTGCATTTTGCTTAATTTGCTTCCTAATTTCTTGAAGAGTTCTGTATATTAATCTTTTGTATTCTGCCTCTGGTAATTCCAAGAAATTTTCCTTCTCTGGGAAATTTCTGTGTTCTTTATTTTGGGAGCTTTCTGAAGCCATCATGGATTGCCTCTTTATGTGATTTGATATTGACTGTTGTCTCCGAGCCATCAATAAGTTATTATTATTTATTTATTGTATGTTTGCTTACTGTGTCCTAGCTTCTTGTTTTGATTTGTTTTGATATGCCCAAATAGGCTGCTCATATGAGTTAGTTTGATTATTGTCACCTTTGAAGCTCTAATGTCCTGTCACCAGGTGGTTTGATCTTTTACTAAGTATGTGAGCTCAGGAGTCCACCCACTCCTTCTGTATGGATTCAGCTCAAGGTGCCCAGGTAGATAGCCACCAAGTGTGTGGTGTAGGCTCTCACTTACAGTCCTAGACAGGCATGGGTGACTGGTGTAGGCACAGGCATCTGGCTGCAGCAGGGGACACACTCTGAGCAAGGCAAGGGGCTGACAGCCACCCCTGGGTGTCCAGGAGGAAGGTGTGTCCTTATTCCCTAGAGTGTGTAGATAGGTGGGTTTTCAGCTGGACTATGAGCACCTAATGCTGTTGGCAGTAAGGACTGGGGGTACCTCTTATTCATGGGCCCCTCTCACAGGTGCCTAGGTGGCATGGGTGGAGCCACCAGTCATCAGGCCCCTGATGTGGATAGGTGAGGACCCTGCTTAATGGGCAGAGCAGTGTCAAATGTCAAGAACCTGCCACTTCACAGCTGAAACAGTTGAAGTTAGAGTTTAGGTATATAACCTGTCGTACTGCGGTAATGAGGGCCTACGCTGTTGAAATGGGCCCACAGAAGTCTATGCAGGGGGAAAGGCACTCAAAGCCCATGGATCCCTTATGCCTGTGCCTAGGCAAAGGAGCTGTGCCTACCCTGGGTTCCTGGCTTAGGGGAGCCAGGAGTTTATTTTTTTCCATTTGTTAATTTGTTCACTCTCCAAAGCAGGGAGAATGGCTCCGGGCGTGGGACGGATCCTACTTCTGGCCTAGGGCACTTGACAATTACTGAAGCTGGTCTGGGACCCAGTGCAGAGCAGGGAGCTGGGTGGTAAATGGGAGAGAGGTTTTTCCCTAAGGGCGGTGTTTTTGATCCATGCTGTAAGCTGTATGTAATTACTTATCTTTCGCTGATGAAGGCTGCTTCTCACTGGTTCTAGGTGGCCATGTAGACTCTCAGCAGCTGCGTCTCTCCCAGTGCGGAAAACGCGCCTCCCAAGGACCGCAGCTTGCCTGCCTCTCTGCTCATCCTCTAGCTGCTCAGACCTGAAGTTCTCAGGCTCTCGCCAGGTCAGGTCTGGCAACTCCTCACTGCTTCCGAACCGTCTCTCCCTCCCCCTGCCACTCATTCTCGTTCCTCAACTCTGCCTTTGATGTTCAGGGCTCCCAGATTGCCATATATAATCGAATCACTTGTTTTTTAGGGCTTTTGTTGTAAGAGGGTCCACCAGAAGCGTCTGACTACTCCACCTTCTTGGCTCTCCCTCTTCCTGGTCTCCTTTTTAATGTATAGTGAATAAAAATTAATCTAGCACATCAAACTCATCATTCATGGCAGTGATACAAAAGTTTTCTTTAAAAATGCATTAGGTTACAAAGATGAGTCAATTTGGGAAAAGAAGTGTTAATAATAGCATAGGTGGTACACAGACGTGGAAAGAACCAGATGATAGGATGCAAATGGCTGAAGTATGGTAAACAGGGGCTCAATCACTTTAGACTACTCCCCATTTCCTCAGCCACCATGTATTTTCACATAACTGCTCCTTTGAAGACGCTGTTCCCTTATTTTGTTTGCCCTCCTTTCCCTCTACCCAACTTTCAGCCTATAAAAATTCTCTCGTCTTTCAAGGCTTAGCTTTTCCTCCTTGATGACATCTTTACTGATTCCCTTGTCAGAATTAAGGGCTCTAACCTCTGCACCTCCTCAGCCCATTACTTGAAAGCAGCCTTTAGCACACTGGCCAGCATAGGGAGACTCTTGATAAATACTTGTTACACTGAATTGCAGCAGAGGGAAAAATTTGATTTCAAAATTCTCCAAGTGGCAGGTGAAAGGTAACAGGAAGAGAAACAACCAATGTCCTTATTCCAAACAAGGAAAGGCCTTCTGAGGTTACAGGGTGTGCATGTGTGTGTAAGGCCATAGGTAACCAGTTACTTCCAGTGTAAGGTGAGAATCCATTGTCCTTATGGGTGGAAACATGATGTTTCAGGGCAATGACCTAAAGCTGAGCAGTAGCGGTGCCTGCCAAATCTAGTCAGTTGGTGTGAAGCCTTCAGAAGTTCAAGAACATGGCTAGTTTGTCAGAGTAGCATTTCTACGGCTTTGTGATTATTTGTTGAGTGGAAATTAACTATAAATATAAGAACCTGTGGGAGTAAAAGGTAATTTAATAATTCAATAAACATTGACCAAGCCCTCCTAATGTGAATTCTCTGTGCTAGAAGTTTTGAGGACAGGGTTGGGAACTCGAAGGAGGAGGATGAAGGGAGTAAATATGGAGACAATGAAAATAATGTAATTATGGTCATTGATACCATGTACTGAGCATTTATTATGAACCAGCAATGTGTTCAGCACTTAATGCGCATTATCTCGTTTAATTAGCTCACAACCCTGATAAGAAATACTTTCATTATTCCCATTTTACAGGTGAAGAAATTGAGGATTAGAGTGGTTATGTATCTTCACTCCAAGCTTTGGGAAAAAAGTAAGTGACATTTATTGAGGCTTTATTTTGTGTCAAGAGCTATTTTAGGCACTTTATATGTGTTAACTCATATAAATACATGTAGAAAACAAAGTTCCTACCTTCCAGAAACTCAAAGTCAAGTGGGAAAGATTGATACAATAAATAACTGGTACATCCCAGACAGTAAGAACCATATAGTTAGGGTTCAAACATCATTCTATGGGAACCCAAAGGAGAGAACTGTTCATTACTACTGGGGAATCTGGGAAGAACTTCTTGTAGAAGGTAAGATTTAAGTTGAATTTTGGAGGAAGGGTAGGATTTTGATAGATGGATTGGTGGAAGAAGGGCCTTCCATGCACAAGGAAGAGCTTGAACAAAGGCTCAGTGATGGAAGATTCCAAGGCCTGTGAGTAGCACCATAACCTGCAAGTGTACAGAAGCATGAGGAAAGCCATGGAGTAGTAAGCTGGGGAGATTAGGTCTAAAAGGGAATGAGAAGCCAGTGAAGGTTATTAAGCAAAGGAGTAGCATGATCATTCATATCTGTGTTTCAGGAAAATAATTCGGAATAACTGTGGGAGCAGGAGAAACTGTAGGCAGGGAGATCAGCTAAGAGTTGCAGTGATTGAGATGAGAGGCGATAGGAACTTGAAATAGGCTACTATTTCTCAAACCAATTTGAAAGATACCATGGAGGTAGAATTTTCAGGGTTTGGCAGCTGATTAGATGTAGGGAGTGAGGGAAAGGAAGTAATGAAAGATGCCTTGAAGGGGTCTGTGAGAATGCTAGGAATGCATCAAAATCTCTATTTTACTAGTTGAATGTCCTCATATTCTACCTGTAAAAAACAAAAACAAACAAACAAAAAAACCAAACCCTTTGTCATCGAGTCGATTTTGACTCATAGTGACCCTATAGGACAGAGTAGAACTGTCCATAGGGTTTCCAAGGCTGTAATCTTTATGGAAGCAGACTGCCACATCTTTCTCCTGCAGAGAGGCTGGTGGGTTCGAACTGCCAACCTTTTAGTTAGCAGCCAAGCGCTTAACCACTGCACCACCAGGGCTCCTATTCTCCCTGTAGATATAATGAAATCAGAGTGCTCTAATGCCTCCCTCAGAAGCGATTGTCACTCCTCTCTGAATCAAGTGGCAAGGCTGTGTCTTATGAGGAAGGGTGATTGGACTCTAAGTAATGTCAATTTCTATAATAGAAAGTAAGAAAATTAACATCTACTGAGGATTCTCTCACCTCATTGATCTTTGGAATGGTCTTGAGTGGCAAACACCAGGCTCTGTTTTTACAATGGTGGAGGGCAAGTGACTTACTTGCACAAGGTTACACAGCAAGTAAGTGGCAGAACTTGTCTGTCTGACTCTCAAGACTGTGTTCTATTTTTTGCAGCATCAGAAACAAGAGGAAGGGGGGCAGGCCCACCGAAAAAAGGATGTCCAAGGGAATTTAAAAAAAGAACAAGAGGAGGAATTAAAGTTTCCTACTGAGGAAGAAGAAATACAGGAGGACCCTCAATTTAGTGTCAAGCTTGGTCTTGTGAGAAATATAATAATGATAAGATACAGCTCCTGTTCTCATGGAGTTTATTGGGGAGAGAGGAGAAAGGATATAAGGGCTGCCACCCAGCCACCTTTTACAAAGTGCTCTGGACTTTCAGACGTGAGGTAGTCTGGGGTTGCCTGGAATACTTTGCAGAGAAGGTATGACTTGAGGAATATCTCAAAGGAAGTGTTGTCTGTGGATAGTCCAGGAAGAGAGATTAGGGTACCTTTCCAGTGGAGGTAATAATGGGAGCAGAGGTGAAGGAGTGGGAAAGTACACACTCCCGTTTGTTCTATGAATAGATTGTCTGGAATACAAGGTTCATATAGGGAAAGAGTAGGGAGAAAAGCTGGTTGGGGATTAGAGCCAGAAAGTGGAGGAAGACGTTCAATACCCAGGCTAACACATTTGTGTTTGTCAAGTAGGCAATGGGAAACCACTATTTTTGAGCAGGAGAGGAATGTCATCAAAAATGCTTTTGAAAGACTCTTCTGGGGCAGGCAGTAGACTAGATTGGAGAGGGTAGAGAGTAGAGGCTAGGGGGCCAGGAAAGAGGATATTTTAGGCAATAGTTTAGGCAGATGATGATACAAACCCAGAAAGGAAGAGACAGATGGAGAGCCATCATCCAAATGGAAGAGGGGCTGTCAGGGCCACTGCCTAATCCTAGGGGCTATGAATATTTGCATTTCACTCCTCTCCCAACCCATCTTATCATGCCTCTCTTCTCACTTCCTCCCTCTTTCTCTTCCCTCCTCCCTATTTCCTCCCCCCCCACTTCCTTTGTCCAGTAATGCTCAGTAATCAGCTGTGATTCTGAACATCATTCAGGAGGGAGGAGAAGCACTGAGGGAGGCTCTGAGCAAGATAGAAGGAATGAAGGAAAGCGGGCAAGAAAGAGAAGGAAGGAAAGCAGGGAGGAAGGAAGGAAAAACATTTGTCTGTATGGAGCATTTACTGTGGACTAGGCTGAGAGGTTGGGGATCCTGAAGCTTAGAGGGATTACAGTATTTGTCTGAAGTCACACAGCTAATTGTTATCCAACTCTGATAAACACCAGAGCCCACATTCTGTTTACCATGCCACACTGCTTTCCTTTCTTGCCTTCCCTGGTCCCCTCAACTTCGTGTAATATTTCCTTTCTCTGACACCCTAATATTACTTCGTTGTGGCTCTTTCTTTCACTTACCACAGTCTGTCTTACATTGTAGTGATTTGTGTATATGTCCAGGGCCTAGCACAATGCCTCAGTACTGACACATAAAATTTGTGCAATGGTTGAATGAATGATTGACTTCTCTCTGCTACTAGATATTAAGCAGGCGTAGCCTGCATGATTCATTGCTGTAGTCTCAGCAAGGGCAGCCTAAGGCCTTATCATTAGTATTTGCTCAATAACTGTTGAATTGAACTGACTTGAACGTTGTAGGTACCTCTGTGGGCGTCATATCATGTTAGGTGCTAGAGATACCTTGGTAAGATCCAAGATTCCTGTTTAATTTCTAGCATAATCACTAAAAGTATAGAAATAGGATGTATAACATCTAAAAGAGTAGAGAGAAACAAATGGAATGATAAAGATAATCTGAAAGAAGTCAAGAAAGGAGAGAAAAATAAACTAGAACAGGTGGAACAAATTAAAAAAAAGATAAAGATGGTAGATTTAAACCCAAATATATTCTAACTGTAAGTACATTAAATGTAAATTCTATAATCAAAAGACTGTACTAAAAAAAGCCAGCCATAGGCTATTTATAAATGATATATCCAAAACATAAGGATACAGAAAGGTTAAAAATAAAAAAGATGAAAAAATATATACCATGCAAAATAATAACTAAAAGAAAGTCATTGCAGTTATGTTACTATCAGGCAAAACAGGCTGTAAGGAAGGCCATAGGGGCCAAATGAGCCTGGGATGCTCAGTTAGCTATGAGTGAATTTATCCTGTATTTAGCAGATAGTCAGCCCAGGTGCATCCTGGAAAAACCCAGAAGAAAGGAAGAAGGCAGAGTGGGCTGCCTTGAACAAAGACCTCAGACTATAGTGCTCCTTCTCTCTGCAGCTCAGTTGGGCCATGACATTGGAATATGCAGAGAGAGACCTGAGACACATGCCTTTGCACTGCCTCTTCCACCAGCTCTGTGCCATGTGACAGCATTTTGTAGTGTGTAAAGTACTCTACAAATATAAAGGGTTAGTCTCCTAGCTCCCTTCAGCCCTGCCCTATTTGTTCAGTTTCACAATCTTGTGGGAACCTTCTCTTCATTTTTCTGTCCCCATGTCATGATCTCAACTCAGCTTCCCAATGTGCTCAGGGATCACAACTCCATCCCACCCTACTCTAAAACCTGCTGCCTCTCTTGTGCAAAGATTTAAAAATGCAAGTGAAAGAAAACATTCAAACTGGTTCTGTGTTTTCACAAAGCCCTGGTTTCTAGCAGGGCAAAGCTTGGAACTCTTGACCCATTTGCCCAGCGCTAATGGCTACTGTGCCCTGAGTCCACTGAACAACTGGCCCTTGCAGAAAATTCTGTCTAATGGGTCACTCAGGCATCCCTTGTATTTTCCAGAATTCTCTCACCATAGTCTTATACTAGAAAATCACTTTACACTTACCTAGTAACACCACCTCTGGAAGGCCTTTCCCCTCACGCCATCCCCAAATATGACTCTCTTCAGCTACTACATAGGCGGCAGTTCCTGAGCAGGCTGGGGTGATCTTTAAACTAGAATGGCCACAGCCTCATTCCCAGCCTTTGTGCCCTCTGTTGGGAGAAGAGAAATCTAGTGGTGAGTGCAGCAGTAGTTGTCTCTCTGGGTGGGAAGACAGTTTTTCCCAGAGTCAGGGGATCAACTAGATGATCTCTTTGGCTCCCTCTTCATCTGGAGATTGCTGGCCTCTTTCTTGGCCTATTCCCATGTGCCCTCCAGCCCCTAGGGTTCACTCACCTAACAGTACATAACCTGGGATCCATTGCAAAACAGAGAGGGTTTGGAGGCCTTCTTGAAGATCCAGTCTGGAAAAGAAGTCCATGGCCATGGTGCTGTTGTGTTGTGGCAAGAAGCCCTGACAGAAGGCTAGAACCTTTTAAGCAGAGTTAATTACAGGTACTTATCACTGAGTGTATTTAGCTGCTGGGGACTTTTAGGCTTTCCTAACCTTTCCACCAGTCTTCCCTGCTCTCTGCCCCACCCCAGCTTCCTACACACACACACACACACACACACACAAACACACAGGGGCCTCCAGATCAGATTGGCTTATCTACCTTATATGTAGCCTACCTGTTCTTTCTCCATGTGTAGCCAATTGCAGTGAAGCAGAAATGGCTTTGAGGCAGCTCTAGCTGTGGGGAGCCCTGAAAAATTAGTGCAGAAAAAGAGAATGAGTAAGCCCAAATAGGATCTTTGAGATCCTACCTTTCCCTGCTTAAGAAAGGGGCCACACTTGCTTTTGCATTAGTGAATGCTCCTTTGGCTCTTCCTGTCTTTGGCTGAGAGCCACCTATTCCACTAGTGCTGTTTTTCTGCACAGATATATACACCTCTCAGATTCCTCTTTGTGTCTCTGTTCACAGGGACTCTGTATCAGCAGCCAGATACCACATGGAAGAGTGGGAGAAGCACTGCACAGAGAGCAGACTGGCTTCCAGTCCTACCTCCACCATGTCCTTCCTGGAACACCTTTGGAAATTGCTCCATCTCTTGGGATCTCAGTTTGAGCATTCATTGTTGAGAGGCAGTGTAGTGGTTAGGGGCATTGACTTAGGAGCCAGACATCTGGTGTTCAAATCTCAGCTCTGCCAATTACAAGTCAGTGAACTCTCTATGCCTTGGTTTTCCCATCTGTAAAATGGGGACAATACTAGTATCCACTTCATAGGGTTGTTTAAGGATTAAATGAGTGTGTGGATGTGAAGTTCTTAACACAGGGCCTGGCACACAGCACTATATACATGTTTCCTGTTATTATTACTCATTTAAATCAATTAAAGTCTATTGAACATCTACTATGTTTAAGGCTAAGAGGCTTGCTTCTGCACATCAGCCTTCACAAAATTAGATTATTCTCGCATCCCAGACCTTCTGGATTCATTTTTTCTGTAACTATTTATTTAATGATTAGTGTTTGCCAGGCAGTATTCTAGGTGCTAAGGATTCTGTGGTGAAGAACACAAACATGATTCCTGCCTTCATTGAACTTACAGTTTAATGTAAAAGATAAACCTGGAAACAAAAAAAAATCACAAAAATGCCCTTACACTTGAATTTGTGATAAGTGTCCTGAAGGAAAAGGCCACTATTGTGAACACAAGGCCTTGAATATAGAAATTGCTCAAAAAATATCTGTTGAATGTAACTACAAGGGTTTCTGGTTAAGCGAAACTATTGCTTGGTTTTAAGAAGACTTCAGGGGATATTTTTGGTTTAAGATATAAAGATTATCTCAGGGGAATAGTTTCAGGGGTTCATCCAGTCTCCATGGCTCCAGAAAGTCTAGAGTCCACAAGAATTTGAAATTGTGTTCTGAATTTTCCACCTTTTGATCAGGATTCTTCCATAGAAAAGAATGTCTACCTTGAGCACTGTGCTCTGTCAAGATCTATCTCTACAGGACCAAATGTACAACAGCAACTCAAAAGATTAGATAGGAAACTTAGGGGGCAATGAGTTTATGTTAATGGGGGAGAAACAACTCAGAAACCGAGGGTGAGAATGGTTGTACAACTTGAAGAATGTAATCAACGTCACTAAATTGTACATGAATAAACTGTTGAATTGGTGTATGTTTTGCTGTGTATATTCTCAACAACAACAACAAAATAAATAATTTTTTTAAAAAAGGGTTCCTGGGAGAATCAAATACAAAAATGATATCAAGTTTCCTACAAGTACAAGAGCATATTTTGTTTTATTTTTTGGTGAAAATATACACAGTAAGAGATATACCATTTCAACAATTTCTACATGTACGATTCAGTGACATTGACTACATTTTTCAAGTTGTGCAACCATTCTCGCTATCCTTTTCCAAATTATTCCACCACCATTAACATAAACTCACTGCCCCCTAAGCTTCTTATCTTACCTTTTTAAAAAAATTTTTTTTTTATTGTACTTTCGATGAAGGTTTACAGAACAAATAGTTTCTCATTAAACAGTCAGTACACATATTGTTTTATGACATTGGTTAACCTCAGGACATGTCAACACTGTCCCTTCTTGACCTTGGGTTCCTTAATACCAGCTTTCCTGTCCCCTCCTGTCTTCTAGTCTTTGTCTCTGGGCTGTTGTGCCCTATTAGTCTTGTTTTGTTTTATGTGCCTGTCTAATCTTTGGCTGAAGGGTGAACCTCGGGAGTGACTTCATTACTGAGCTAAAAGGGTGTCTGAGGGCCATACTCTCGGGGTGCCTCCAGTCTCTGTCCAGGACCTTCTGTTGTGATCCCTGTCAGAGCAGTCAGTGGTGGTAGCCAGGCACCATCTAGCTGTACCGGACTCAGTCTGGTGGAGGCCGTGGTAGTTGTAGTCCCTTAGTCCTGTGGACTAATCTTTCCCTTCTATCTTGTTTTCTTCATTCTCCCTTGCTGCCAAAGGGGTGAGACCCGTGGCGTATCTTAGATGGCTGCTCACAGGCTTTTAAGA
>NW_004444006.1:6278567-6303918 GCF_000243295.1 Trichechus manatus latirostris | reverse complement strand
TAAGCAGGGTGTTATTCAGTTTCCATGTAATTGATTTTTTTTTTCCTTGCTCTTCCTGTTGTTAATTTCTACCTTGATGGTGTTGTGGTCAGAGAAGACACTGTGTATTATCTCAGTGTTTTGGATTTTGTTGAGGGTTGCTCTGTGGCCTAAGATGTGGTCTATTCTGGAGAGTGTTCCATGTGCGTTAGAAAAGAATGTGTACTTTGAAGCTGTTGCATGGAGTGTTCTATATATGTTTATGAGGTTAAGTTGGCTGATTGTGCCCTTTAGGTCTTCTGTATCTTTGTTGAGTTTCTTTCTAGATGTTCTGTCCTTTACTGAGAGTGGTGTGTTGAAGTCCCCTACTATTATTGTGGAACTCTCCATTTCTCTGTTCAGTGCTGTTAGTTTGTTTTATGTATTTTGGAGCCCTGTCATTGGGTGTGTAGATGTTTATTATGGTTATGTCATCATGCTGGATTGTCCCTTTAATCATAATATAGTGCCCTTCTTTGTCTTTTATGGTGAATTTTGTTTTAAAGTCTATTTTATCTGAGATTAGTATTGCCACTTCTGATCTTTTTTGGTAGTGGTTTGCTTGATATAATTTTTTCCATCTTTTGATTTTTAATAAATTTACATCTTTGTTTCTAAGGTGTGTCTCTTGTAGACAGCATATTGATGGATCCTGTTTTTTAATCCATTCTCTCACTGTCTGTCTCTTTATGGGTGCATTTAGGCCATTTACATTCAGTGTAATTACTGATAGGTGTGATTTTATTGCTGTTATTTGCTTGTGCTTTTTTTCATGGTGCTGATGCTTTCTTTGTTCCTCTTACTCCCCTGTGCTGAATTCCTTTTGTTTTTGGATTTTTTTTTCATTTCTTTTGTTTTTGTAGATTTTGTTTTTATTGAGACTTTCTGTTTTTCTTCTTTATTTTGATGAGTAGGTTTGTTAAGTTTCTCTGTGGTTACCTTGAAATTTACCCTTATCTTCCTAGGTTTGAAGCAGTCTATTCTTATTGGTATCACCTTGCCTTCCTCTCCATTAGAAGGTTCTATACCTACACCATTTATTCCCTCTTTTATTGTTCTGATGTTGTTGTCATTTACAGGTTAACCTCTGCAGTTCTCTGTTATAATTCTTTTGGTTTTAGATAGTCCTTGAGAGTTCATTTACTATGTTGGTATCTGACTGGTATGATCTTGCATACTAGATTCAGCCCGTGGTCTGATGTTGTTTGTTCTCAGACTGAAGGACTCACTTTAATAATTCTTATAAGTTTTGTTTGGTTTTAACATTGTCCCTTAATTTCTGTTTATCTGGAAATGACCTAATTTCACCATCATATTTGAACAAGAGTTTTGCAGGCTATATTATTTTTGGCTGGCAATTTTTTCTTTCAAGGTTTTATATATGTCATCCCATTGCCTTCTTGCCTGCATGGTTTCTGCTGAATAATCCAAGCTTAGTCTAACTGTTTCTCCTCTGTATTTGACTTCTCCTTTTTCTTGAGCTGCTCTCAGGATTCTTTGTCTTTGGGTTTAGCAAGTGTGATTATGATATGCCTTGGTGATTTTCTTTGGGGTCTATCCAATATGGAGTTCGTTGAGCTTCTCGGATGGTCAGCTTTTCATCTTTCATGATATTGGGGAAGTTTTCCATCAGCAGTTTTTCAATGATCCTCTCTGTGTTTTCTGTTTTCTCCCCGTTCTGGAACTCTGATCACTCGCATATTTTTTGCTTTTGATTTTATCCCACATAATTCTCAGGGTTTCTTCATTCTTTTTTCTGATTTTTCCTCAAATAGATTTGTATACAAGTGTTTATCTTCATTTTCGCTGATCCTGTCTTCCATCATTTCAAACCTGCTCCTCAGCCCTTCTATGACACTTTCCATTTCTGAAATCTTGTTATTTATCTTTTGGATTTCTAATTGCTGTTTTGGTATGATTTATAGTTGTGAATTTATTTTGGCGTTTTGTTCCTGTATTATTTTTCTGAATTCTTCCATTTTTTTGTCTGTATTTTCCATGAATTTGTCCGCCTTTTCCATGAATTTGTCTATTTTTCCCCATTTTTGTCTGCTTTTTGCTTCAGCTCTTGGATAGCTCTGAATATTATAGATTTTTATGCCTTATCATGTAGTTCTAGTGCCTTTTCTTCTACTGGAAAGTCATCTGGTGTTCTACTTTGGATGCCTACTAGAACCATTCAGTCCTTTTTCATATGTTTTGATATTGTCTGCTGTCTTCCAGAGATTTAGTAGTTATTTTCTTTGGTTATTGATTGTAGATTTGTTTCATTCTGCTTTTTTGTTTTATTTGGTTAAGTTTGAGCAGACGGGCTGTGTGTTCTTTGTTGTTTGCTCATCTGTGGGCAGGATTCTTTTCACCTCCTTGTCCAATGGGCAGGGTCAGTCACTCAGCTATTTTTGTAGCAGGGCAGGTCCAGCTGAAGGGGAGTTGCTGGGATGGATTGTTTGTGGCATGTACTAGGGCCGACACGGCGGGCCAGGAATCAGTGCAGGACAGGTTCCAGTAGGCCGTGCCTGTGTTGCTTGGGGATGTGATGTTCAGTGAATGGTGCAGGTAGGCAGGAAGGAGGGGGAAGATTGTGATGTGTGAAGCTAAGATGGGTATGGGAAAGAGAAGAGAGCAAAAGGAGCCCAAAACAAACAAACAAAAAGAGTGTTAAGGGAGCTTGCCATTGGAGTGGAGAGATGAGAATCTGAGAAATGGAGAAAAACAAAAAGAAAAAAAGAAAAAGGGTAAGAGAAAGAATATAAATAAAAATTAGAAAGAAAAGAAAATCTCCCAAGGATCCCACTGGTGCAGCTGCAAAGACTAGGGAAGTGGCTCCCATGCCGTGAAGTACAGCCTGTCTAGAAGGGGCAGAGGTATCACACAGTGCCAGGTATTCAGGAGACAAGAGGAGAAGGTAAGCATAGAAAGACAAGAAACTGAGAAATGAAGAAAGACAAAAAAGGAAAAAAGAGAGAAAAGAAAACAAAAAAAAAGAAAGAAAAAAGAAATGCTCCCAGGGGTCCCACTGCGCAGCTGCGCAGACTAGAGAAGTAGATCCCAAGCCACACAGTACAGCCCAGCTAGAAGGGGCTCCAAAGCCAAGAAAAGCAAAATGAAACAAAACAGAACAAATCAAAACAAGCAAACAAACAAACAAAAAAGCCGTGGGGATCCCACCAGTGTGGCAGCGGGGGCCGGGAAGCAGTTCCACAGTTGAGCGGTGTTTCACAGCCTTTCAGGAAGAAGAAAAGAGGGCACACGGAGCCAGGTATTTGAGAGAAGGGGGTGGTGGTGACAGGTATGGAAGAAGCCAAAAGAAGCAGAAAAAAGCAACACTAGCAACAAACAAATGGCACTCAGGGAGCCGGCCAGTGCAGGTGGGTGAAATCCAAGCATCACAAGGCTGAAGCAGGTGCCTCCCAGCCAAGAGACTGCGGCCGCAGGATGCAGATGAGGCCGAGCAGGGGTGAAAAAGGGTGGGGGGTGGGAAAGCATATATCACTGGTTACCAGTTGTTCTGTCTCCTGCTGGGAGCTCCGTGAAGCTGCTTTCCCATACTCCCTGTTTTCCTATCTCCGACAGGATTCCAAGATGGTAAATCCGTGCTGCATTAGCTGATGGGGGACCTCTGCACGTATCTCTCCTTGCTCTCTGTTCTCTGTCAGTTTCTTATTCCATTCGGTGCTTGGCTGAGTTCTTTATCTCTTCATTTGATGCTTAGGGTTCCAGGATTGACGTTTGTCTCTGTTTGACTTAGTTTTTCAGGTCTCTGCTGTGGAGGGACAGCGTGGTGCTTCTGTCTGTAGTGCCCTGTTGCCCAGAGGTTGATCTCATCTTACCTTTTGAGTTGCTGTTGTCAGTTTGATCTCACATAGATAATTCTTTAAAAAAGCACAATGCTCAAGGCAGACATACCTTACTAATTAAGCTAAAGTATTGTTTGGCTCAAAGAAGACTTCAGGGGATAATTTTGGTTTAAGGTTTAAAGATTGTCTCAGAGTAATAGTTTTGGGGGTTCATCCAGCCTCCACGGCTCCAGAAAATCTGGATTCTATGAGAATTTGAAGTTCTGTTCCTCATTTTCCCCTTTTTTGATCCAGATTCTTCTATAGAATCTTTGATCAAAACGTTCAGTAATGGTAGCTGGGCATCATCCTGTTCTTCTTCCAGTCTTGTAGCAAAGGAGGTAGCTGTTCATGGAGGCAATTAGACACACATTCCATAGCCTCCTCCAGTTCCTGACTATTGCAAGGGCATATTGATTCCTTAGCTTTTTCCAGGAGTAGCAGAACTCTGATCTCTGGTTTGAGCCTACCTGATTAGAGTGATTGATGTGACTTTTCAGAGTTGAGCTGAGGGAAATTTTTTGGCATGATGGGTTGTGATTTCATTCTCTAATGTGCCCTAGATGGTCACCTAACATGTCACCCCTTTCTCCCCTGCCTCCTCTTTTCTTCCTCCTGGACTAGCTGGGGTTTTCAAGTTGCTTCTTGGAGCCGCTTGCCCACATAGAGGATGAGGTATATTGGAGAATGTCTGCTCAGAATTTGCAGCGGAGGAAGGAAAGGGAAAAGAGGCAAGCCTGGCTCCTCTGGGGCCAAACATAAATGTGGAGGGGCCTGAAATACCCAGAATAGACAAGGTCCAGAACTCCAAGAGCTTGAAGGCCCCTTGCAGATCATGTATCCACTTCCCTCCACTTTCCTATCCTGGGTCTTGCCTATGCTGGTCCCAGCCTGCCTAACTCCTACCCATCCTTAAAGGTTTAATGAACATGTGATTCCCTGAGACTCTCTAACCTGATATTTCCTCTGGGCTCCCAAGGTACCTTATACAGACTTTGGAAATAGTAGACATTGGGGAATTATAGTTTGTGTGTGTACGTATCAACTCTACACCCAGCTTCTAGGAGCAATAGGGTATTTGGCGAAAAGTCACCTCTTTCCCACTCCTGGCCAATAACCACCCAGCATCTCTGCTGGCAGCCTCTGTTACCAGTTTCTTCTGTATCCCTCCAGGGACATTTTATGAATACACAAGAAAATAAGGTAACTTACTTTGTTAAATGAATAAAGGAACAAACTGTAGAAACCTGGGAACAACCTAAATGTTCAAAATCTGGGACTGGCTAACTAAGCTGTTATATACCAACGTTATAGACTAAGCTGCAGTCCTTAAAAGTCATTAAAATTATCACAAGGCAGACTCTGTAGTAGTATATGATAGGTTAAGCTTTAAAAGCAAAATATAAAGCAGACCTTCACATTGAATACACTTCATAAAGACGTGGTCTCTTCAGTGACAGAATGAGAGGAAATTTGAGAGAAAAATGATTGCTGCTTTAAGGTGAAAGGATTCTGTGTCTTCTTTTATGTAAGACTGTTTGAATATGAAAAGAAAGAGGCTGAATTATTGTGAATTTGCCTGATGAAGAAGTGTGATTCATGATGGAACTCATTCACTCAGTAATTCATTCAGCAAACATAGAATGCTTTCTTTGTCAGGAAGAAAAAGCCAGAAATAAAGCCGAGCTTCCCAGGATGAGCACAAAGTAGGTGATGGGGACATAGGAAGCTGTGATGGGGTGAGAGGATGAGGAATGGTATGAGTTCATTTTAAGACTGTTGAATTTGAGTTACATTTGTTCATCAAGAGGTGCTGTGTAGTAGGTCATAGGATATGGGTCTGGGAGCTGAGAGAAAAAAAAGATCTGGCCTAGTGATGGCCATAAATTCCATACATATGCAAAAGATACATATTTATGCCTATTCCCAAGAAAGGTGATCCAACTGAATGCGGAAATTATCGAACAATATCATTAATATCATATGTAAGTAAAATTTTGCTGAAGATCATTCAAAAGCAGCTGCAGCACTATATTGACAGGGAATTACCAGAAATTCAAGCTGGATTCAGAAGAGGATGTGGAACTAGGGATATCATTGCTGATGTCAGATGGATCCTGGCTGTAAGCAGAGAATACCAGAAAGATGTTTACCTGTGTTTTATTGACTATGCAAAGGCATTTGACTGTATGGATCATAACAAATTATGGATCACATTGCAAAGAATGGGAATTCCAGAACACTTAATTGTGCTCATGAAGAACCTGTACATAAATCAAGAGGCAGTCGTTTGAACAGAACAAGGGGATACTGACTGGTTTAAAGGCAGGAAAGGTGTGCATCAGGGTTGTAGCCTTTCACTATACTCATTAAATCTGTATGCTGAGCAAATAAACCAAGAAGCTGGACTATATGAAGAAGAACAGGACATCAGGATTGGAGGAAGACTCATTAACAACCTGCCTTATGCAGATGACACAACCTTGCTTGCTGAAAGTGAAGAGGACTTGAGCCACTTACTGATGAAGATCAAAGACCACAGCCTTCAGTATGGATTACACCTCAATATAAAGAAAACAAAAATCCTCACAACTGGACCAATAAGCAACATCATGATAAACAGAGAAAAGATGGAAGTTATTGTCAAGAATTCCATTTAACTTGGATCCATAATCAACACCCATGGAAGCAGCAGTCAGGAAATCAAAAGATGCATTGCATTGGGCAAATCTGCTGCCAAAGACCTCTTTAAAGTGTTGAAAAGCAAGGATGTCACCTTGAAGACTAAGGTGCGCCTGACCGAAGCCATGGTGTTTTCAATCGCCTCATATGCATGTGAAAGCTGGACAATGAATAAGGAAGACTGAAGAAGAATTGACGCCTTTGAATTATGGTGCTGAAGAAGAATATTGAATATACCACAGACTGCCAAAAGAATGAACAAATCTGTCTTGGAAGAAGTACAGCCAGAATGTTCTTTAGAAGTAAGGATGGCGAGACTACGTCTCACATACTTTGGACATGTTATCAGGATGGACCAGTCCCTGGAGAAGGACATTATGCTTGGTAAAGTAGAGGGCAAGTGAAAAAGAGGAAGACCCTCAACATGATGGATTGTCAAGTGGTGGCAACAATGGGCTCAAGCATAACAGAGATTGTGAGGATGGCGCAGGACGGGGTAGTGTTTCGTTCTGTTGTACATAGGGTCGCTATGAGTCAAAACCGACTCGACGGCACCTAACAACAGCAGTGATTGCCATCAGTGTACATGTGGTCAGGGAAGCTACAGACGCATGAAGCTTACTCAGGGAGAAGACAGACAAGGAAAGGAGAAAATGGATTAAATAAGCCTGGGAAGGAAGACCTTCTGCAAATCTTGCAATGCCTCTGAGTCAGTGCCAAGGGTGCCAGGGTAGTGGAGGCTGTATCTGGAGTTGAATGTTGAGGAGCCTCACAATTCAGGCAGAAACCCTTCCTTCCAGCCTCTACCCTCCAAGCCCCGTGCACTAATGAGCTGGGTCTAGTCTTAGTTGTTGGAGAAGGCCTGGTAGACAAAAGAGGGTTTTGACTAGCTTAGAAACTATGTAGGAACCCCAGAGTGAGAGGCTAGGATAAAAAACCAAACCAAACCCATTGCCATCCAGTCGATTCTGACTCGTGGCGACCCTATAGGACAGGGTAGAACTACCCCATATGGTTTTCAAGGCTGTAATCTTTAGGGAAGCAGACTGCCACATCTTTCTCCTGCTGAGCGGCTGGTGGGTTTGGACCGCCAACTTTTGGTTAGCAGCCAAGCACTTAACCACTGCCCCACCAGGGAGCCTTAGAGGCTAGGAAAGAGGGTTTTAAAGATTTACTTGAACGAAGGCCATTTAGGGCTGGGAGGGGAAAGTAGATGGGCTTGGCATTGGGAGCAGGAACGTTCTCCTGCAGGTTGAGTGATGTGGGCCCCAGAAAGGGTAGGTTTCTGAGTGGGGCTTTCCCGGCAGTGAGCAGTTCTCAGCTGTACCCCTGAAGGGCCCAGTAGGCAAAGTGGATGGAATGGAATTGTTGCTCAAAACTTGTTCAGAGAAAGGTGAGGGGTTATCCCCAGAGCAGGGTGCCACCAGGGTATACTCACCACCTCCATATGGCCCTTGTGCTTCTAGAGAGGTAGTGTGGTGGACTAGAAGGGCCTTTGGAATCAGGCAGACCTGGAAGCTAGGCCCAGCTCAACCACTTTGGGCTGAGTAATCTTTGGCAAATCACTCCTCTGAGCTTCAATTTCCTCACCTACAAACTGAGGCTATGATAATATCTACCTTGGGACATTGTTGTGAAGATTAAAAATAATATATGTAAAGCTATATATGTATATAATATATGCAATATATGTAAATAATATGTGTATATAAGTCTCTGGGTGGCACAAACGGTTTGCATTCAACTACCAATCAAAAGGTTGGTGGCTCCAACCGACCCAGCAGCCCCCTGAAAGAAAGGTCTGGTGGTCTGCTTCCATAAAGATCACAGCCAAGAAAGCCCCGTGGAGCTCAGTTCTACTCTCTAACACATGGTGTCGCCATGAGTCAGAATTGACTCAACAGCAATGAGTTTGTTTTTTTCCCAGCATATAGTAGGCACTCAGTACACAGTAGCTATTATTTTTATTCCTGCTACTACCACACTAGACTAGACTGGCCTAAGACATTGCTGAGTTGTTCTCCCTTTGAGAGATTTGTTGCCAGTTGAGACAAGAAGCTGAAATTTAAGACATTCTTCACCAGCCTTTCACGTACATTCGTCAAAGATGGCCTGGCAGACAGATGTGTAAAAACTGGTTCTCAGTTTCCACTGCACATAGCAATTCTCTCCTTTGCCAATCATCTCAGCACACAAAGACAAGCATGTCACAAACTTTTTGGCTGGTGGCAACATATAGAAGATAAATTGAGAAAACATTGGAGGGATGTGGGTCAAAATAAAGTTCTGAAATGCTGAATTAAAGAATGCATTCCCTCCTTAGTCCTCCTAACCTACCAACAGCCTGCTACTCTTACTCCTCGTTCTCGTGTCATGTTTTATAATTTGTCAATGTGCTTTCCATATTCATTTACTCCTCAGTCTGGCCTGTGAGGTGGGTAGGGTAGATGTTGTCTGCATGTGGGAAAGCCTATGACAGTAGCTGAGGGACTAGAACCCATGTCTCCTCGTTCTGGAACATGAGTGACCTGACCTGGTTGAGCTGTACCTTGGATGAATGAGTTAAAAGAAATCTGTGAGGAAATGATGCACAGGTGTTAGGGAGTCGTGTTTTGCAAGGAGACAGTGGTAACAATACCATGTTGCTGTAGGGTACCTAACAGAGACGGGTACTGTCTTAGTTATCTAGTGCTGCTATGACAGAAATACCACAAGTGGATGGCTTTAACAAACACAGATTTATTCTCTCACAGTTTAGGAGGTTAGAAGTCTGAATTTAGGGTGTGGCTCTAGGAGAAAAGTCCTTCTTCGTCTATTTCAGCTTCTGTGGTTGTGTGCCCTCGAGTCGATTTCAACTCATAGCGAGTCTGTATGGCAGAGCAGATCTGCCCCATAGGGTTTCCTAGGCTGTGATCTTTACAGCAACAGATCGCCAGGTCTTTTCTCCCGCAGAATGGCTGGTAGGTTCTGACTGCTGACCCTTCCGCTTTGGTTAGCAGCTGAGCATTTAACCATTGCGCCACCAGGGCTCCTTATTTCAGCTTCTAATAGCTTGCAATCCTTGGAGTTCTTGGGCTTGTAGAGTCATCTGCCTCTGCTGTCTTCAGATAGCATCTGTCTTCCCCCATTTGTGCTCACTTGTCTCTATGTCTATGCTGTTCCTTGTAACTTCGAAGTGATTAGGTTTAGGACACACCCTATACTGATACGACTTCATTAACATAAGAAAGAAAACCCATCCACACAGATACAGGGGTTAGAATTCCAACACATATTTTGGCGCGGGGGGGGGGGGGGGGACGACACAATTCAATCCATAACAGGTGGTATTGTGCCTGTTGTGCTGATGAGCAAGCAGAGGAGGACATTCTGGAGTTCAGATGATGCAGAGAGGTGGTTTTAGTTTCAAAAGTTTCCCCCTTTTCAAATTATTTTAAATGACAGAAGTGAAGAATTTGCCAGGGATCACCCAGCTAGGGAGTGGTAGAGCCCTGAGAATGGAGACTGTGACTCCAACTTTTTGAGCTTGAAATCAGCTCATTCAGGCCCCCCACCCCTTTCTCACGGGGGTGTTGAGAGGCACAAGAGTGGAAAGGACAAATCACTGTGCAAAGACATTAAAAGAAATAGTGCCCAGAATTCACCTTTTCCAAATCTAAGTAGATTCCTTCCACATGAGAGCCGTTGAGGGCAAATACTCTGGCTAAACTGATACGTTTGCACACTCATCTCTGGACCTCTAGTTGGGAGATCAGGATTTAAGCCTGAGCCCTTCTACTTGTTAGCTGTGTGACTCAAGTAAGTCACTCACTTCATCTCTCTGAGCCAGTTTCCTCCTCGGTAAAATGAAGATATCCTCTCTTGCCTGACAGATTGGGAGTTAAATAAGCCATGTATGCAAAAGCATTTTGCAAACTATAAAGCAGTATTGTTACCTGTTGAAAGTTTTAAGAAGTCTTCATTTCCTAGAGTCCACCAAACTTAGCTCACTCTAGGACCCTGAAAGCCCTCGCTCTGGTGGGAGTACAGAAGGTGGTTCTTTTTTGGTTTCTCTTGCAGTCAGGAAGTCTGAACTGGGGAGGAAAATGGAGAAAGATGGGCTTGCTCACTGCCTCCCTCCTCTTATTCACCCCTCCCGCCCGCTGAGTGGGGAATGGCGGGGGAGCCGGCATAACCTTTTCTTTGGTGAGTCAGCTAAGAAGGAATTTCTAAAGCACTAACGGTGTATAAGTGGTAGTTTTAGTTTGGCTGTTTAAAGCTGCTCCCTTTTTAAGCAGTTTTAAAACACGTAACTAAAAGCACTAGCAGTTGGGAAGCACGTGAAGAATGATAGAAGCCCAGCTTTTTACTAGTGTGAATGTGAGGAAATCACTCAGCTTCTCTGTGCCTGTTTTCTCATCTGTAAAATGAGGATGTTACCTATTTTGTAGGGTCGTTGTGAATATTAAGATAATAGTATGTGAAAGTGCCTAGCACATAACAAAGGCCCCAATCCTATCCATTTCTTTTCTAAGTGGACAGACTGTAAAAAATACCCTTATTCTTCAGTTGCCTGAGTTTATTATGATGGCTGCCATTATTCATCTTATTCTAACAACCCCATGCGACAGCTCTTGTCTACATTTTACACACTAAGGAAGGAAACTATTGCTCAGAAAAGTTTAATTGCCCAAGGTCACACAGCTTGTAATTTTCAAAGCCAGGGTTCAAACCCACCGTGTCTGGCTTGCCTCTTAGGTAACAGAATGTATGAGGGGGCTCGATCAAGCTTAAATAGACCTGGACCAAGGGGGTAACCTCAACTTGGCCCAAGGTTTGGGAATAAACTGACTCAGAGAGGAGTTCCAAGGGCAAGGAATAAGCCGTTGCTAGAGAGGCAGCTTAACTGATGTTTGCCTCTCAAATCCTCGGGGAATTTAACCTGTGCTTCTACCAGTTTCAGGAGCTTACGTTGTGAGGGTGAGATGAGTCCGTTATTAAGCAGCGTGCGAAATGTGTTATTGGTGGTCTTCTTCCTGTCATCTCCCACCAAACACAACCTCCTACGCATCGCCTGACAGCCCCCACTTACCACCCTATAAACAAGAGGGAAGTAAATCTTTTCAAAACCCTTTCCTAAGCTGGGCTGCAGAAGGTACGAAGGGGTGAGTCATCTTCCTCTTAACAGAAAACCTAAATGTACCAAAGCCATTTAGAACAAAAGTATGTTTTCTGTACATTTAACACGACTGCTTTTTTAAGGTAGCAACCCAGTGCTGAGGTTATGTCTTCTCTCTACTCCAGAAAGTGGGTACCTTTTAGTGTCATCTGTACTGTCCCCCTCCTTCACACCCAGCTATCAGTATGATTCCAGGCATCTCACTAAACAGCGAAACGACCACCATTGTACATTTACCCAGGCCAGGTTCAGGCTGTGCAGTATTGCACAGCATAGGCATGGAAGGAGCCAAAATGGTCTATGGGGCTAATTTAGGAGCTAGGCATCTGAGGCTACTGCTCACCCAAAGGATCATGGCTAATACGCGAACAAGGGCCCTGGCCTCTGACACACAAGGATGACTCTAGTAGTGCTGTATCTGTTTCTTTCATTCTCTTACTCATCTTATTTAAGGGTATCTAATTCTTTTCTGCCTCCCCGACAGCTCTCAGCACCGAATCTTAAATGTAGCAGACCTTCAGTAAACGTTGAACTTGGAGAAACCCAAGCTATCTCCTAGCCAAGAGGAGGACTAGGTAGACAGGACTGGGAGATAGTCTAACCATTCATGGTTCATTCACTTACTGCTCCAATTCCTGAGAACAGTGCTGTGCAGCAGGGAAAGTCCTTGCCTTTGTGCTCTCCCCTTGTAAAGCACAGTGCTGGGGTGTTTCACACAGGTTTCACACCATGTACCCAGGAGCTAATCTGGGCAGCTCTAATGTTGGGGAATTCACTGCCCAGATCAAACGGAGATGACCAGGCTCTCTCCATCAGCCCAAGGACCCGCAGTTGACCACTCCCCCAGCAAAAAAACAGCCGATACCCATATTGTTCTGCAGAGGCTCAGTAATAGAAGGGATTTTATTATTTTTTAGAGAAAAATCATACAGCCATTGATTATACAGAGCCATTTCTCAGTGCTCTTTTCTGTCCACTTAAATTGAAATATGCCATGATAAGGATGATAATGCTGAAACAAGATTGTTGGCTCATCATCTAGGTACAAATACACAGTTAATCGCTTGACACTTTATTGAACACAAAGCAAGATGAAGCGTCTTTGCTTTTGTCGTACACAGCTGAAGCAGGAGTCCAGGGAGGGGAAGACTGTGCAGCTTTCCTTGGAGGGAAAGATGTGAGCCCCTCTAGTCTCGTCTTGTTGTGGGAAGATTAACCCATGTTCTGTCTGTTGCCGTAACCCCTAGGATGAGTGTCCTTCCAGTCATCCCACTCCCGGGCTCTTTGTAGTGCCTTCTCATCATCCTCTTCCTCCTTTTGTTCCTGATCTTCCTGTTGCTGAGCTGCTTTTTTGAACTCTGCTAAAGTGAAAAATGAGAAAGTAGGGGTGAGAAATTAACACTGGTATGTTAATAAGAAATCAAGGTTCTCAGCTCCATTCTGAGTACAACCACATAAAATGAGAACAAGGTAGCTGTGTACCCTGTGCCCAGCAGAAGTGGGTAGAGTACTTATATTACTTAACACATCATATGTTAAATAATAGTAAGAAACGATGCTCTGAATGGTTTGCAGAAGGCAAAAACATGTAAAAACTGTCCCTCAGAATGAATTCTATTTTGGGAAAAAAAATCCTTGCTAAAATGGCCAAAAAAACCTCTAAACAAACAAACAGAACCTCAGAAAAACCAAAACTACTAAGGTAAAAAAATATTTGATTTTATGATTTGTGATATGCCAGGGAGGTGGGACGAAGTGACTTTTCCTCCTCCATTCATTTCCTTTATTATAGTCATCTAGTCATATGTTTGTGTAAAATTGAAAATCACAGGGCAGTTGGATCTACTGGAAAAGAATACCTCTGCGTTATTTTGCACCTGCCTGGTACAGGTACAAAGGGCATTTGCCATGCAGTGCACACACAAAAGAAATTAAACTAACTGCTACATCTTCCTTTTGCATGTGTTTTTTCCTTTGTAAGGCAAAGCAACCTTCTTCCTGGCTACCCTGAACTTGCTCATGAGAAAAATTATCATTACTGTAAGAAATGAAATACGTGAGGATCTCATCTGTTCTAACAGCCTAAAAGTCTTGTGTTCTTTTTTAAAAAGCCTTTTTATTGTAAAACAAAACAGATACAGGAAACCACACACACACACTACACACACACACATTGTAAGTTTTTAGAAGGCAAATACCCTGGTAAGTCGCCATCCAGGTCAAGAAATAGATCTTTTCTACCTATCCCAGAAGGCTCTCCATGTGCTCATTCAAATCACAACTCCTTCTTCTCCCTCCAAAAGTAACCACTATACGGCCTTTCACAGTCATAACCTCCTAGAGTTTATTATAGTTTTATGACCCAAGTGTGCATCCCTAGACACTATAGTTGCCTGTTTTTACATTCATTTTTTATTCAATGATTTTTAGTAAATGTACAGAGTTGTGCAATCATTATCCCAAACTAATTTTTAAAAATTTCTAACACCCCCAAAAGATCCCTTGTGCCCATTTACAGTCACTCCCTATGCCCCCTCCTCCCAGCCCCTAGCGATCACTAATGTACTTCTGCTCCCATGTTGTTTTGTTTAGTTGCCCTTGAGTCAATTCTGACTCATAGCAAGCCTGTGTTACAGAGTAGAACTGCCCCATAGTTTTCTTGGCTGTAATCTTAACAAAAGCAGATAGCCAGGCCTATCTTCCACGGTACCACTGGGGTGAGGGTTTGAACCCCCAACCTTTAGGTTAGCAGTTGAACACAAACTGTTTGTGCTACCTAGGGACCTCTGTCTCCACAGATTTACCTTTTCTAGACATTTCAAATAAATGGAATCCATATAATATGTAGTCTTTTGTGACTGGCTTTTCACTTTGCATGTTTTTGAGGTTAGTCTTGCCCATTTGAAAGTATTTTGATATTTTAATCTATAGGTTCTCCCTCCATCCCTCTTTTCTTACAAGTTATCTGTTAAAGAAGCTGGGGCATCTGACCTGTAGTTAGCTGCCCAAAGCCTGGATTTTGCTCATTGTATAGTCATGACGCAGTTCAACATGGTCGTCCGTGTTTCCTGCAGATTGGCAGCTGGATATAGAGACTTGATCTGACTCGTTTCATCCCTTTGGCATGATTATAGATCGTGCCGTGTTCCTTGATCAGGAGGCATATAATATCTGTGGTCTCATTTGTTGTGATGTTAACAGCCACTGATGTTCCATGCCTAGAGCCACTGATTTACTGGGAGGCAGGGTTTAAAATAGTGATACTCTTAATTTTATCATTTCTTTTTTATTTAGTTACCCAGGAGAAAAGACAAATGCTTGATTCTCTTTATTTGCCACTTCTCCAGATAATACACTGGTTCCCTATTATCTTCTGAAGTTGAACAGTTTATTTTTGTTTTTAATATAATTATGAACTCATGGATTTAAACATATTTGATGGGTTTCAATCAAGTGCAATTATTCTTCTGGAATGTTTAAATAAACATTTTAATTTTAGAACAGTTTTAGATTTACAAAAAAATTAAGACAGTTCAGAGAATTCCCATGAACACCGTACCCAGTTTCCCCTACTGTTAGGAGCTTACATTACTATGGTTTATGTGTCACAACTAATGAACCAATACTGATACATTATTAACAACTGAAGTCCATACTTTATTCAGATTTCCTCAGTTTTTAACAAATCTCCTTTTTCTGACCTGGGATCCCATCCAGGATACCACATTACATTTAGTTGTCACGTCTCCTTAGTCCCCTATAGTCTGTGACAGTTTCTCAGACTCGCCTTGACAGTTTTGAGGAGTGACTATTGGGTATTTTGTAGACTGTCCCTTGATTTGGGTTTGTCTGGTATTTTTCTCATCAGTAGAATGGGGTTATGGGTTTTGGGAAAGATCACCACAGAGGTGAAGTGCCCTTCTCATCACATCATAGTAAGGGAACATGACTTATCAGTGATGATGTTAACCTTCATCATCTGGCTAAGGCGGTTTGTAGAGTTCCCAACTGTAAAGTTACTCCCCACTCTCCTTCCTACTGTGTGGTCTTTGGAAGTCACTATGCATAGCCCAACATAAACTATTTTGAATTCTTCTTTATGACAGATTTGTCTCATCTTACCATTTGTTTATTTATTCAATCATTTATATCACTAGGAACGCATGGATATTATATTTATTGAGTTATAAGCCAATACTATGCTATTCATTTTGTTGCTCAATTTCTTCCAGCTTTGGCCATTGACAGTTCTTTCAAATGGCTCTAGTGCCCATTTGACAAAGCACAAACTTTTTTTCTTTGTGTTTTTAAGCTCTTCCTTATTTTCTAGCACTACAACGTGCTCCTGGCTCGTCTTGTGCATTCCCTGCCCTAGCCCTAGACTCAGCCATTTAGCCAAGTCTTTTATTAGAGAATGGTACTAAAAACAAAGATCTAGGCACTGGATGTGCTCGTTGCTACTGGCAATTATCCTTTTTGAAGCTGAAATTGTCTCATCTTTGGCCAGTGGAAACATTTTCAAATTTGCTCCAGAATCCTTTTGATATGGCCCTAGTAGTCTTTGAAAGCTTTTCCCCTATCTTGTATGACAAGATGTTTCAAGCTCATCTTATACATTTCCTGCCCATGATTTGGAATTAGCTATTCCTCCAAGTCATTCTGGTTTTCTTTTAATGGGAATGGTATTTCAATACCACAATCTGGGTACTAGGTATGCTCATTACTATTGACCTGGTCATTGTTTCTAAGCCTTTACAGTGAATAGAGCAAAGACATGTGCGTGTTTAAATAAAATTTCTCATGAGCTCGTATTTAAGACTACTGGTTTTTTTTTTTTACCAATTTGCTTGAGTTACATTGGTATTCTTCCACACTGAACATCCTAGCTCTCAAAGAAAGAGGACAGAATTAGAGAATCTCAAATTCATTTATATTATCCTATATTACACAGCCTCAGAATACTACTACTACTATTACCAGCAATATAATTACTGAGCAGTTAAATTTTTGCATATGCTTTCCCCATAAAATGGAAAACATTTTTCAAATAGTTGCACTGTATTTATCTGAGCACTGAACATATAAACGTTATATACCATACTGTCTCCCAATTAAGCCTTTAGTCTTAGTTATACAAGTTAATTGTATGGTCAATGTTCACCACCAGTCCTTACGTCAATGTGTCTCTCATCCTCTTGGTTATTAGAAGCTCATTCCCTAGTAAACTCCTCAGGAAGGACTCAAGTGAACAACATTCCCTGAGTTCCTGCATGTTGATAAATGTTTGTGCCCTTTACACTTGAAAGGCAGTTTTGCCAGATATATCCTTGGCTAACATTCTTCCCTCTTGAGTATCTTAAATAGTGTTACTCCATTTTCTTATGGCATGAAGTGTTAGTGTTGAAAAGTATGATGGTAATTTTTCTTTCCTTTATATATCACCTGATGTTTCTGCTGGAGCTCTGGTGGTTCAGTGGTTAAGTGTTCAGCTACTAACCAAAACGTCATTAGTTTGAATCTACCAGCTGCTCCATGGAAACCCTATGGAGCAGTTCTACTCTGTCTTGTAGGGTTGCTATGACTCAGAATTGACTCGACGGCAATGGGTTTGGTTTGGCTTGGATGCTTCTGCTGAGATGCCTGAGGCATTTTTTTCTTTTAAAGTCAAGTTTTTATTAGAACGTGTCTTGTTGGTCATTCTGGGTAGAAATTTTTAGGTACATGGTGTTTTTTGTCAAATCAGGAAAAAATTTTTTCTTATTTCATCATGTAAAGTTTTCTTAATTACAGTTTTTAGTACTTATACATATGGTCTACTATGCTGGGAATGACCAATTGAACAGGAATGGCAGTGCACTTATTGTCAAAAAGAACATTTCAAGACCTATCCTGAAGTACAATGCTGTCAGTGATAGGATAATATTCATACGCCTAAAAGGAAAACCAGTTAATACGACTACTATTCAAATTTACACACCAACCACTAAGGCCAAAGATGAAGAAATTGAAGATTTTTACCAATTTCTGTGGCCTGAAATTGATCAAACATGCAATCAAGATGCACCGATAACTACTGGTGATTGGAATGCAACAGCTGGAAACAAAGAAGGATCTGTAGTTGGAAAATATGGCCTTGGGGATAGAAACGATGCTGGAGATCACGACAGAATTTTACAAGACCAACAACTTCTTCACTGCAAATACCTTTCTTCAACAACATAAACGGCAACTATACACACGGACCTTGCCAGATGGAATACACAGGAATCAAATCGACTACATCTAGGAAAAGGGACGATGGAAAAGCTCAATATCAGTCAGAACAAGGCCAGGGCCAACTGCAGAACAGACCATCAATTGCTCATTTGCAAGTTCAAGTTGAAGCTGAAGAAAATTAGAAAAAGTCTACGAGAGCCAAAGTACAACCTTGAGTACATACCACTTGAAGTTAGAGACCATTTCAAGAATATTTTTGACGAGCAGAACACTAATGACCAAAGACCAGACGAGTTGTGGAATGACATCAACGACATCATACATGAAGAAAGCAAGAGGTCATTAGACAGACAGGAAAGAAAGAAAAGACCAAAATGGATGTCAGAAGAGACTCTGAAACTTGCTCTTGAACGCTGAATAGCTAAAGCGAGAGGAAGAAACAATGAAGTAAAAGAGCTGAACAGAAGATTTCAAAGGGCAGCTCGAGAAGACAGTTATTACAATGACATGTGCTAAGACCTGGAGTTAGAAAAGCAAAAGGGAAGAACACGCTTGGCATTTCTCAAGCTGAATGAACTGAAGAAAAACTTCAAGCCTCAAGTTGCAACAGTGAAGGATTCTATGGGGAAAATATTAAATGATGCAGGAAGCATCAAAAGAAGATGGAAGGAATACACAGTCACTGTACCAAAAAAGAATTGGTTGATGTTCAACCATTTGCAGAGCTGATCAGGTACTGAAGGAAGAGGTCCAAGCTGCACTGAAGCATTAGCAAAAGACAAGGCTCCAAGAACTGACTGAATACCAATTGAAATGTTTCAGCAAATGGATGCAGCACAGAAGTGCTCACTCATCTATGCCAAGAAATTTGGAAGACAGTTAACTGGCCAACCGACTGGAAGAGATCCATATTTATGCCTATTCCCAAGAAAGGTGATCCAACTGAAAGCAGAAATTATCGAACAATATCGTTAATATCATACGCAAGTAAAATTTCGCTGAAGATCATTCAAAAGCGGCTGCAGCAGTACATTGACAAGGAACTGCCAGAAATTCAAGCCAGATTCAGAAGAGGATGTGGAGCCAGGGATATCACTGCTGATGTCAGATGGATCCTGGCTGAAAGCAGAGAATACCAGAAAGATGTTTACCTGTGTTTTATTGACTATGCAAAGGCATTTGACTGTATGGATCATAACAAATTATGGATAACATTGCAAAGAATGGGAATTCCAGAACACTTAATTGTACTCATGAGGAACTTGTACAGGGATCAAGAGGTAGTCGTTTGAATAGAACAAGGGGATACTGACTGGTTTAAAGGCAGGAAAGGTGTGCATCAGGGTTGTATCCTTTCACCATACTCAATTCAATCTGTATGCTGAGCAAATAATCCAAGAAGCTGGAGTATATGAAAAAGAATGGGGCATCAGGATTGGAGGAAAACTCATTAACCTGCATTATGCAGATGACAAAACGTTGCTTGCTGAAAGCAAAGAGGACTTGAACCACTTACTGATGAAGATCAAAGACTACAGCCTTCAGTATGGATTACACCTCAATATAAAGTAAACAAAAATCCTCACAACCGGACCAATAAGCAACATCACGATAAATGGAGAAAAGATTGAAGTAGTCAAGGATTTCATTTTACTTGGATCCACAATCAACGCCCATGGAAGCAGCAGCCAAGAAATCAAATAATGCACCGCATTGTGCAAATCTGCTGCAAAAGACCTCTTTAAAGTGTTAAAAAGCAAAGATGTCACCTTGAAGACTAAGGTGTGCCTGACCCAAGAGATGGTGTTTTCAATCACCTCACATGCATGCGAAAGCTGGACAACAAATAAGAAAGACTGAAAAAATGATACCTTTGAATTATGGTGCTGGCGAAGAATATTGAATACATCATGGACTGCCAAAGAATGAACAAATCTGTCTTGGAAGAAGTATAGCCAGAATGCTCCTTGGAAGCAAGGATGGCGACACTTCGTCTCATGTACTTCGGACATGTTATCAGGAGGGATCAGTCCCTGGAGAAGGACATCATGCTTGGTAAAGTAGAGGGTCAGTAGAAAAGAGGAACACCCTCAATGAGATGGACAGACACAGTGGCTGAACAATGGGCTCAAGCATAACAAGGATTGTGAGGACGGTGCAGGACCGAGCAGTGTTTTGTTCTGTTGTACATAGGGTCGCCATGAGTTGGAACCAACTCGATGACACCTAACAACAAAGTGTATTGTTGTGGTTTTTGGTATATCCAGAGTCGTGCAAGCATCACCACAATTTGTTCATTTTTATATAAGATTTCTTGAACTTTTAGAAAGAAGCGTGGTTCAGGGTGGCTTTTCTAATGTCACAGAGGACACTTTATGCTGTTTTCATATATGTTGCAGACATATAATGGCTTGATTGATTAGAGTTCCTGGTTCTGTTCTTCTCTCCCACCTTCATCTGGGCTTTCTCTTTCCTTCTTCTCTATTGTCCCTGTCCTGCTCTATTTCATTTCTACTCTCAGCAGTTTCTGCTCAATGTGAGACCCGGGAACTGGTGGGTCAGTTTCAAGAGTTCATCAGGGACTTGACCGCTCCATCCCTTTCAGACCTTCTTATCATGGGTCCTTTGTACTCACCCAGTGTTTACTGAGGGGTAAAATCCCTCCCAGTTTCAGCCACTATTATTAAATTGGACTGCTATACTTGTTAGTGAATAACTGTTTACTGCTTTGGATTTTTCCTGTTCTCAAGTCTGTCAGATGGTCTGTCAGTTTCTTGGGGATATACTGTCACCTAGCTTCGTTAAAAATATTCTGTGGGTTTTTTCGAGTTTTTAAGTATTACATACGTGTAGAAAAGTACACAAGCATAAGTAAGCTCAGTGAATTTTCACATACTGAACACATGATGAAAAACATTACTAACTGCCCAGAAGTCCCCTCTAATTCCACTCATGATCACACACTACGAGTGACCACTGTCCTGAATTCTAACCAGCATATATGTTTTACCTGTTTTTAAACTTTATATGAATGAAATCATAAAGTATAAACTCTTTTGTGTCTGGCTTTTTTCACTCATAATTATGTCTGCAAAGTTCATCTATTTTTGTGACTTATAACTGAAGAACTATAGTGAGTTTAACCTTATTGCTATATAGTATTTCATTTTTTGAATACACTAAAATTTATTTATCCATTCAATTATTTATGGACATTTAGGTAGTTTCCAATTTGAGTTACTACAAACAATGCTGCTATAAGCATTCTCGTACGTGTCTTTTGTGGACATACGGCCTCATTCCTCTTGGGTATATACCCAGGAATAAAGTTGCCAGGTCATGGGGCTATACATATGTCCAGGTTTTGTGCATCACTATCACCATCACTCCGAGATTTCCCATCGTTATTATTTCCCTTCTTGTATCTCCCCTCTAACTTCTTAAAGCAGAACTATAAGCAACAGATTTTATCTTTCTTCTTTGGTAATATAAATTTTGAAAGTTATACAATTTCTTCTAAGCACTACTTTAGTTGTATTCCACAAATTTTGATGTTGTATTTTCATTACTATTCAGTTCAAAATATTTTCTAATTTCCCTTGTGATTTCTTCTTTGGTTATTTAGAAGTGTTAGACTGATTTTATGCTCCTGTATATGGTCTATCTGGGTGAACATACCATGTGTACTTGAAAAGGTGTTATTTTGCAGTTGTTGATATAGCTGTTCTATAAATGTCAAATAAGTAAAACGTGGCTTACAGTGTTGTTCAGATCTTCTATGTCCTTACTGATTTTTTTATCTAGTAGTTCTATCAATTACTGAGAGTATTAAACTCTCTCTGATTGTAATTTGTCTAGTTCTCCATTTAATTCTGTTTGTTCTTCATGTAATCTGAAGCTTGCTATTAGGCGCAAATACATTTATAATTACTATGTCTTCCTGATAAACTGCCCCTTTTATCAGTATGAAACGTCACTTTATTTCCAATAATACTTTTTGTCTTTAAGTCTACTTTAACTAATACTACTATAGCTATTCCAGCTTTCTTATACTTACTGTTAGTATGCTGTATTTTCAATCTTTTTATTTTCAACTAATCTATGTCTTTATATTTAAAATGCATCTCTTGTAGCCAGCATACAGTTGAGTTGCTGATTTAGAAATTAATCTTTGATTTCTAATTTGAGGGTTTATTCCTTTTACATTTAAGGTGATTATTCATATATTGGGTTTGGATATACCAATCTGGTATTTGTTTGTTGTTTATCTCATCTATTTTTTGTTCCTCTGCTCTTTCTTTCTTGCCTTCTTCCCTTTTAATTTGTCAGCTGTTTAGCTATGTGTCTTTGCATTCCTTTTTTTAAGTGGTTACTGCAGGGAATACAATATTCATCCTTAACTTCTCAGTCTACTTAAGAATTAATATTGTACCATGTGGTAGGCAGCCTTGAAGATGGCCCCCAATGATCCCTGCCCCCTAGAATTCATGCCCTTATGCAGTCCCCTTCCCACGATGTATTAGGATTGGTCTGTGTGACCATTAGGATACGGAAGAAGTGATGGCACGTCACCTTCACATTTTAAGTTATAAAAGACACTGAGGCCTCCATCTTGGTCATTCTCTCAGATCTCAGATGAATATTTTGGGAAAAGGAGGCTACTAAGTTCGGATCAGCCCTATGCAGAGGTTCACATGGTGAGGCCACCAGCCAACAGCCACATGAGTGAGCCTGGAAGCAGATCACCAGCCCCAGTCAACAGCTTGACTGCAACCTCATAAGAGACCCTGAGCCAGAGCCACCTAGTTACTTTTGGATTCCTCCCCTCAGAAACCATATGAGATAATAAATATTTGTTGTTCTAAGCTATAAAGTTTTGGAGTAGTTTGTTACACAGCATTAATTAACAGACGGCTTCAAATAAAATGTAAGAATCTTGCAAACACGTAGATCCACTTACCCCTGTCCATTCTGCTACAGCTGTCAGATGTTATTACATCTATTGTATTGACTGAACTGTGTCTCCCCAAAATATGTCTTGGAATACTGTCATGGATTGAATTATGTCCCCCCCAAAATGTATCAATTTGGCTGGGCCATGATTCCCACATTGTGTGGTTGTCCTCCATTTTGTGATTGTAATTTTATGTTAAAAAGGATTAGGGTGGGATTGTAACACCCTTACTAAGGTCATATCCCTGATCCAATGTAAAGGGAGTTTTCCCTGGGGTGTGGCCTGCACCACCTTCTATCTTACAAGGGATAAAAGGAAAGGGAAGCAAGCAGAGAGTTGGGGTCCTCATACCACCAAGAAAGCAATGCCGGGAGCAGAGCGCATCCTTTGGACCCGGGGTTCCTGTGCAGAGAAGCTCCTAGTCCAGGGGGAGATTGACGAGAAGTACATTCCTCCAGAGATGACACAGAGAGAAAGCCTTCCCCTGGAGCTGACACCCTAAATTTGGACTTCTCGCTTACTGGACTGTGAGAAGATAAATTTGTCTTTGTTGAAGCTATCTACTTGTGGTATTTCTGTTATAGCAGCACTAGATGACTAAGACAAATACTAACCCTATACCTGTTGATGGGGCCCGGGTGGCGCAGTGCTTAAGGATTTGGCTGCTAACCAAAAGGCTGGAAGCTCAAATCTACCATCTGCTCCTTGTAAATTCTATGCAGCAATTCTACTCTGTCCTATAGGGTCACTGTCTTGGTCATCTACTTGTGCCTACACCAACCACTCCTGCCTGTCTAGGACGGTAGCGAGAGTCTGCACCACACACTCGGTGACCGACGACCTGGACACCTGAGTTGAATCAATGCAAGAAAAGTAAACAGACTCCTGGACTCACATACCAACTAACAGATCTATCCACCTGGTGACAGGAAGTTAGAGCTTCAAAGGCGTCAATACTCAAACTAGGTCACACAAGCAGCCTATTTGGGCATATCAAAACAAAACAAAACAAAACAAGAAGCTAGGGCACAGTAAGAAAACATAAAATAAATAACTATAATAACTTATCGATGGCTCGGAGACAACAGTCAATATCAAACGACATAAAGAGGCAGACCATGATGGCTACAGCAAGCTCCCAAAACAGAATCAAGAAATTTTCTAGAGGAAGAGAACTTCTTGGAATTACCGGAGGTAGATTACAGAAGATTAATATACAGAACTCTTCAAGAGATCAGGAAAGAGATCATGCAGAATGCAGAACAAGCCAAAGAATACAAAGACAAAGCAATAGAGGAACTTAAGAAAAGAGCACAATGACAAATTTAATAGGCTGCAAGAATCCACAGAGAGACAGCAAATAGAAATCCAGGAGATTAACAATAAAATTTCAGAATTAGACAACTCAATATAAAGTCATAGGAGCAGAATTGAGGCAATGGAAGTCAGAATCAGGGAGACTGAAGATAAAAGCACTTGACACCAACTTATTTGAGGAAAAATAAAAGAATTTAAAAAAATGAAGAAACCCTAAGAATTACGTGGGACTCTATCAAGAGGAATAACCTACGAGTGACTGGAATAACAGAACGGGGGGGATAACAGAAAATACAGAGAGAATTGTTGAAGATTTGTTGGCAGAAAACTTCCCTGATATTGTGAAAGCTGAGAAGATATTTATCAAAGATGCTCACTGAACGTCACACAAAGTAAATCCCAAAAGAAAGTCACCAAGATATACGATAATCAAACTTTCCAAAACCAAAGATAAAGAGACAATTTTAAGAGCAGCTAGGAATAAATGAAAAGTCATCTACAAAAGAGAGTCAATAGGAATAAGCTCGGACTACTCAGCAGAAACCATGCAGGCAAGAAGGCAATGGGATGACATATATAGCCTTGAAGGAAAAAAAAAAAAAACCCTGCCAGCCAAGAACTATATATCCAGTGAAACTGTCTCTCAAATATGATGGCGAAATTAGGGCATTTTCAGATAAACAGAAGTTTAGGGAATTTGCGAAAACCAAACCAAAATTACAAGAAATACTAAAAGGAGTCCTTTGGTTAGAAAATCAGTAACATCAGATAATAAACCAAGACAAGAGCACAGGACAGAACAACCAGATATCAATCCAGAAAGGGAAGTCACAAAAATAAATCAAAACTAAAACACTGAAAATAGTCAAACAGAGACGTAAATATGTAAAAGATGACAACATTAAAACGAAAAAGAGGGACTAAAAAATGTAGTCATAGCTCTTTCATAAGAATAACTCAAGGTGATAAGAAATAAAAATGGTTTAAACTTAGAAAAATAGGAGTAAATATTAAGGTAACCACAAATGAAACTAACAATCCTACACATCAAAATAAAAACCAAGAAAAACGTAAAGACTCAGCAAATACAAAATCAACAACGATGAAAAGAAAATGCATTAAAAAAATGACTCAGCACAGAAAATTAAGGGGAACAAAGAAACTGTCAAC
>NW_004444006.1:6230538-6278344 GCF_000243295.1 Trichechus manatus latirostris | reverse complement strand
ACCACAAAAGATAAGGAAGGACACTATATAATGATTAAAGGATCAATACGCCAGGAGGGCGTAACTATAATAAATATTTACACACCCAATGACAGGGCTCCAAAATACATAAAACAAACTTTAACAGCATTGAAAAGAGAGATAGACAGCTCCACAATAATAGTAGGAGACTTCAACACAACACTTTTGGTGAAATACAGAACATCCAGAAAGAAGCTCAATAAAGACATGGAAGATCTAAATGCCACAATCAACAAACCTGATCGCACAGACATACAGAACACTCCACCCAACAGCATCCAAGTATACTTTCTTTTCCAACGCACATGGAACATTCTCCAGAACAGACGACATATTAGGCCATAAAGCAAGCTTTAACAGATTCCAAAGCATCGAAATATTACAAAGCACCTTTTCTGACCATAACGCCATAAAAGTAGACATCAATAACAGAAAAAGCAAGGAAAAAAAATCAAACACATGGAAACTGAACAATACCTTGCTCAAAAACTACTTGGTTACAGAAGAAATTAAGGATGTGAATAAAAAATTCACAGAAATCAAATGAGAATGAAAACAAATCCTACCAGAACCTTTGGGACACAGTAAAACCAGTGCTCAGAGGTCAGTTTACAGCAATAAATGCACACATCCAAGAAGAAGGGCCAAAATCAAAACATCAACCCTACAACTGGAATAAGCAGAAACAGAGAGCACCATAAGAAGCCCTCGGGCACCAGACGAAAGGAAATAATCAGATTCAGAACAGGATTAAATGAAATAGAGAACAGAAAAACAATTGAAAGAGATAACAAGACCAAAAGCTGGTTCTTTGAAAAGATCAAGAAAATCGATAAACCACTGGCCAAACTGACAAAAGAAAAACAGGAGAGGAAGCAAATAAACCCTATAAGAAATGAGATGGGTGATATCGCAACAGACCCAACTGAAATTAAAAGAATCATAACAAAATACTATGAAAAACCGTACTCCAAAAATATGAAAACCTAGAGGAAATGGACAAAATTCTAGAAATACACTACCTACCTAAACTAACACAAACAGAGGTAGAACCACTAAATGCACCTAGAACAAAAGAAGAGATTGAAAAGGTAATTAAAAAACTCCCAGCAAAAAAAAGGCTCTGGCCCTGATGGTTTTACTGAAACATTCTACCAAACTTTCAGAGAAGAGTTAACACTACTACTGCTAAAGGTATTTCAGAGTACAGAAAAGGATGGAATAGTCCCAAACTTATTCTATGAAGCCAGTATAACCCTGATACCAAAACCAGGTAAAAGACACCACAAAAAAGGGAAAATTACAGACCAATATCCCTCATGAACATAGACGCAAAAATCCTCAGCAAAGTTCTAGGCAACAGAATTCAACAGCATATCCAAAAAATAATTCACCATGACCAACTGGAATTGGTATACCAAGTATGCAGGGATGGTTGAACACTAGAAAAACAATCAACGTAATGAATCAAGTGAATTAAAAGACAAGAACCACATGATATTATCAATTGATGCAAAAAAGGCATTTGACAAAGTCCAACACACATTCATGATAAAAAACTCTTAGCAAAACAGGAATAGAAGGGAAATTCCTCAACACAATTAAGGGCATTTATACAAAGCCAACAGCCAACATCATCCTAAATGGAAAGAGTCTGAAAGCATTCCTCTTGAGAATGGGAGCCAGACAAGGATGCCCTTTATCATCACTCTCATTGAACACTGTGCTGGAGGTCCTAGCCAAAGCAATTAGGCTAGAAAAAGAAATAAAGGGCATCCTAATTGGTAAGGAAGACGAAAAAGTATCTCTATTTGCAGATGATTCAATCTTGTACACAGAAAACCCCAAAGAATCCACAAGAAAACTACAGGAACTAATAGAAGATTTCAGCAAACTATCAGGATACAAGATAAACATACAAAAATCAGTTGGATTCCTCTACACCAACAAACAACTTCAAGAGGAAATCAGCAAATCAATACCATTTACAATAGCCCCCAAGAAGATAAAATACCTAGGAATAAATCTAATCAGAGACCTAAAGATGTACACAAAGAAAACTACAAAACACTACTGAAAGAAACCAACAGATACCCACATAGGTGGAAAAACATACCTAGCTCATGACTAGGAAGACTCAACATTGTGAAAAGGTCAATTGTACCCAAAATGATCTACAGATACAATGCAATCCCGATCCAAATTCCAACGGCGTTTTTTAATGAGATGGAGAAACAAGTCACCAACTTTATATGGAAAGGCAAGAGGCCCCGGGTAAGTAAAGCATTACTGAAGGAGAAGAACAAAGTGGGAGGCCTCACACTACCTGAGTTTAGAACCTATTATACCACCACAGTAGTCAAAACAGCCTGGTACTGGTACAACAAGATACATAGACCAATGGAACAGAATTGAGAATCCAGACGTAAATTCATCCACCTATGAGCAGCTCATATTTGACAAAGGCCCAAAGTTCATTAACTGGGGAAAAGACAGTCTCTTTAACAAACGGTGCTGGCATAACTGGACATCCATCTACAAAAAAAATGAAACAAGACCCATACCTCACACCACACATAAAAACTAACTCATAATGGATCAGAATCCTAAATATCAAATCTAAAACGATAAAGATCATGGAAGAAAAAATAGGGACAATGCTAGGAGCCCTAATACATGGCATAAACCCAGAATACATACCGTAAGTAATAATGCACAAATACTAGAAGAGAAACTAGATAACTGGGAGCTCCTAAAAAATCAAACACTTATGTTCATTAAAAGACTTCAAGAAAAGAGTCAAAAGACAACCTATTAGACTGGGAAAAAAAATGTTGGCTACGACAAATCCCATCAGCGTCTAATCTCTAAAATCTACAAGATACTGCAAAACCTCAACAACAAAAACACAAATAACCCAATTAAAAAATGGGCAAAATAGGAACAGGCACTTCACCAAAGAAGTCATTCAGGCAGCTAACAGACACATGAGGAGATGTTCATGATCATTAGCCATTAGAGAAATGCAAATCAAAACTACAATGAGATACCATCTTACCCCAACAAGGCTACCATTAATCCAAAAAACACAAAATAATAAATGTTGCACAGGCTGTGGAGAGACCGGAACATTTATACAGTTAGTGGGAATGTAAAACGGTATAACCACTTTGGAAATTGATTTGGCACCTCCTTAAAAAGCTAGAAATAGAAGTACCATACAATCCGGCAATCCCACTCCTTGGAATATATCCTAGAGAAATAAGAGCCATCACAAGAATAGATATACACACACCCATGTTCACTGCAGCACTGTTCACAATAGCAAAAAGATGGAAACAACCTATGTGCCCATCAACGGACGAAGGGATAAACAAATTACGGTATAGTCACACAATGGAATACTATGCAATGATAAAGAACAACAAGGATCTGTGAAACAACATGGATGAATCTGGAAGGCATTATGCTGAGTGAATTTAGTCAGTCGCAAAAGGACAAATACTGTATAAGACCACTATTATAAGAACTCAAGAAAAGTTTAAACACAGAAGAAAACATTCTTTGATGGTTACGAGGGTGGGGAGGGAGGGAGAGGGGTATTTACTAACTAGATAGTAGACAAGAATTATCTTAGGTGAAGGGAAGGACAGCACACACTACAGGGGAAGTCAGCACAACTGGACTAAACCAAAGCTAAGAAGTTTCCTGAATACAGCCAAACACTTTGAAGGACAGAGTAGCAGGGTCGGGGGTCTAGGGACCACGGCTTCGGGGGACATCTAGGTCAACTGGCATAACAAAATTTATTAAGAAAATGTTCTGCATCCCACTTTGGTGAGTGGTGTCTAGGGTCTTAAAAGCTAGTGAGTGGCCATCTAAGATGCATCAATTGGTCCCAACCCACCTGGAGCAAAGGAGAATGAAGAACACCAAAGACACAAGGAAAATATTAGCCCAAGAGACAGAAAGGTCCACATAAACCAGAGACTCCATCAGCCTGAGACCAGACGAACTAGATGGTGCCCAGCTACCACTAATGAGCGCCTTGATAGGGAACACAACAGAGAATCCCTGACAGAGTAGTACAAAAGTGGGGTGCAGAACTCAAATTCTAGTAAAAAGACCAGAGCGCCTTGATAGGGAACACAACAGAGAATCCCTGACAGAGAAGTAGAAAACTGGGGTGTAGAACTCAAATTCTAGTAAAAAGACTAGACTTAATGGTTTGACTGAGACTGGAGGGACCCTGGAAAACATGGCCCCCAGACTCTCTGTCAGCCCCAAACTGGAACCATTCCCGAGGTCAATTCTTCCGACAAGGATTAGTCTGGAGTATAAGACATAAAATGATACTCGCGAGGAGTGTGCTTCTTAGCTCAGATAGATACATGAGACTAAGTGGGCGGCTCTTGTCCGGAGGTGGGATGAGAGGGCAGAGGGGGATGGGGGCTGGTTGAATGGACACGGGAAATCCGGGATGGAAAGGAGGTGTGTGCTGTCACAGTATAGTGACAACAGCTAGGGTCGCATAGTGGTGTGTGTAGAAATTTTTGTATGAGAAGCTGACTTGAATTGTAAACTTTCACTTAAAGCACAATTAAAAAACAAAATATGTATTTCCACACCAACAAGGAGAAAACAAAAATTCTTCACATCTTAAAATGTTCTAAAAAATGAATAAAAGCTTCTGTAGTTTCTTCAAGAAAAAAGAAAGAGACTGGCTTAAGACACTACCTAATCTTGTAGATCTCATCAATGTAACTGCCACTAATCCATTTTATTACATCATAGTGATAGGATTTACAACACACAGGGAAATCACATCAGATTACAAAATGGTAGACAATCATATGACACTTGGAATCATGACCTAGCCAAATTGACAGATATTTTTGGGGGACACAAATCAACTTGATGGCAACGGGTTTGGTTTTGGGGTTTTTTTGGTTATACCTGTGGATGCAAAACAATCTAATCTAATGTAATACAATCACCTCCCACAATGCAGTCTAATGTAATGTGATCAGTCAGTTGAGGTCATACAGGTGTATAGTAGATCTTAAACCTAATCACTTCTGAGTTATACAAAGAGAAGCACAGACACAGAGGCACACAGACACGGGGAAAGCAGACATTATCTGATGACAAAGGAGGCAGATGCATCAACAAGCCCAGAAGTCCAAGGAAAGGTCAGCGGTTCAAACCCACCAACCACTCCACGGGAGAAAGATGTGGCAATCTGCTTACGTAAAGATTTACAGCCTTGGGAACCCTATGAGGCAGTTCTACTCTACTATAGGGTCTTCTAGGAGTTGGAATTTGACTAGACAGCAATGGGTTTAGGAGCTGAAATAGACAAAGACGACCCTTTCCCAAGAGTCACACCCTGAATTTTGGATTTCTAGCCTCTTGAACTGTGAGAAAATAAATTTGTGTTCTTTAAAGCCACCCACTTACAGTACTTCTGTTACAGCAACACTAGGAAACTAAGACAATTTATATGCATTATAAACTCCTTAAGACAATATTATAATTTTTGCTTTAAGCAGTCATAAGTTGTTTTAAAATTTAGGTGGGGGGGAGGAAGAGATAGTCTTTTGTATTCACCTGTTGCTCTTCCTTCCTTCCTAAATATCCATGTTTCCATCTGGTAACATTCCCTTCAGCCTGAAGAACTTCCTTGAACATTTATCATAATGCCAGTTTTTGTTTATTTGAAAATGTCTTAATGCCTTCTTCATTTTCAAGGATGTTTTCACTGGATATAGAATTCTGGGTTGAAAGATTTTTTTTTCTTTCAACACTTTAAAGATGTTGTTTCACTGTCTCTGGTCCCCAGTTTTTCTAATGAGAAGAAACTAATCACATCATTGTTCTCCTATATGTAATATACAATTTTTCTCTGCTGCTTTCAAGATTTTCTCTTTATCTTCGGTTTTCAGCAGTTCTGCTATGTTTATTTAACCTGCTTGGGATTTGCTGAGCTTCTTGAAACTGCAAATTTGTGTTTCACAGAATTTGGGAAATTTTCAGCCACCATTTCTCCAAAAAAACTTCTCTGCTCCCTTCTCTTACCTCTCCTTCTGGTACTCCAACTGCATGTATGTTAGACCTTTTTACGTTATTCCACAGGTCACTGAGGTTCTGTTCACTTTTTTCTCATCTTTTTCTCTTTTTTCAGATTGGATAACTTCTACTGATCTATCTTCAAGTTAACTTGACACTTTCTTCTGTAATACCCAATCTATTAAGCCCATCCAGTGATTTTTAAATTTCAGGTATTATATTTTTCAGTTCTAGAACATTTTATAGTTTCTATTTCTCTGCTTAGATTTCTTAAATTTCCATTCATTACAAGTATATTTTTCGTTCTGTCCCAGAGCATAGTTTTATGACAGTTGGTTTAAAGTCCTTTTCTGCTGATTCTAACATGAGTCATCTTGAGGTCAGTCTCCACTGACTGCCTTTACTCTTAAGTGTGACTCATTATTATTATTTTTTCATGTCTGTTAATTTAGGAGCCCCTGGATGGCACGCATGGTAAAGTGCTCAACTACTAACCAAAAGTTTGGCAGTTCAAACCCACCCAGAGGCGCCTTGGAAGACTGGCCTGGCAATCCACTTCCGAAAGGTCACAGCCTTGAAAACCCTATGGAGCAGTTCTACTCTGCACACATGGGGTTGTCATGAGTTGGAATTGACTCAATGGCCACTAACAACAGTAATTTAGGATTGAATCCTGGACACTGAAAATGAAATGCTATACAGATTCTGGATTCTGTTTTGTTCTTCTAAAGAATATTGTTTTATTTGTTTGTTTGTTTTAGCAAGCAGTTAACTAGACTAGAACCAAAACTCTAAATTCCGTCTCCCTTGCACTGAGCAGCAGATGAATGCTCCATTCAGTTATTTTAGCCTTCGAGTCTATCCTTTGCATGCACAGTTTCGGGGTCAGCCAGAGATTTGGGTGGAGTTTAAATACAGAATTAGGGCTCCCCCTGTGTTTCTCTCCTTTCTAGGCTATCTTCCCTCACTTTTTGGCTGCTATAGTCACCCTGAACTCAGTTCTCTGATTTCTCAACCAATAAGACTGCAAGTTTCCATACAAGTTTTAGCTATACCCAATCATAGCAACTACAGCCTACCCACAGGTGAAAAACTGTAAAAAACGGAAAACGCTTTCAAATTACTCTTCTTCTCTTTTCTGTACTATAGTGGAAACAGCACTAGAACTGGGAATTTGAAGATCTGAATTTAAATCCTAGCCTGGCCATTTTCTAGCTATGTAACTTTGGGCAAATCAATTCTCATCACCCATTTCCTCATCCTAAAATGTGGAAAAGAATGTCTGCTTCATGGGGTTGTTAAGAGGATCAAATGAAATAATACATGTGATAAGGAAATTCAGGCTTAGAGGGGCTAGATAATGCCCTATTAAATGGTAGAAGTTGGTCAACCACATCTGTTTGACTCCAAAATTTAAGCTTTTTCTGCTACACCATATTGTTTCTATCTTTCTGATGACCACTCTCTCCATCTGTCCCTTCCAAAGATACCTATAAGTACCAACTATCATCCAATTACCAGGTTGGGCACCAAAGATATAAGTCAAAGTCCTTGCTCTTGAGGAGTTCCAAGCGCCATTCCCTTCTTCTAAGTATTGACTGCCTTCCCATTTATGCCTGTTTTTGGTCACTCTCCAGTGCTTTCAGGTATTTTGTTCAGTTTGTAATTGCTACCTGTCAGAGGGGTTGGTCTGATACAAGCTACTCTGCCATTACCAGAAACGGGACTGCTGTCCATGGATTTTGGTTATGCTATCTAGCTGCTCTGTTTTTTCGTGGGGATTTGGAGATCCAAAAGCCATGTTGCCACTATCCCATCTTCCCAGAATTTTCTGCTATATATTTTAATAATAAACACAATACTACCTAGAATCTATCACTCATGATTTTTGCCCAGAATACTTTTGCTCCTAAAGCACAATAACACTTAGTATGAATTTAATTGCTAGGGAGTAAGAGACTACCTTCCTACCACCCCTTTATACCTGGTGTTGTCTTGGCTATTCCCGGATCTGGTAATGCTCCATATTTCCGACGCTGATCATACCAGTCATTCACTGTCATAGTTGCCAGGCTTGGATAACCAGCTCCAAATACCCTGCAAGAGTCATACTGCATTTAGAAACTTAAACATATACAGCACAATTAAAATGCCTCTTCTCTTTAGCAACAAAGCCTGGGTCTGTTTTATTCTCATTCCCCTACCCAGCTATCTCCTGAAGAGTTGTACAAACTTCTGTAAGGGTATGTAAAAAGTGGCATCCAGAAATGGGCATTAAAGCCAAGAGCTTTAAGAAGAAGATAAATAGTCCAGGATCATCTCCCAATAAGCAATCCCAGAGGTTAATGACCCACAGAGCAGTGACGACACTGTGGAAGGGGTATTTATGGTTACTGAGTCTGAAAGGTAAAAAGAGGAAAGAGACTCTCCTGCCACCCTATGGAAAAGTATCTTAAGAGCTTAGAATTAAATTCTAGGTAGGCAAATATGTCCTTTGAGAATTGTAGTTGAATGCGGGAAGGGAGTTAATAATGGGGAAAAAAAAGTTAAGTATACAATTCCCCATTAGATTGTTCCTTTCTTTCTGTTTTATTAATTTTTGTTTCCTTTTGAGCCTATTTTTAAGCTTGAGTTTGAGAGGGAAATGTCTGATCAAGAAAGACACAGAGAAAGCATCAGGACAGACAACATTATCTCACTGATGAAAAAAGAGCCTCCATAGGTGAAACCATGACTTTTCAACAACACCCATTCTGTCTGTTATTAATGCATTGTAATCAAACTATAAAAGCAGGGGGCCTACGAAGGCAACCTACTTTCCTTTCAAGTACTACCTACTTGGCTTGGGCCATGTCCCGAGTGAGAACGAAGGGTTTCATTGGCGGCCTGTCGCGACGTGATGAGTAAGAAGTTGATGCCTAAAAAAGAAACAATCAGAGATGCATTGGCCATTTTGCCCATCCCACTATGCAGACTCTTAAGTCTTCAAGAACTTGAAAAGCCCTTGATTTAAATTTCACTCACTCCCTATTTATCAATCTCTAAGAAACAGCAAAATACTAATGGTGGAAGTTGCTTAACTCTCCTGAGAAGGCCTGGGTACCTTCCTTAAAAACAGAGAAAGAGAAAGTTCCTACAGCAACTATCTCACCACATGTACAAAATTACTTGGCTTTAAAATACCTCCTCCCAAGGAGATTCCAGCCTTCTTCCATGTTCCATATAAATCCCTTGAGCTGAATTTGAAGCACCTTTCCTCAGCCTGGCTTTCAGTGGAAACGCTGAATTATTAAAACCCTTCTTCTAAACCTCCTTTCAATGTAAAAATGTTATTGTCAATAACCCCTAGAGTGTTTTAGAAAACAATGTTCCTAAGTATAAGCGGAAAGGATAAGTTAGTAGTTTTCATATAGAGGTGTATAAAAATGTTTCAGGGAACACTGGCTTTCTAGGGGCATCCTGAAAAAAAAAAAAAAAACTATGGTCAAGGAAACAGTGTTTAGCTGGTTCCAGCTCCATCACTTTCAGAGCCAACCCCAATACCGCATGAGAGAGCATTTACAAAAGGGGGGGGGGAGGGAAGGATCCAGAAGGTTCCAGCCTCAAAATGCTTGAAAACCACTCTAGTTATGCTCAAGAGGCCTTATGGTATTAGAATAATAATGCTTCATTCTTTGATCCTTTAACAGGGAGGAACTAGGTCGATGTTACCCTGAGGCAAGAGCTCCTGGGCTAATTTAATTAGTACAAATCAAATTAGGAAGGTGTTTCTCAGAGGACTTAAATAAATGCCTGTGACCAGCTGATAAATTCAACTCAATTTATATTGCATCTTGAACCAAAAAGCAAGTGGCAGTAGAGCCTATTATTGTTCTGAACAGGGTAATGATATTGAAAAACAGCCAAAACTATGTTACACCAGGTTTTCTTTACCAGTATACCCGACATTTTGTGCACAGAGATGTCGTTGCTGTGTCTCATACTTGGGTGATTTAAAAGTGTGTGAGTAATTAATTCACTGTGTAAAGTTAAATTCTGATTCCTCCCTTAACCTAAACATATTCCTTGACCTTTTGTTTTATCTTTTTCATTCTAGTCTCTTCTCTCTCTCTGACAGTTTCATTTTTCTTCTCCTTTCCCATCTTATTTCTCCTCTTTGTTTATTATAGTCAACCACAAGTCATGACTTCCCACAGCCAAAACCAATTTTTATTTCAGAGAAGTCTCCCTCTCTCGTGGCATGTCACAAAAACACAAGTGACTAGAAGTGTATTACAGGTTAGAAAGAACTGGGAACTACTACTATAAACTAAAGAGAAACCTATCCTACTGGACCTTCAGCTTTCCTCCATTAATCTTAGTAAGAACAATAATTTTATGGAATCTTAAAAGAATTTTAATTTGATTACTCTTCTGTGGAATATTCAAATCTTGTGACAGTAACTTTTTGAGGTATATGGGCAGTAATGAGGCTTACCTCTTTTGAGGAGTCTTTTTCTCTCAGGATCTTTAACTCTTGGTCAATGCTCTCAATCTCTTCCAAGCTGATACCAATCCACCTCCGAAGGTGAAGGAGATAATATTCACGAACACGCTCATCATCTGCTTGACCACTTTCCACAGCAGATTTCAGTGCAGACAATCTATGCTCCATCTCCTTCTTCTGCTTGTATCTGTTCCACAGAAAAGCATTACCCATGTACTTAAAAATAAAGAAGTATTCCTTCAAAAGGCCATAATAAGGTTTTACCTTTTCAAATTACCAGGTAATAAGCATGTTGATTTCAGGAATATGGATTCTATACCCTAGAGCTTGCCACGAGGTAGTTCCCTCAGACTACAAGGAAAGAAAGGGACCAGGAGGGGCTGAGAAATATATTCTAAAGCTAGAAAAATATAGAAGTAACCTAGTCTGAGCAACTCCTGCCATTATCTTTAAGGATGGGAGTGCCTTAGTTTATACATCAACCCTTACTAGGCTGGATGATTAGCATCACACAATGCTTCCCACATGCTTCCATTTGAGAGTTATACTTTCAAAGAATCATAGAATCTTAGGGGTCATTTACCTCCCATTGATGCAGAATTCCTTGTAAAACGGCTTAATAAATGATCTTCTTTTCTTCTGGAAAAAAAATTCTCAGCTCTTCTGACTCATCCTTATATAATTTAACCCTTTCGTGCTCATGGGTACTTCTAGGGACCAAGTACTTTTTCTGCCTCTGAAGGTTTACTGGGAAGCTGCTGCGCCACTGACAGTGCGTGCTGCTGCAAGGCAGGGGCCTTTATGACTGAAACCGAAGAAATGGGCGTGTGCTGCAAATTATTGTTTTTACAGGATATTATATGAGGTGTCTGAATTTTTGGTAGGAAAAATAGAAATTATGAACATTTTTATTTGTTACACATATGTACCAATAGACCTTGATGGGGACTCTGGGTATAATTAGTGGTACTTCATATGTACCACTAAACACTTAGGGTAGGCTTGTGGGAGGGGGCAAGAAAAACAAACCAATACTACCTACCAAAAATTCAGACACACTCAATGATTCAGCATGCTTCCATTAATGAAAACACATGTTATCAACAAAAATTCAAAGCAGAAAATAAATGGTTCACGAAAGGGTTAAAGACTCATAACCACCCTGGATGAAGTCCTTGGGTGGCACAAACAGTTAACTGCTCAGCTACTAACTGAAAGGTTGGTAGTTCAAATTCCCCAGTGGTGCCTCAGAAGAAAGGAGCGGTGATCTCCTTCCAAAAGATCACAGCCATAGAAAATCCTATGGAGCGCAGTTTTACTCTGAAACACATGAGACTGCCATGAGTTGTAATCGACTTAATGGCAACTGGTTGCCTTTTTCAGGATGCATTCTAATGTCACCTGTCATCCACTCATTCATTCAACAATTATTTACTGAGTACCTACTGTGTGACAGGCACTGTTCTCAGTGCTGGAGAGACACAGCAGGGTATAAACAAAGTCCTTGCTCTCATGAAGCTTTCATTCTAATGGGAGAAGACAGACAAAAAGAAACAGATGAGTCAGGTAGTGATAGGCGCTATGAACAAGCCAAAAAGCAAGAAGAAGATAGAGTGATGGTGCAGAAGTAGGGGTGCTATTACATATAAGGTGGTCAAGAAAGCCCTCTTTGAAGAGGTGACATTTGAGCAAAGACTTCAAGGAAATAAGGAAGGAAGCCAGACAAATATCTAGAAGAGTTCTCTACGAAGAGGGAAAAGCAAATACAAAGGCCCTAGGGTAGGAGAATGCCTGACCTGTCGTATTTGAGAAACAGCAAGGAGGCCAATGTGGCTGGAATGAAGAGTGATAGGAAATGAGGCCAGAGAGATGGCCAGGGCTACAACTTACAGAGATGGGAAAGCCACTGGAGGCTTTTGAATAGAATATGTGATGTGACTGCAAAAAAGTGACATGAAAAGATTTTTTCTTATAAGGGTCATGCTAGTGGTTGTGTGGAGTGTTGACGGTGCGGGGTGGGGGGGCTGGAGGCAAGGGTGAAAGCAGGGGAATCAATTAAAATTCAGGGCATAGATGGTGACTTGAAATAGAGAGGTAGTGATGGAGATGGTAAGATGTGGATGTATTTAAAATATAAAACAGACAGGGTTTGCTGATTAGTTGGAAGTAAGGGCTTGAAAGAAAGCAAGGAGTGAAGGATAAATTCCAAGATTTTTGACCTGAGCAACTGTCAGAATGGGGTTGCCATCTACTAAGACGGAGGAAGACAGGTTGGGTGAGGGGTAGGGGGAGGAGGAGTCAGGAATCAAGAGTTCAGTGTTGAAATTTAACTCTGAGAGGTCTATCCAAGGGTTGATCTCAAACAGTCTACTGGATATATAAATTAGGAGTTCAGTGAAGGATCCAGGGTTGGAGATGGGACTACATATGATCACCTAGGAAGTATATAAAAGAGGACTAAGAATTGAACCCTGGGTAAGCTTTGAAATCGGTTTTACCTATGAGAAGGCAGATACCCAAATCAATGCTCTAACAGAGGGACCTGCAGGACTCAGGTGGTGGGTAGCTGGAGTTCTTCAGGTATTTGGAACAAATGGGAAATACTTCTATTCATCAACTCCAATGTGAGCCACTCCACTCCAAATGTAGTCTGCTAAATGTTTATGGTCCCCAGAGGCATTTCAAAAACCAAGGAGACTAAGCTGCTTACATAAGTTCACGAAGCTGATCCTGAGCATCTAGCTCCCAAAAGATCTTCAAAGACTGTGCCCATTCCCAGTGCACAACAGTGCAGTCACTTTTCTGCAACATAAATGATTTTCTGATAGCTAAAGACAAGTACCTAACCATCCAAAGAAAATGCCTAGACTTTGAAAAGCTTCCTCAAGATTCATTCTAGAGCAGCAGTTCTTAACCAGGAATAAACATCAGAATCACCAAGAGAAGTTTCTCAAAATATCTTTGCCTGGAGCCCCTTGAGAATCAGAGGTTCCTTCTATAGGTTTTCACCCAAGTCAGGAGTTCTTAACCTGATATTCATGGATGGAGTTCGGGGGGGGGGGGCTAATTCCCTGAAATTCTGTACAGAATTCTACATGTACGCATTTTTTTAAATCTGGGGAGAGAGGTATTGTAGTTGTTTTTTAAAAATCAAATTATCAAAGGGGTCCACGACTCACAAAAATTCAAGACCCACTGCTCTAGAAACACTATTACAAAAACTTTTAGGCTCTTCTACTCCTTTTACCCAACAAGTGAGCATTCTATATAATGTTACAAATAACCATCACACCATCATCCCAGGTATCCTCCTGAGTAAAACACTACAAAGGTTAATTCCTAGTTCATGAATTCTATTAGAGATAATACTTGATAACATGTAATCCTGGTACCACTCCTACCCTCACTCTCTGTCCTATATGTATCTAATCACAGGAAGGAAAAAAAAAATACTAGAGCCTTAGGATGTATATAACCCAGGGTAAGCTCTGGGTTAGTCTAGTGGTCCTCTGAATAAGGTTCATTTGCTTCTTTTCCTATTCTCTGCAGGCATATGGTCTAACTGCACTCTGTGGTCTTCCCTTCTTTACTACTTCCTTGCTCATACTAACTTTGCTCTTTGTCATTGTTCAGACTTTCAGTTCCTAAACTCCTGTTCTATTAGGCCAGTGTTTTTTAAACCTTTTTGTCTTAGCATAAGAACACAAAACCGACTTGGTTAAACTGGAGGAGGTCTCCCAACACCCTTTATCCAGGCACTGTGATAGAATCTTAGGGCTCCAAGGAACAGATTAAAAACCACTGTCCCAGACCTTCATCAAGGAGCCCTGGTAATGCAGTGGTTAAGCACCTGGTTGCTAACTGAAAGGTCGGTGGTTTGAACCCACCAGCTGCTCCGCAGGAGAAAAGACCTGATGATCTGCTCCCATAAAGATAAAAGCCCAGGAAACCCTATTGGGCAGTTGTACTCTGTCATGTAGGGTCGCTATGAGTCAGAATCGACTCGACGGCATACAACAGACCTTCACCACTGTTCTTGACTCTCCATGGTGAACCATTACATGGAAACACTCCCTATCACTCTGTCTCTGTGACCCTTCTGACTCTAGGCAATGTTCACCATTCCCTTTTCCTGTTCCCCAGTTGCTGAAGAGAGCTAATGAATCACAAATTTGGGTCAACTACAAATCCATGTTACCAAACTACAGCTGAGCAGTCACTCTTGCTCACCTATGCTTTTGTCTATCTTTTGTAGACTCCATGCCACCATCACTCTTACCACATGGTCAGCCAATGCAGAATTCAATTTCCTTCTTCAGCTTAAAATCTCTATAGCTTCACTCTGCCTCCTATACTCTTATACTTAAGGAGCTAATGCTGTCTTTACCAAGGCATTTCCAAGGCCATGTCTTTACCATTTCTTTCACTTTTGCTATCAATCCAGTCCCCACACATATTCTTCCAGGCCTCACTCTTTATCCTCCCTGTCATTAGCAGCTAGAGTTTTTCACTCTGATGATACCTCTTTCTCCTGTCCTAGAATACTTTCCCTCAACCCATTTTCTACCCTTTCAAATTACCACTCTCCTCTTCTCTGTGCTATACTGGAAACAGCACTAGAACTGGGAATTTGAAGATCTAGATTTAAATCCTACCCTGGCCGCTTATTAGCTATGTAACTTTGGGCAAGCCAATTCTCAGAGCCCGTTTCCTTACCTCTTATATGGGGATTAGAACGTCAGCTTCACGGGGTTAAGAAAATCAAATGAAATAGTACACATGAAAGTGCTTTGTAAGTGGTGATGTAATACAGACACTGTTAGCGGATGAAGAAACTGAGGCTCGGGGGGGGGGGGCTAGATGATGCCCCATCTATTAAGTAATAGAAATTGGACTGGTCACCTCAGGTCTGTTTGACTCCAAGTCCATGCTTTTTCTGTTAAGCTGTATTCCTTCCGTCTTTCTGATGATCACGCTCTCCATCCATCCCTCCCAAAGATACCTTCGAGTATTTACTATTATCCCATCACTGGGTTGGGCACCAAGGATACGATTAGAATACCAAGGATACAATAATCAAGGTTTCTGACTTTGAGGAGTTTAAAGTCTAGAGACTGACAAATAGTTATGCCACAATAGTAACATGAACTAAGTGTTACAGTATCTGGGATGGGGGATAGGGAGGGAGAAGCTTCACAGAGGACAGCCATCTGCTCTTTCCCAGGCTTCTATAAGTACTTCCATCTGTACCTTGTTGATTCTCTTAACCTCTAATTGCTCTTTCCTTCCTCTTCCTTCTCTGTTAACCTGTCTCCTAGGTTTTATCCTTGGCTTTTCTTCCCCTTCTCTATTTTTCCTTGGCAAACTCATCCACACTCACCAAATCCACACTCCTAAATTTTTAGCAGTAGCCCCAAAACTGTCTCACGAGTTTTAGTTGCACCTTTCCATCTGTCTATGGATAAGGTTATCCAGTTGTCACTTTAGGACCTAAATTCAGAAAATTCAAACCTGGACTTATTAACTTACTCAGCTCCCACTTCTTATATCTCTATTTCTGTCAAAAGAATGGAGGTACAGTTAATCAAGCAGGCTCACACTTACTCCTCAAAGATGGGAATGAGGACAGATAATGTAGGTGAAGGAACAGGCTGAGAGAAGGAGAAAACCAAAAAACCACTGCTGTTGAGTCGATTCCGACTCATAGTGACCGTATAGGACATAGTAGAACTGCCCCCACAGGGTTGCCAGAGTGGCTGGTGAATTCGAACTGCCGACCTTTTTGGTTAGCAGCTGTAGCTCTTAACCACTGCGCCACCAGGGCTCCCTGAGAGGGAGAGGACGTACCATTTAGGTGTTTTATGTAGGATGGCCTCAGTAAGTAATCATGGTGGAGGGGAACTTACAGAAAGTAAATAAGGATCTTAACAATTTGTTTTCAAGTCATATAAACGCTTCTTGCAAAAGTAGTATCTCTGATAGCTGTTAACTCCATTTTTATCACTTTATCCTTGTTTAAATACTATTATAACATGCTAACTTGTCTTTCTGCCTCTCTTCCTTTTCAACATCTTATACATCGCTTCCTTATGCAGACCTCTGACCACAGTACTCTTAGCTTCTGTCAAACCGGACTGTTTTCCATTCCCTGTCTTTGGGATTTTGCTTGTGTTGTTCCTCCTGCTTGTCAACAATAAATATGTCTTATGCCAGGTCCTGTGCTAGGTATACCACAGTGAGCAAGAGAGAAATGACTCCTACCCTCATGGAGTATACATTCTAGTAGGGGAGAGACAACAACCAAAAACACAGATAAATGACATAGTTGCAAGTGAGATAGGTGCCATTAAGAAAACAAACATGAGGCTAAGAGACAGAATGACAGATGTTAACTACTTAAAGAGACTGATCTGGAAAGGCCTCTCTGAGGAGTGACATTTAAGTTGAGACCTAAAGAATAAAGAATTAGCCATGTGAAGAGCATTCCACAGAGAAGGGACAGCATGTACAAAGACCCTGTAGAGGGAAGGAGCTAGGTCTGTTTCAAAGAAATTGAAAGGCCATTGTGGCTAGAATCTAGTGAACAAAGGGGAGGGGGTGTTAGACGATGAGACTGGAGAGGCAGGCATCAGATTATGCAAGGCCTTGTAGTTAGTAGTTTGGCTATTTCGGATGAGAAACACCGGTAGCCTAGATTAAGGTATGAGAGTGGAAATGGAAAGAAACAGAAGGATATAAGATACATTTTATAGTTAGAATTGACAGACCTTGATGTTGGAATGGATGTGGGGATCCAGAAGAAGGGAGGAACCGAAGCTAACTCTTAGGTTTCTGGCTTAAATACCTGGCTGAATGGTGGTAGGATTAACTGAGATGGTGAAGACTTGAGCATGGGGGCAGATTTGGGGGTTAAAAAAAATCAAGGGCTAAATTTAAAGCATGTTAAGTTTGAGATGTCTGTGAAATACCTATGCAGGGTGTTGGAAGTATGAATCTGAAGCTCAGGAGGGGTCTAGGCTAGTGATATAAATGGGGGAATCATTAGCATAAATATAGTATTTATATCTCTACCCATCAGACATTTTAAAAAAACTGCAAAGATCAACCTTGCTAGCCAAAGAAATGTAAATCAAAACAAAGAGATACCTTTTTGCTTGATCAACTGGATTCTCTAAGTGATAACACCCAAGATTACTGCAGTGGAACAGACTCTGAAACTGTTACTGTGGAAAGCAACATTGTTACCATGTATCAATATTTAAACCCTTTGACCTTACCACTCGTTCTAGAACTCTATCCTATGGAAACAATGAGATGCAGTTGAAGGTGTTTGTTCATCCATCAGAATAGCAAAAACCCAAAAATACATAGTTTAAGTATTTGAGAATTAACAGACTATTTTAAATAACTGGTATTAAGGTACAACTATAAGATGAAATATATGTAACCATTAAGTATCACATTTTAAAAACTATATTAAGACATGGGAAATGCCCACAATATGCTAGGTTAAAAAAAAAGATAAAAAACCATATTTATGGTATTATCCCAGATTTATTAACTGAAATAACTATGTATCTGGGAGGAAATATATCAGAGTTAATAATTATCTGAGTGCTAGAATTAAGGCTTATTTTTAATACGTCTTTTTCTTTTAACTTTCTACAATGAACATTATTACTTTCACACTCAGAAAAACCAGTAATTTCTATTTTTAACCATCCTTTAAGGCCCATCTCAAATGCCATCATGTTCTGAAACCTTTTCCTCATCCCTCCAACAAGATGTGATCACTCCTTCATCTTTCTCTACCAGTTTATGACATTTACAGTCTTTTTTGTATAATTATTTGGATACCAAACTCATGGTTTCAACTACCAGTTAATATGCCTATGGGCTGCCCCAGCTTCTTACAAAGGACATGATGCTCAATTCCACTTCGTATAAGTCCATCCCATATCCATAAAAAATCATTCCATCACTTTCTATCCCCAAACAACACTTTGTTTCTCATAGCACTTACCACTTGAAACTACATTTTTACTAGCTTATTACTGTCTTCTCTACCAGAATAAAAGCTCCAGTGCCTGGAACAGTTCAATTTAAGTATTTCTTGAATAAACGATACAAACTTACAGCTCTCTAGACCAGGCCTCTCCTCTGAGCTTCATGCTACCAGATAACTCTACTTGGATGTCTCCTAGGCACCTTAAGCTCAACGTGTTTCAATAATGAATTCATGCTCTCCCCTATCACCTGATCTACTCTTCCTCCTCTATTCCCCATCTCAATGAATTCCACACCCATCCACCTAAGTCAGAAGCATGGACTACTTCCTTGCTTCCTTCTACCCCATCTTCCACAACCAACTGATCACCAGGTTTTCTGCAGATTCAAGCCTCCTAAATAAATCTCTCTCCCCTCCCTACTGCCCACTGCGCTAGTTGAGTTCTCATCACTTCTAGTTGAGTCCACTCACCTAACTAGGTCTAATTATCTCCCTCACATTATTTCCTAACTGCTGTCAATAGTGTTAGTTGAAATGCAAATATGACCATGCTACTCTCTTAAAAAACTTTTAATGGATCCCAGTCACCAACCAAAGTTTAAGCTTTTCAGCATAGCCTAATAATGATAGCTAACTAACATTTACAAAATACTTACTATGTACCAGATACTGTGCTAGGTGTTTTATGTGCTTTATTTCATTTATACTTCTTAACTTTATGAGACAGATACATTATTTCGACTTCACATATGAGGAAACCTGAGTCTCAGATAAGCTGGGACTCAAGCCCATGTCTCTAACTCCACAACTCATACTCTTAGCCACAAAGATACAGCAATAATAGCTGACTTGGAGTGCTTACTATGTGTCAAACACTGTGCTAAGTGCTTTACAGATACTTCTCCTTTAATCCTCATAACTACTTTATGAAAAAGGACCTATTATTATCCCAGTTTTACAGATGGGAAAAGAGATTAAGTAATTTGTCCAAAGTTGGAGTGATTAAATGGTGGGGCTGGGATCTGAACTCCTTCCCTAAGCTCTCCTTGGTCTGGACCCTACAACATTCTTCAGCATCATTCCTTCCCCTTCTCCACCGTCCCCTTTGTATGCTAGCATCACCTAACTGCACAGAGTTGCTGTTCCCCTCCCACACATCCCCATCCCAGCACTATATTCTTTAATAGCCCTGTTGCTTTATGAATGCTAGATAATACCCTTCTTTCCTCTTCCTCAGACAATATCCCTATTTATCCTTAAAAACCTTAGCACAGGAGTGACCTCTTCCAGGGAGCCTTCTCCCTTTCCCACTCTCTTTGGTTAGGTGTCCTTCCTGTCTGCTGCCATAGTAACTTGTGCATCTATCACATCACTTTATGCTGATAAATTGTTTCTATGCTTGTTTCCCACTAGACTGTATGTTCCTCCGAGATACAGGACACCTATACTCATAGCAACCATACTCACACAGACATTCATACAGTGTATACCTCCAGTCCCTAGCATAGTTCCTGAACACTGTGACACTCATTAAATGTTTCTTAACTGAGAGGGTAAACAACTTGTTCAAGGTCACATGATGAAGCCATGCCAGGACTAAGATCAGCTCAGGACGTTACACACCTGACCCAATGCTTTGTTAGAATAGTTTCTTAATCAATGGACTGTATGTGGATTACAGCCGCAAGATACTGTGGCCTTCAGGAATATTTACTCTAATGTACCATAAGAATATTGTTAGGCTGTCACGTGGAAAAGGTTGCGAGATATTATATTGCTAATGTTGGTAACCATAAGGCAGTAGGGATCAGCTGGTTAGGTATGATCACCTCAACAAAGGCGCAGGCATCTTGAAAAGTAAGAAAAGTTTGCTCTCACCAAGGTCTATGCTCAGTAAGAGCCAAGAGAGTGACACGCACCATTCTGTTCCCTCTCCCAAAAAAGAACATGCACCCCCCCCCATGGCATTGCCATTAGGTGTCCTTCAAATTACAGCTATCGACCCACCTCTCTATTTTAGCCTGCCTTTGAGATGCCATAGCAACGAGGCTAGGATAGGCCATGGAAGTGCTAGCAGTGTTACTTTCAGCTGAGTTGTTCTTCGTTTTAGGCAGCTGAAACTCCGCCACATGATAGTAATGGCACTGAGTTAAGTAGTTTATAAAGTGTTCTCGAGCCCACTGCAAATGATCTAGACGCTTGCTGGGGTTGACTTGTTTCATGGCGAGGGCTCCTTGAAACGCTGGCACCAACAGGTACTTCAGGTCGGTGGAAGAAATCTCTTCTAAATCTTCATTTCGGCTAGAAAGAACAAAAAGGCGGCTGTGAAGCCTGGCTGGATATTCAAATGTGGCCCTTGCTTCCTGGGGGAGAAGACAGCTGGGAAGGAAAAGGGGCAAAGGAATGAGGCAAGGGGAACAGCGGCCAGTTTTTTCAATGAAAAGTGGCTAAGTGCTCACACCCAATACCTATGCAGTCAGCCCGACACTAGGGAGCAGAGTGGTGGGATATTAACTACTTCGGAAAACAAGCGGAGAATGTAAACAATGCACACAAGATCGCAGTGGGAGATAGGGACTAAAGGTTCCTAGACTTAAAGTTCTCCACCCAGGCTCAATGGCTCCTCCCTTAGTAACCCTTATTACCTTCGTTCTCAGCCGTTATTACCCTCTCCCCCATACCTGAACAAATCGAGCTGCGATAACATTTCGGCAGCCTTCTCAAGGAGGTCCAGTCCCTTGAACACCTTATCTTGGACTATCCGGGAACCGGTGGGTTCAGTCGCTACTTCCACTTCGTCCAGAAGCTGCTTGCTGGTTTCGAACAGCTCGGGTAGCCGCGGCAGGAGTAATTCGTCTTCGGCAGCTGCCATCTTGCGAGAGGGAGGAACCCGGAAGACCTCACTTCCGGGGTCTAAACGCAACATTGGTAAAGAACTCGGCGAGACAGAATGAAACCGGAAGGGGCGTCGCATTGGTCCAGCCGGCTCTTTGTTACCAAAGCGTCCAAAAAAAATCTTCCGGAAGCAGCGCTTTGTCGGCCCTGGCAACCGTTTCCATAGACTCATTTTACTAGGCAGCCTATTGTCGACATCTATTAAAAGCAAACAAACAAGCAAAACCCTAGGCGCTGTTTCACAGTTTCCCTTTGCTGACACTGGGCTTGGAAATTTCGAGGGTCTGAGGCCCGGGTGTGGTGACGCTGGGGAGCGAGCGAGCGCGCGCGAGCGAGCTTTAGGAGCCAGTCAGGCACGCGCCTTACCTCGCAAGTCAGTCCCTAGATTGAGGAGCCCAGCGAGCCAGGGCCTCCAGTCTCCGCGCCGCTAGCCGTGGAATGCAGCTTTGGACGCGCAAGGACGTAATGGAAGTAGCGCCCCCCTCCCCCCACCTCTGGCTTCCGTCTGCCCACCAGATGTAGCTCCGGGTTCTTCACAGCCAATCCTCGCCCGCCCTCTTCCCCTTCAAGCCACCCCCTCCTCCACACACACAGCAATGCGCCTTCAGTCCAGATAATTTGGTAACCTGCAACTCTGGTCACCCCACAGGCGGCGTCCTTTTTTGCCACCAAGTTCCCAGGTCAAATGTTACTTCCTCTGTGAAATCTTCCTTGACCCCCCCTCCACCTCCCACTGTCGCCAAGTCAGGGTTTCCCCTGTACATCTCTATCATACAGGGGTGGATTATCCAAAAGGCTAGGTAAGCACAGTGCTGACCTTGCTTACCAGATCATCTGTAGTGAACAATTTCACCTTTTTTCACCACATCAAAGATTCCACTGCTAGGTATGGCTGGCATCTGTCTCTCTCCCAAACCCAGAGTACCTTCCTACAGAATCAAAACTTCTTATCACATTTACAATTCCTGACAGGGGCGGATGACCTAGTAAGCAAGGTAAGAGCACAGGCTTACTTACTAATCTGTAGTGAACAATTTCACATGGGTTCCACCACATCTTTGAAACCCATGTGAAATTGTTCACTACAGATGATCTGGTGTAAGCAAGGTAAGCACCGTGCTTACCTTGCCGATTGGCTAATCCGCCCCTGCTATCATAACACTTACCACATTATATTACAGCCAGTGATTTACAAATCTGTCTCTCTTACCAGAATGAATCGTATTCATTTTTGCACCCCTCTGGCTAGCCCAGTGCCTGGTACTTATTAAGTGCTCAATGACATTATAAAAATAGAAAATTAAATGATCAGCTTGGAAAGCAGTCCAATTATGCGGGACGGCACTGCTCAATATGGTAGCAACTAGCCACATGTAGCTACTGAGCACCTTAACGTGGCTATTTTGAATTGATGCGTTTAAGTGAAAAATATAGGATTTTAAAAAATTATAATAAAAAAATGTAAAATATCTCATTAATTTTTATATTGACTACATGTTGAAATCATAATATACTGGGTATACTGGTTGACATATATTATTAAAATTAATTACTTTTTTTTTTTTTTTTACTTTTTTAATGTACTGACTAGAAAATTGAAAATTACATAGGTGGCTCACATTCTATTTCTACTGGACAGCAGCTAAAATATAATCCCAGGCCTTTGAAAGAAGAGACATCACTGCTCTGAACAAATCAATATAAATATATACTATGTAATTACCTTAGGATATGCCCCAAGTTCTCCCAGGAGATTTAAGTAGAAGGCAAATTGCCTTCCCCTGAAAATAAACTTTTAAACAAAATGTATTTTAAACTAGAGTTGAGAAGAAAACAAATTTCATATTAAAGACAACTAGAGGGCAATATAAAACAGTATATACTTAGGTGATACGTTGTATTGCATAGGCCGTAGGAAAACAAAGAAGGGACAGGTTATGCTAGAAGTAGTTCATGAAGGCTTCTTAAACAAGATATGCAGTCATAGAATTTCAAAGCTGGAAAGGAACCTCAAAAATCACGGTAAAAACTTGAAGCAGGAAAGGTTAACTGATTTGCCCAACCAGTTTGTGACAAAGCCAGTGTTTTGAGTTCAATTATTCCTACTCCATCAACCTTAAACTGAGTAGGATTTAGAAAGGTGGAGAGCACCTTTACTTTGGGACAGAACGCAGCTCCAAGGAGAACGATGCTTTCAAGAGGAAGGAGGAGTGGGGCTTAAGTGTAGAATGCAAAAAGCTTCCCAGGTGATTCAAATAGACCTCCCTTTGCAACACTGCCCTAGAAGCTGAGGAGGAAATGAGGCTCTGGAAAATTACCTGTTTGCATCGGCACCTCTAGTGACTCTAGTAAACTGAAATTTCAGGTCAGCCTTGGTGTGGGGTGGGGGGGGGATAATACTTTTGGAGGACACTTGGAAACTCAGTAATTGTGAGACTAAAGATAATTCATCTTCTGCATTTGCTTGAGTTAAGACATATCTTTACTGACATATATTTCTTTCCTAAGAAAGGAAAAAAATGAGGAATTTGGGTTTGGTCCTGAACTTTGTAAGCCATTTTCTATAGCTTTCAAAATGACAATACTTACAGAGTTGTCAATTACTTTCAGAGTGCATATTACACATCAGAATTGTCATTTTAAGTATTGCATTGCCACATATTACACATCAAAATTGTAATTTTAAATATTGCATTGCCTCATTTTGAGACAATACCAACATTTTAAAAAAGTGGTTAAAATAATATTAAAAACTAGTTGCTTATTATGTTTCTCTGTGTAAACACTTTATCACGTTAAATCTCTATCATGTATGGGAAACATCATGGATTGATTTGTGTCCCCCCAAAATATCCGTCAATTTGTCTAGGTCATGATTCCCAGTATTATATGATTGTCCACCATTTTGTCATCTGATGTGGTTTCCCTATGTGCTGTAAATCCTATCTCTACAATGTAGATGAGATGGGATTAGGAGCAGTTACATAAACTCAATCTACAAGATTAATCTACAATTTAAGCCAATCTCTTTTCAGATATAAAAGAGAGAAGCAAGCAGAGAGACATGGGGACCTCATGCCACCAAGAAAGCAGCACCGGGAGCAGAGCATGTCCTTTGGACCAAGGGTTCCTGTGTGGAGAAGCTCCCAGACCAAGGGAAGATAGATGACAAGGACCTTCCTCCAGAACCAACACAGAGAGAAAGCCTTCCCCAGAGCTGGCACTCTGAATTAGGATTTCTAGCCTCCTAGACTGTGAGAGAATACATTTCTCTTTGTTAAAGCCATCCACTTGTGGTATTTCTCTTATAGTAGCACTAGATAACCAAGACAGGAGATTTTTAAAAAATCCTAGTTTGGGGAAAGTAGAAAGACCCTTGAAAATCATGAAAGTATAATAGTACTTAACCTTTCTGTAGTAGCAGAACTTTTTTTCCAAGCCAAATTTAGGCAGGTCCACAATTTCTAAAAGGGGTAAAAAAAAGTAGGGCTGCTGTGTTTGAAGGAGGTACACTGAAGCCTGCCAGCTCAGCCTCCAGACATCATCTTCCCAATCTGCTAAGTGGCACCTGAGGCACCTGAGCCACCTCTGAAGTAACAATGAAAAAGCACTAATCTAGCACAGCTCGCTCATTTTGCAGATGAGGAAACTGAGGTCCTGAGAAGTTAGGGGACATGCGCAAGATCACACAGCTAAGAAGATTAACTGGGCAACACTAGATAGAGTAAGTTGGAGTGGAGAAAAACTAGAGTCCAGGAGAATAGTAGAAAGCATTTTAAGTAATCTATACAAGACTAGAGAAGTGAGATGATTTTTCAAGTATTTCTCGATATGACTCCCTGATAAAGATGATGGGTGTCCCTTTGTCATGTATGGATTTTAACACAGATTTGTTATCTTGTGATTCATGAGAGAAACGTTCAAGTAGTCCTTAGACATTTTCCTGCCTATCTGAATCGAGGTGCTTGGCAGTTTAGATATTCTTTGGCCTACTCTGGAGCCCTGGTGGTTAAGAGCTTGGCTGCTAACCAAAAGGTCGACAGTTCGAACCCACCAGCTGCTCCTTGGAAACCCTATGGTGCAGTTCTACTCTGTCCTATAAGGTTTCTATGAGTCGAAATTGACTCGACAGCAATGAGTTTTGTTGTTGTTGTCGGCCTACTTTAGAGGGTCCACAACAACATAATACTGTACGTTGGTTATCTTTAGCCACACCTGTGTCTCACTAGACTGAGAGCTCCCTGAGGCCAGGGAGAGTGTCATATTCAACTTTCTGTTAGGTAGGGATTTAATGCTGAATGAATAATGTATAATAATAATATCCAACTTCTCTGAGTGCTCACTTCCTGCCAGGTGACTATGCTAAGTACTATACAGGCATGTTCTCAAATAATCCTCATAACCGCCTAAGAAATAGGCACTGTGATACCTGTTTTACAGATGAAGAAACTGTCACTTGGAGAGGTTAATGTAAATGGCCCAATAGTGTTACCCTAAGCTGGGATCTGAACCCAACTCCGCTGACTCCAGATCTGATTCCAGAGCCTATGTTCTTAACCACTATACTATACTACAGAAGAGAAAACCACTGTACTATGCTACAGAAGAGGAAATGAGCATGTAATAGATTTGTGCTAGAAAGCAAAGAAAGTAAGATTGAATCAGTAGGTTGGCCCATACTATGGAGGGTGTACTGTTGGCCAGGGGAGTGTAGACTTGATGGACTATAAGCAATAGGGAGGCATTTAGTTCAATTCAATATGTATTGAGGACCTATTATGTGCCAGACACTGTGCTAGACACTGGGGTATAAATATGCATAGTCTTTCCTCTTGAGGCTCTAAAAGGAGAGTGTTATGTATTGAACTGTGTCCCCCAAAATGTGTGTCAACCTGGCTAGGCCATGATTGCCAGTATTGTGTGATTGTCCTCCATTTCATGATCTGATGTGATTACCTCTATGATGTTAATGAGGCTGGATTAGAGGCAGTTATGTTAATGAGGCAGGACTCAATCTAAAGGATAAGGTTGTAACTTGAGTCAATCTCTTTTGAGATATACAAGAGAAAAGCTAGCAGAGAGGAGAGAGACCTCAATATCACCAAGCAAGAAGAGCCAGGAGCAGAGCATGTCCTCTGGACCCCGGGTCCCTGCACCGAGAAGCTCCTAGACTAGGGGAAGATTGAGGACAAGAACCCTCCCCCAGAGCCGACAGAGAGAGAAAGCCTTCCCCTGGAGCTGGCACCCTGAATTTGGACTTCTAGCCTCCTAGACTGTGAGAGAATAAATTTCTCTTTAAGTCATCCACTTGTGGTATTTCTGTTATAGCAGCACTACTAAGACAGTAAGGAAGAGAAGCAAACAAATGATTTCAGTGTAATGTGGTAAATGCTGGTGTAGGTTATAGTGATACACCAGAGGGTATGATAGAATCATCCAGGAGGGGAGTCTAGTCAGGGGCCACAGAAGGCCTTTTAAAGGAGATGCCGAAACGGAGTCTTGAATGGTGATAGCATACACAGGAAACTTGAAGCATTTCAATATTATTGGAATGTACAGTTGGAGGCAACAAGTGATAGGTGATTCATTCATTCAACATATATTTATTGAATGCCTGCTATGGGAGAGATGATGTTCTAGGTGCTGGAGTGAAAAAGACAGACAAAATCCCTGCTCTCACTGATCTTGAAAGGCACGCATTTGTATAGCACTCACTTATTTCCAAAGAAGTTAGATAAACAATGCCTCAACCACTCCCCACAATGGCTCTGAGAGACTATAGTAGATACATTGGTCCAATCTTTCCCAAAGTATGGAGGCATACTGGTGGTATGAGAGATAAATTTAGGTGGTATGTGGAGGAACATTTTTTTAAAATAGGTCTAACTAAGTGAACCATAGTGGCCCTCTAGCATTGGAGATAGAAAACTTCACCTCCAGCTGTTCCCTGGGTCCAGCCCTCCCCCACCTGTTGCCATGGAGACGAGTTGCTTTATTTCTCCAATTCCCCCAGCCCACCCCTAGGCATGCCTCAGTGAGCCCCCTCCCTATTTCCATGGAAAGAACTCCGTGCACCCCAAGCTTTCTTCCAAGTCACATCCTGCTTCTCAGGCTGCCGCCATAGAAACTGAAGTCTCACCTCCCTTCCCCAGTCCTCTCCATGGTGACCCTCAGCCCTGCCTCCTGGATATCACCAGGATCAATCTCTCCTAGAGTTCTAGAAACTCAGGTGGTGCTGGAAGGTGAGGGTGACTCCCTACTGTGGTTGCAGTCTGAGTCTTCGTCCCTCTCAACATTTAAGGCATGGCAGTCCCTCTCAACAAAGGGGGTAAGGAAATTATGGTTTACAGAGCACTGATTATATGCCAGGCACTGGGCTAGGTACTTTACATATGCTACAGTGGCTCCACGGCAGAAAGATGTGGCAGTCTGCTTCCGTAGAGATTTACAGCCTTGGAAACCCTATGGGATCGCTATGAGTTGGAATCAACTCGATGGCAGTGGTATAACTCATAACTGGCTATTTTACAGAGTTTAAGGAAGAGGTGAAGGTGCTTGGCCTTGTTTCCTCTAGTCCCTTATCACTCTCACTGAAACTGGGAAATGAGGATTGTATTTCCATCATTCTCCTTTGCTGTGTGACCTTGGACAAGTAGCCTCCTATCTCTGAGCCTCATTTTTCCCATTGGTAAAATAAGAATGTCATCCTGAATAGTCCCTTCTTAATGTCAGTTCTTATCTTATTGAGAAACTGATTTTCAGGTATGAATGCTAGTAAATCCATTAAAGTTTTGTTTCTTTTAACATACATAGCAGAGGTCTCCAAACTTCTTTGATCTAACATTCTAAGTTTAGTGTTTAAAATCTATCATGGTTTCTTCTAGGGTTTTTTTTTTTTTTTAATTTTTATTTTGCAATAATTCACAGGAAGTTGTGGGGAGGACCTGTGTACCCTTCACCCCACCTCCACCAATACTGGCATCTTGTATTAACTATAATACAATATCAAAACATGGAAATTGATATTGGTACAATCCACAGAGCTTATTCAGATTTCATCAGTTTCACATGCACTCGTGTGTATGTTTGTGTGTGTGTATAACTCCATGCAATTTTATCACATGTGGATATATTTCTGTACTAACCACCACAGTCAAGATACAGAAAGGTTCAATCACCTCAAAGATCCCTCATGTTGCCTTTTATAACCACACCCACCTGCCTCCCTCCCCTCATCTCTAATCCCTGGCAACACAAATCTGTTCTCACCTCTGTAATTTTGTTATTTCAAGAATGCTACAAAAATGGGATCATAACAGTATATAACCTTTTCTGATTGGCTTTGTTCATTCAGCATGATTCCCTGGAGATTCATCCAAGCTGCTGAGTATACCGATAAATTCGTTTCTTTTTACTGCTGAGTAGCATTCCATGGTATGGATGAACCAGTTTGTTTAACCGTTCAACTAACTGACTAAGGACATCTGGGGTTTTTCCAATTTTTGGCTCTTACAAATAAAGCTGCTATGATTATTCATGTACAGATTTTTATGTGAACATAAGTTTTCAGTTCTCTGGGATAAATGCCCAGGAGTGCAACTGCTGGGTCATCTGGCCGTCGCATGTTCAGTTTTATAGCAAACTGCCAAACTATTTTCCAGAGTCCCTACTTCAGGGCTTCTCAGTATGTTAGATAATATATTTTCCTAAGTATTTAAGCCATTTTTAGTTTTCTGATACTTGTAGCCAAAAGCTTTCTGTTACATTGCTACTTCATTTATATTTTACATTCCCACCAGCAATCTATGAGAGACCCGGTTTCTTTGAATTTTCATCAGCATTTAGTGTTGTCACTATTCTTCATTTTAGCCATTCAGATTTGCATATTCCTAATGGCTAATGATGTTGAACATATTTTCATCAGTTCATTTTTGGTGAAAGTCTGTTCATGTCTTCTGCCTATTTTCTAACTGGGTTGTTTTTTACTGTTGAAGTTTGATAGTTCTTTATATAGTCTGGATACTAGTCCTTCGTCAGATATGTGGTTTATAAACATCTTCTCCTGGTCTGTGTAGCTTGTGTTTTCATATTCTTAATATAGTCTTTCATAGAGCAAATGTTTTTAATTTTGATTAATTTACCAATTTTTCCTTTTATAGATTGTGCTTTTGGTGTCAAGTTTAAAAACTCTTTGCCTAGCTCAAGGTCCCGAAGATTTTCTCCTTTTTTTTTTCCAAAAAGTTTTATACTTTTATGTTTTACATTTAAGTCCATGATCCATTTTGGGTTCATTTTTGTATAAGGTGTGAAGTCTAGCTCGAGGTTCATTTTTTGCTTATGGTTGTCCAATTGCTCCAGCAATGTTTGCTGGAAAGACTATCCATTCTTCATTGAATTGCTTTTGCACCTCTGTCAAAAATCAGTTGGGCAAATTTATGTAGGTCTATTTCTGGGTTCTCTATTCTGTTCTATTAGACTATCTATGTGTCTATTCCTCTGTTGGTATCACAGAGAACAGGCTTTAGAGCCAGAATGCCTAGTGCCACTTGCTAGCTTGAGTGATGCTGGGCAAGTTACTTAACCTCTCCGTGCTTCGGTTTTCCCATATGAAAAATGCTACGTGTGCATAGCATCTAGAACAGTGCCTGGCACATAGTAGGTGCTCAGTAAGTGTTAACTATTGTCACTGTTTTCTTTCTACTGTATTTTTACTGTTGATCTATACGGCAAATGATATTTAGTTTTTCCTTTTATGGCAGTGATATTTCTTTTAAAAATAAATCTCCTAAAAAGTGAATAGATCAAAAGGAAACTATTAAGTAAATGGCAGTATATTCACATTCTTTTTTAAAAAATTATTATTAATAGACTTTATTTTTTAAAGCAGTTTTAGGCTAAGCAGGTAGTACATGTTGTTAGGTACCACTGAGTTGATTTTGACTCATAGCGACCCCATGTAACAGAGTAGAACTGCCCCATAGGGTTTTCTGGGCTGTAATCTTTACAGAAGCAGATCTCCAGGTCTTTCTCCCATGGAGCCACTGGGTCGGTTTGAATCGCCAACCTTTTAGCAGCCGACCACTTAACAATTTGTGCCACAAGGGCTCCTTGTAAATGGCAGTATAAATGTTATACATATGTAGTCAAAATTGTGAAGGTATACTTAGACAATGGAAGTTTCAGAAATACTGCATGGGTCGAAACATAGATTTCTAAGTATAATTCCATCTAAAATGAAGATTAATAAACCCCATTAAGGAAGAATAATAGTATAGGGTAAAAAAGTGCTACTTTGAAGCTAATGTATTTAAATTGTTTCATTACAAAAGTAACACCTGCACATTGTTAAAAAATAAAAAAAATAAAAATAAAACCAAAAAACAAAAACCTCCACATGGGTAAAGAATGGCACTAAATTAAAAACCAAAGTTTTCTACCCTATCACACCCTCACCTAGTCCCTTTTTCCAGAAACAGTATCTTCACCAGAAGCAATACCTCCAATCATTTAGGGTTTTTATACTAATGGTTATCACCCTGGTAGCGCAGGGTTAAGCACTCAGTTACTAACTGAAAGGTCAGCGATTTGAACACACCAGCAGCTCCACGGGAGAATGATGTGGCAGTCTGCTTCTGTTAAGATTACAGCCTTGGAAACCCTATGGGGTAGTTCTGTCCTGTCTATAGGGTCACTATGAGTTGGAGTTGACTCAAAGGCAGTGGGTGATGGTTATCACAAGGAGCTCTGGTGATGCAATGGTTAAACGCTTGGCTGCTAACCAAAAGGTGGGAAGTTTGAATCCACCAGCCTCCACAGAAGAAAAGACCTGGCTACCTGCTCCTGTAAAGATTACAGCCTAGGAAACCCTACGGGGCAGTTTATTCTGCCCTATAGGGTCGCTATGAGTGGGAATCGACTCAATGGTAAACAACAACAGCAGCAATGGTTATCATCGTAATTATAAAAATGTGTTTATCTCTCTTGTAGTAGATCCCATTGGTTGCCTCTCTAACAACTCTTCACTCCCTTTCTCTTCTCACTGAATCCTGATTTGGTTTGGGTAATCTACCTCATCCTTGTCTGGATGTGGTACCTAGAACTGTGTGCGGTCTTCCCCTTCACCAAAGTTAGCACTTGTTTACTATCTGGTTAGTGATTTCCCCTGCCCACTCCTCCCCTCCCTCGTAATCATCAAAGACTTTTTTTTTTTCTGTGTGTAAGCCTTTTTTTTGAGTTTTTATAATAGTGGTCTCATATAATATTTGTCCTTTTGTGATTGACTTATTTCACTCTGCATAGTGCCATCCAGATTCATCCATGTTGTGAGATGTTTCGCAGATTCATCGTTGTTCTTTATCTTTGTATAATACACCATTGTGTGTATGTACCATAATTTGTTTATCCATTCATCTGTTGACGGGCACTTAGGTTGTTTCCATCTTTTTGACATTGTGAATAATGCTGCAATGAACACAGGTGTACATATGTCTATTCATGTGACGGCTCTTATTTCTCTAGGATATATTCCTAGGAGTGGGACTGCTGGATCATATGGTATTTCTATCTTTTTAAGGAGGCGCCATATTGTTTTCCACAGTGGTTGTACCATTTTACAGTCCCACCAGCAGTGCATAAGAGTTCCAATCTCCCCACAACTTCTCCAACATTTGTTATTTTCCTTTTTTTTTTTTTGATTAGTGCCAGTAATGTCGGGGTGAGATGGTATCTCACTGTAGTTTTGATTTGCATTTTTCAAATGGCCAATGTTAGCTGCCTGAATGTCTTCTTTTGTGAAGTGTCTGTTCATATCCTTTGCTTATTTTTTAATGGATTATCTGTCTTTTTGTTGTTGAGGTACTGAAGTATTTTACAGATTTTAGAGATTAGACCCTTGTCATATATGTCGTAGCCAAAATTTTTTTCCCAGTCTGTAGGTTCTCTTTTTACTCTTTTGATGAGCATAAGTGTTTCATTTTTAGGAGCTCCCAGTTATCTCAATTTATCTTCTGGTGTCTGCGCATTGTTAGTTATGGCTTGTATTGTATTTATGCCATGTATTAGGGCCCCTAGCATTGTCCCTATTTTTTTCTTCCATGATCTTTATAATTTTAGGTTTTATATTTAGGTCTTTGATCTAATGTGGTTAGTTTTTGTGTATGGTATGAGGTATGGGTCATGTTTCTTTTTTTTTTTTAGCAGACACCCTTGCCTTCTTACAGTCAATTCTCAACAAAATAGCCCAAGTAATTCTCTTAAAACATAAGTCAGATTATGTAACTCCTCTGCTTCAAGCCCTCCCATGATTTCCCATCTCACTCAGTTTATAAAATAAGCCAAACTCCTTGTGGAGGCTCCCAGAACCCCACATGATCTACCCCTGCCTACCTCTCTGCGATTAGTTCCGATTACTCTCTACTCCAGCCACACTGGCCTTAATCACATCATATATACTCCTACCTTGGGGTCTTTACTCATGCTGTTTCCTTATCCTAGAACCCTCTTCCCATAGACATTCTCATGACTAACTCCCTTATCTCCTTCAAGTCTTTTCTCAAATTTCACCTTAGCAGGGATTTCCCACTGTCATACTTAAAACGACAAACTACCTGCCCCTCCCCTTTCCCTGCTTTTTCTCCATAGCACTCATCACCATTTAATGCACAGTGTCATTTCTTATTTATTTTTTGTCTGTCTCCTACCACTACTAGAATGTGAGTTCCACGAGGGCAGTACTTTTTGTCTGTTTTGTTCACTGCTGTATTCCCAGGGCCTAGACTGTGCCTGGTACAATACACCTTTGTTGAAGAAATGAACAAATGAATGGATAGAAGGATGGATGAATGAATGGAGGAAGGAAGAAAAGAATGAACGCTGTGAGCCAGGACCCAGGCTCTCTGCCCCTCAGGTACATGAAAGGCTTGGGCCAAGTCAGGACCCTAGACCCATCCATTTGCCTTTCTAAGTCTGACCACCAGGTGGCAGTTGGAACCTGAACCCCTGCCTCATTTACTCCAGCTTGCCACCTCCTTGCCACCTTTCAGTCTTGCCCAGGACTTTTTTTGACCTTCTCTGCCTAGGCAAGGCCAAGGGATTTTGTGTGAGCTGTTAAAGTAAGCAGTGTCAGTACCTAAAGCCTTGCATCTTTTTCTCCTTCGAAAGGTGCTAGTGTCTTTCCTGCTCTACCCTGCTCTCTGTCTCAGATGGAAAAAGCCATGGATACTAGCCATTGGGCTGCCCCGAGGTCACTTCTATGGCCTATAGGATATCGGGGTGCATGGCCCTAGAGAGATCTCACCTCTACTTCTGCCCAGCTTCAGAAAGCGCCTCCCAGAGTTACTGTACCCCTCAACTGTGTAAAAGCTAGGCCAGAAAGGCACTTTAGGGCACTGAGTCAGTATGGGTTTGGATCTTCACTATGCCACTTATGACTTTATGTTCTGGGTGATGTTGGGGAGCTGACCTTGATTTTTCAATCCTTAGTTTTCTCAGTTATAAAATGGAGATAATAATGATACCAGACTCACAGGGTGGGTGTCAAGATTCAATGAAATAATGCATGCACAGTATTAGCAGAGTGCCTAGTATAGAATAAGGCTCAATTAAAGAAAAATCAGAGGTGAGATAAACAAGACCAGACATGGCAGGAACTGGCCAGGGAGCATAAGAAGGGTACTGCCTAGGTGACTAGAAGGCTGAAGCCAATAAAAGGCAGGAGATCAAGGAAGCCTTCACCAAAGAGATCACGTTTCAGCTGCATCTTGTAGGACAGATCAAATTCTGCCAGACAGACAAGATTGGAAAGAGCATTCCAGGAATAAAGAATGGTATGTGCAAATATTAAACAACACAGGAAGCATCAAAAGAAGATGGAAGGAATACACAGAGTCACTATATCAAAAAGAACTGGTGGACGTTCAACCATTTCAGGAGGTAGCATATGATAAGGAACCGATGGTACTGAAGGAAGAGGTCCAAGCTGCACTGAAGGCACTGGCAAAAAACAAGGCTCCAGGAACAGACGGCATACCAATTGAGAAGTTTCAACAAACAGATGCAGCACTGGAAGTGCTCATTCGTCTATGCCAAGAAATTTGGAAGACAGCTACCTGGACAACCGACTGGAAGAGATCCGTATTTATGCCTATTCTCAAGAAAGTGATCCAACTGAATGCGGAAATTATCAAACAATATCATTAATATACACGCAAGAAAAATTTTGCTGAAGATCATTCAAAAGCGGTTGCAGGAGTACATCAACAGGGAACTGCCAGAAATTCAAGCCAGATTCAGAAGAGGATGTGGAACCAGGGATATCATTGCTGACATCAGATGGATCCTGGCAGAAAGCAGAGAATACCAGAAAGATGTTTACCTGTATTTTATTGACTATGCAAAGGCATTCGACTGTGTGGATCATAACAAATTATGGATAACAATGCGAAGAATGGGAATTTCAGAATGCTTAATTGTGCTCATGAGGAACCTACATATGGATCAAGAGGCAGTCGTTCAATCAGAACAAGAGGATACTGCGTGGTTTAAAGTCAGGAAAGGTGTGCGTCAGGGTTGTATCCTTTCACTATACTTATTCAATCTGTATGTTGAGCAAACAATCTGAGAAGCTGGATGAAGAAGAACATGGCATCAGGATTGGAGGAAGACTCATTAACAACCTGCGTTATGTAGATGACACAACCTTGCTTTCTGAAAGTGAAGAGGACTTGAAGCACTTATTGATGAAGATCAAAGCCTTCAGTATGGACTACACCTCAACATAAAGAAAACAAACATCTTCACAACTGGACCAATAAGCAACATGATAAATGGAGAAAAGACTGAAGTTGTCAAGGATTCCATTTTACCTGGATCCACAATAAACACCCGTGGAAGCAGCAGTCAAGAAATCAGACGATGCATTACACTGGGCAAATCTTCTACAAAAGACCTCTTTAAAGTGTTAAAAAGCAAAGATGTCACCTTGAAGACTAAGGTGGCCCTGACCCAAGCCATGGTGTTTTCAATTGCCTTATATGCATGGGAAAGCTGGACAATGAATAAGGAAGACTGAAGAAGAATTGATGCCTTTGAATTGTGGTGTTAGCGAAGAGTATTGAATATACCATGGACTGCCAAAAGAACAAACAAATCTGTCTTGGAAGAAGTATAACCAGAATGCTCCTTACAAGCAAGGATGGTGAAACTACGTCTCATATACTTTGGACATGTTATCAGGAGGCACCAGTCCCTGGAGAAGGACATCATGCTTGGTAGAGGACAGGGCCAGTGAAGAAGAGGAAGACGAGATGGACTGACAGAGTTTCTGCAACAATGGGTTCAAGCATAACAATGATTGTGAGGATGGTGCATGACCGGGCAGTGTTTCCTTCTATTGTACACAGGGTTGCTATGAGTCGGAACTGACTTGATGGCTCCTAACAACAACAACATGTGCAAATAAAAAGAGATGTGAAGCAGTATGGCTACATTCCAATAACTGCAAGTAGTTAAATATAACGGAAATGCACATTTTTTGCAGGGGAGTGACAAGAAGTAAACACAGACAAGGAGGGGCCAGACCACAAAGGGCCCCATGTGCCAGGTAAAAGAGGCTAGACTTGATCTGGTGGGCAGTGAGGAGCCATTGAAGAATTTTAAGCAAGAAAGTGGCAGATGATGAAACTGAGACTCAGGAAAGTTACAGAAATTTCCCAAAGCTATTAGGCTAGTTAGTGAAGTTGGGAAGTGAACCCATGTGTTTTTATCTCAATATCCATTTTTACCCAGTAAGATATGTTACAGGGGGGCAATAGGAGGTGGGAAGAGAACCTCCCTGGTTGACCTTTTTTCCAAGGGAAAGGGCTAGAAATATGCTCCTCTGGTCCTGGAGTGAGTGCCCCATCTCCAATGACGAGTAACTGTGGGTAGGCAGCATCCAGAAACGGATTCATCATGGCCTCTCCCTCCTCTCTTCATCCTACCTAGTGAGCTCCTGGGGGCAAAGGGTGAACAGACTGTCCCTTTGGACAAGCATCTTCCCCTCTCTGAGCCTTTTTTCCTCCAGTTTTAAAATGAAAGGGTTGTCAGAGAGAGACAGTCTCTAAGGTCTCTTCCAGCTCTAATATTCAAGAATTGTACCGACTGCATTGTACTGCAGTATTGCCTGATACAGTATTATATTCTATAAACCACAATTCTTTGTTCATTCATGGATAGAAACAAATTTCCTGTTGCCATAGGAAACAAGAGCTTTTTTGAACTAGGAAAAGATACATTCAATGAAGCAAGATAAATAGTACAAAGGGCACGGGCTTTAGACTTAGGTTAAAATCCTGTACATTGGGCAGGGTACTTTGCTTCTCTGAGCTTCTTTCATCATCTATACAGCAGGAACAACAACCCTACTTCTCAGAGTCACTGTTGTGAGGTAACATATGTGACATGGAAGGTGCTCAGGACTTTTCTTTTTGAGTGAATGGGGTTCAGCTCTTCCTCCTAACTCCACCCCACTCTATCTCTTATTCACAGGATACTCTTCTCTCTCCCCCTACCCTAAAGGCCAGGCTGAGAGTGTTCCCTGCCAGGGCCTCAGGTTCCAAACTTTTCTGGCGGGGCTCCCATGGATTGTGAAACAACTTGACCTCTCTCACAACTTTCTAAAAGCCTTCGGGGGATAGTGCAATAAAGGCCAAACCAAGGCTTCAACACTTGGACTTGCACGGCAACCAGCTGAAGGCTCTGGTCTCAGAGGCCCTCTGCCAGCCCAGCTTTGTTGGCTCTGCTCCTTCATCTTGGCATCCAACTTCCCAGGCCATAACAATCTGGCCAATGGCAGGGCCCTCCACCTCTTGTGTCACCTTCAGGTTATAGGCCTCTCAGCCAACTCAACAGTGGCATGGCTGCTTACTATGTAGCCAAACTAAGTTCCATGGTGAGCCTAAATATCCCAGACAACCACATGATTCACTGGGCCCAGTGCACCTTCTTGGGTTCCCTTTTGCTGCTGAACATCAACCTGAGCAACATCTATATCTGGAAATTGAACAGGGGCCTTTTATGGCTTGCTCCTGCTCCAGAAGCTCACCCTGAACAGAGATTCTCTCCACTGCATCTCTGCTTTAAGGCTCCCTAACCTGTGGCAGCTCACCTTGTGCTCTAATGTCCTGCAGTTATTTACAGCTGAGGGTTGGAAAGGGCATACCAGATTCAGGTATTAGACTTGAATCATAACCAGCTGTGCACCTTCCCATTTCTTTCTACCGTAAACCATCTCTTCTTTCTTAACCTTTCTGACAACTCCCTGGCTTCTCTATAGCCACATCCCCTATCTCTAGCTTTGGGGGTTGCCAATTGGTAACAAGAGGTGACTAGGTGGCATCTGACTGGGAGGGGCCAAGGCATAACATTCAATCTGAATTCAATCTTGGCATATCCCACTTGACCTAAGTGGGAACCAACTGGCAGCATTCCCAAGATACTTCCTTGGTAGGCTTTCTGTCCTTTAGGACATCTGTATGGCCTGGAACTGTCTCCAGAATGCGACAACCCACTAGCCCATGGCACCACCAGTTCAAGGCCAGTTCCTACTTTTCCACTGCCCTTCTGCCCTTGACATTTCTGCATAGAAGGAATATAAGATCAGGCCCGTGCTCACAGAGGGTACCAGAGTGAAAACAGCCAAAAGGCTGCTCAGGCATATAGGATATGTGAGTAACTGAGCAAACAAGTAACCAGAGCAGAAATGAATACTCGACAGACATATCTACAATATGTACAAGAATAAGGATAACTGCATACCTGAGAGCAGAGAGTTAACAGAATAGGCAAAGCAGAGCCAGTGAACTGGCCACTCTTCTAACTAATCAGGAAAGGCTCTCTGGATAAGCTGGAATTTCAGATTGCCGAGCATGTCTGCCCTCTCTGTAATGTGATTAAAATTGGTTTAGAAATTTGTGCTACATTTCAAGTGAGTGCTGTGCTTATAATGTAATCGCATTTGGCCGCATATTTGACATTCCTGAAATCAGAGCAGCTTGCATGCAATGAAAAAATTTGTCCAGAATGGAATTTGATTTTCAAGCCAACACATAGAAGAGCAGTTGCAATATGAGCCTCTGATGGATGGTTCCTTCAGGGCTTCCTCTTGGCTGGCTGTCTCTCTGCACTTCCTGTTCATTCTGGAAATCTTCTGTACTCAGCAGGAGGGAAGCTTCTTGACCTCCAACTCCAGAAATCACATTTCTCTTGACAGTGAGTCAGAGTCATTTATGGCTACCTGATCTAGGCCTCACCTACATATCTGCCAGCCTGGAGCAGTTAGGGACTGTCTTTATCACCTCCAGGACTTAGGACCTTGTTTGGTATCTGAAACCCCCAGAGCTGGTGCCCTGTTCGTCCTGGCTTGCTGTTTGTCAGAACCCAAAAGAGCTGTTAGGATTGCTGGCTAATTCCTCCTCTCCACTGTGGTGGAGGCCAGGATGATTGCTCACAGTTCTGTCGCCACCTCAATACAGATGGTAATGAAAAAGAAGGGAAAGGGAAGAGGGAGAAAAAAAGAGATGTCACATTTTCAGAGCCATTATGCATCTGGCCCCATGTGTCCCAAACCCTTCCTAGACTGGACTCTGGAAGTTAGCCATGGTCTTGCCACTGGGGGGTAGAGAAACAGCCTGCCTATGTGACCGCAGGGCTAAAAGGGATCTTAAAGGTTATCTAGTCAGTTAATCAACACATATTTTGAGCACATACCACACGCCAGGCACTATGCTAGGTGCTGTTATAGAGTTGAATAAAACAAGCATGGTCCCTCCCTCACTGGAGCTTCCCCAGTCTAGAGTGGGGAAAACAGTCATTATACAGAAAGGCGTACATGTTTCATTGCTTTTTTTTTTTTTACTTTTTCTAAATTGTACTTTAGATGAAGGTTTACAGAACAAACTAGCTTCTCATTAAACAGTTAGTACACATATTGTTTTTTATGACGTTGGTTAACAACCCCACAACACGTCAACACTCTCCCTTCTCGACCTCGGGTTCCCTATTACCCGCTGTCCTGCCCCCTCCTGCCTTCTAGTCCTTGTCCCTGTGCAGGTGTGCCCCTTTAGACTCATTTTGTTTTATGGGCCTGTTTAATCTTTCGCCGGAGGGTGAACCTCAGGTGTGACTTATTACTGAGCTAAAAGGGTGTCCGGGTTGTTTCATTGCTTTTAAGCGCGCAAAGTACAGGTACCCAGCTGTGATGCAGTGAATTACTTAAAATGGTCCGTCTAGCCAGTCTTTGTAACTCCCACCAAATGACTGGGTGGGTCTGTGCAAATGAGGCGCTTATGCCCACGACGGGGATTGGACAGCTTGCTAATAATGTGAATAAGGTGCATGGCACTCTTGTAGGGGTGGGACCATGCAAATAAGGTGTATGGAACCGTAACGAGGGGATTAGTCAGTTTGGCCATCCCTCTAGGCTTAAAACAAGCCACCCCAGAAGTGGGAAGGGAGGATGTAATCATCACCAAGAAAGAAGAGCCAGGAATGGAGCATGTCCTATGGAGCCAGGATCCCTGCACTAAGAATCTCCTAATTTAGGAGACAGAGCACTGTAACACCGGAGATGGCAAGAAGCAGTGGCAGAGAAATGGTGGCAGCAAAGGCAGCAGAACCAGGAGACCGACAGGAGCTGGAACAGTGGGCTTCCTAGCCCATGGAACGAGAAAGCTGAGCACCTTTGGGCAGGAGGCTTACTGGCAGAATGGGGTGCCTCTGGGCACTTATTGCCAGAGCTGAAAGAGCTTTGTAACACTTGCATGAGCAGGGCAGAGGCCGACGGGCCAGAGAGAGGTGTGCCTGTGGGCATGGCAGAGAAGAGGCTGTCCTGATCAAAGAATTATATCCTGAGTGTTCCTGAACCTGAATTGTAACCTGTTACTTCCCTAATAAACCCCACAATCGTGAGTATTGTCTGTGAGTTCTGTGTGTCCATGGCAACAAATTATCAAACCCAGCAGAGTAGTAGAGTGTGCCTTGGAAGCACAATTGGTGTCTGAATTGGTAAAAAGGTTGGAGGGTGGAGGCATATTTGACCTCTGCCTCATAGGAATCCGCCTTGGGCTGTTGATCTTGATTTGCCTTCCCCCTCTTGGAAGTTAGAGGAGGTCAGATGCTGCCCTAACCATGCCATTTTTACACCAGCCTAGATTAGTGAGTCTGTAGAAGTGACATTTAAGCTGAGACCTGCAGGAGAAGTAGACAGGTGAAGGAAGGGGAGTATGGGGAAGAACCAAAGAACAGGATTTCTGAAGGCTCAAGGCAGGAGGGTGCAAAGTTCAAAATATTTCATGGACTAATTAGCTGCACATAGACAAACTGTTCCTTAAGCCAGGTAGCTTTTAAAAAAAATTTTTTTTTTATTGCACTTTAGGTGAAGGTTTACAGAACAAGTAGTTTCTCATTACACAGTCAGTACGCATAATTGTTTTATGACATTGGTTAACAACCCCACGACATGTCAACACTCTCCCTTCTCAAACTTGGAGGACCTTTTTTCTTTTTTGGTGAAAATATACATAGCCAAGGATACAGCATTTCAAAAATTTCTACATGTACAATTCAGTGACACTGATTACGTTCTTCCAGTTGTGCTGCTGTTCTCACTATCCTTTTCCAAAAACTATTCCATCACCATTATCTTCAACTCACTGCCCCCTAGGCTTCCCATCAAACCTTTTGAGTTGCTGTTGTCAATTTGATCTCACATAGATAATTCTTTTTTTTTTTTGTACCTTAGATGAAGGTTTACAGAACAAATAGTTTCTCATTAAACAGTTAGTACACATATTGCCCTATGACAATAGTTAACAACCCCACGACATGTCAACACTGTCCTTTCTCAACCTTGGGTTCCCTATCACCAGCTTTCCTGTCCCCTCCTGCCTTCTAGTCCTTGTCCCTGGACTGCTGTGCCTCATTAGTCCCATTTTGTTTTATGGGGCTGTCTAATCCCTGGCTGAACGGTGAACCTCGGGAGTGACTTCACCACTGAGCTAAAAGGGTGTCCGGGGGCCATACTCTCAGGGTTTCTCCAGTCTCTGTCAGGCCAGTAAATCTGGTCTTTTTTTTTGTGTTAGAATTTTGTTCTACATCCTTCTCCAGCTCTGTCCAGGACCCTCTGTTGTGATCCCTGTCAGAGCAGTCAGTGGTGGTAGCTGGGCACCATCTAGCTGTACTCGACTCAGTCTGGTGGAGTAGGCCAGGTATCTTGAAAATGACTGCTTTTGGTGACAAGAATACCAGACTTTGTAGAGCTTGGTGTAAAGATAAGAATCCACGAACATGCCGGGTGGCCAAGAGGACCAACTATGTTATTGCTGTTTTTTTTTTAATTGTGCTTTAGGTCAAAGTTTACAGTACAAATTAGTTTCTCATTCAAAAATTTATACACAAATTGTTTTGTGACAGTGGTTGCAATGCCCACAATGTGTCAGCACTCTCCCCTTTTCCCTTTATACCCCAGGTTCCCCGTGTCCATTTGTCCAGTTTTCCTGTCCCTTCCCGCCTTCTTGTCTTTGCTTTTGGGCAGGTGCTGCCCATTTGGTCTCATATACTTGATTGAACTAAACAGCACATTCCTCACGTGTGTTATTGTTGTTTGTTTTATAGCCCTTTCTAATCTTTGGTTGACAGTTTGACTTCAGGAGTGGCTTTAGCTCGGAGTTACCAGGGTGTCCGGGGAGGGGGGCATAGTCTTAGGGGTTCCTCCAGTCTCCGTCAGACCAGTAAGTCTGGTAGTTTTTTGTGAATTTGCATTTTGTTCTACATTTTTCTGCTGCTCTGTCCGGAACCCTCTATGTGATCCCCGTCAGAGCGGTTGGTGGTGGTTGCTGGGCACCATCTAGTTCTTTTGGGCTCACGCTGGTGGAGGCTGTGGTTCATGTGGTCCATTAGTCCTTTAGACGAATGTTTTCCTTGTGTCTTTGGTGTTCTTCATTCTCTTTTGCTCCGGATGGGACAGGACCAATACATGTATCTTAGATGGCTTCTCAAAAGCTTTTAAGACCCCAGACGCTACTCACCAAAGTAGGATGTAGACCTTTTTCTGTATGAACTATATTATGCCAATTGTCTTAGTTATCTAGTGCTGATATAACAGAAATACCACAAGTGGATGGCTTTAACAAAGAGAAACTTATTTTCTCACAGTCTAGAAGGCTAAAGTCCAAATTCAGGGCATCAGCTTCAGGCAAAGGCTTTCTCTGTCGGCTCTGGAGGAAGGTCTTTGTCATCCATCATCCTCTTGACTAGGAGCTTCTCCATGCAGGAACCCTGGGTCCAAAGGACGTGCTCTGCTCCCAGTGCTGCTTTCTTGGTGGCATGAGGTCCCCCAACTCTCTGCTCGCTTCCCTTTCCTTCTACCTCGTGTAAGATAAAAGGTGGTGCAGGCCACACCCCAGGGAAACTCCCTTTACATTAGATCAGGGATGTGACCTAAGCAAAGGTGTTACATCCCACCCTAATCCGCTTTAACCACAGGTAGAGATTATGATTTATAACACACAGAAAAATCACAAAATGGAGGACAACCACACAATACTGGGAATCACGGCCTAACCAAGTGGACACATATTTTGGGGGGACACAATTCAATCCATGACACCAATTGACCTAGATGTCCCCCGAGACTATGGTCCCCATCCCTCAGCCCCAGTAAATAGGACCCTCAAGGTGTTTGGATGTATCCAGGAAGCTTCTATGACTTTGCCTTGGTCAAGTTGTGTCGGCTTCCCCTATATTGTGTGTTGTCTTTCCCTTCACCAAAGTTAGCATTTGTTTACTATCTAGTTAGTGATTTCCCCTCCCCTCCCCCCTCCCATGTAATGATCAAAGATTGTTTTTTTTTTGTGTGTAAACCATTTCTTGAGTTTTTATAATAGTGGTTTCATACAGTATTTGTCCTTTTGTGATTGACTTATTTCACTCTGCATAATACCCTCCAGATTCAACCATGTTGTGAGATGTTTTGCAGATTCATCCTTGTTCTTCATCACTGAGTAGTATTCCACTGTGTGTACGTACCATAATTTATCCATTCATCTGTTGATGGGCACTTAGGTTGTTTCCATCTTTTTGACATTGTGAATAATCCTGCAATGAACATGGGTGTGCATATGTCTATTTGTGTGATGGCTCTTATTTCTCTAGGATATATTCCTAGGAGTAGGATTGCTGGATCATACGGTATTTCTATCTTTTTAAGGAGGCGCCACATTGTTTTCCACGGTGGTTGTATCATTTTACATTCCCCCCAGCAGTATTTAAGAGTTCCAATCTCCCTGCAACCTCTCCAACATTTACTACTTTCTTTTTGATTAGTACCAGCAATGTTGGAGTGAGATGGTATCTCAATGTAGTTTTGATTTGCATTTCTCTAATGGCTAGTGATCATGAGCATTTCTTCATTTGTCTGTTAACCTGTTGCAGTTGAGTCTATTCTGACTCATAGCAATCCTATAGGACAGAGTAAAACTGCCCCATAGGGTTTCCAAGGAGCGGCTAGTGGATTCGAACTACTGACCTTCTGGTTAGCAGCCAAGCTCTGTTAGATGCCTGAATGTCTTCTTTGGTAAAGTGTCTGTTCATATTCTTCGCCCATTTTTAATAGGTTAATTGTCTTGTTGTAGAGGTGTTGAAGTATTCTATAGATTTTAGAGATTAGACCCTTGTCATATATGTTGTAGCCAAAATTTTTTTCCCCAGTTTGTAGGTTGTCTTTTTACTCTTTTGGGGAAGTCTTTTGATGAGCACAAGTGTTTAATTTTTAGGAGCTCCCAGTTATATAGTTTATCTTCTGGTGTTTGTGCACTGTTAGTTATGGTTTGTATCCTATTTATGCCATATATTAGGACCCCTAGCATTGTCCCTATTTTTTTTCCTTATCTTTATCATTTTAGATTTTATATTTAGATCTTTGATCCATTTTGAGTTAGTTTTTGTGTATGGTGTGAGGTATGGGTCCTGTTTCATTTTTTTTAGAGATGGACATCCAGTTTTGCCAGCAACATTTGTTAGAAAGATTGTCTTTTCCCCATAAAGGACTTTGGTCCTTTGTCAAAGATTAGCTGGTAACAGGTAGATGGGTTTACATCTGGGTTCTCGATTCTGTTCCATTGGTCTGTGTGTCTGTTGTTGTACCGGTACAGGCTGTTTTGTCTACCACGGCTGTACAGAACGTTCTGAGATCAGATAGTGTGAAGCTTCCTACTTTGTTCTTTTTCTTCAATAATGCTTTGCTTATCCAGGACCTTTTTCCCTTTCCATATAAGTTGGTATTAGTTTTTCCATCTTGTTAAAGTCAACTATGTATTTGAAGGATAGCACACTGGCTATTGGTTCCTTTGACACTGGCAGGTGGGCAGAGAGAAGATTTACTTAATCTTCTTCTGGTCAAATTTTTGTTTCCTGGGCATGGCATCTAGAAGCCTCCAATTTGGTACCAGTCCAAGGGATAGGGCTGGCCATTCCATAGCTCAACTTTTCTTAGGAAACATATTCTGCTAAGCCAAAAGAAGGAAAGTAACACTTACTGAGCACTTGCTATGTGCCAAGTGCTTTTACACCAAATTAAAACCAAACTCATTGTCGTTGAGTCGATTGCAACTTATTGCGACCCCATGTATTATAGAGCAGAACTGCTTCACAGAGTTTTCTCGGGGGTACTCTTTACAGAAGCAGACTGCCAGGCCTTTCTTCTGCAACACCACTAGGTGGATTCAAACTACCAATCTTTAGATTAGTAGTCCAGTGCAAACCATCTGCACCAAGGACATTGCTATTACCCATACCTCATTAAATTCTCATAACACACTTTAAGAGATTTTTGCACATGGAGAAACTCAGGCACAGAGAGGCAAAGTCACTTACTCAAAGTTACAGAGCTAAAAAGTAGGGGAGCTGGGGATTACAACTTAATTAAGATTGATTCTCAAAGCAAGCTTTTCCCACAGTTCAACAAAGCCTCTCTGCAACAGCTGTGCCCTTCCTACCAAAAAGCAGTCTGTCGAGGAGCGGACACCACTGTTGCTGTTAGGTGCTGTCGAGTCGGTTCCGACTCATAGCGACCCCATATACAACAGAAGGAAACAACGCCCAGTCCTGCAACATCCTCACAATCATTGCTATGTTTGAAACCACTGTTGCAGCCACTGTGTCAATCCATCTTGTCCAGGGTCTTCCTCTTTTTTGCTGACCCTCTACTTTACCAAGCATGATGTCCTTCTCCAGGGACTGGTCCCTCCTGATAACATGACTGAAGTACAGGAGACGAAGTCTTGCCATCCTCACTTCTAAGGAGCACTCTGGCTGTACTTCTTCCAAGATATATTTGTTTGTTCTTCTGGCAGTCCATGGTATATTCAATATTCTTTGCCAACGCCATAATTCAAAGGCATCAATTCTTTTTCAGTCTTCCTTATTCATTGCCCTGTACCACCGAGGAAGGGGGCATGGTGATTAGCAGCGGGGAGGCTGGAGCAGCGACATCGGATGGGGAAAGCGAGACACCACTAGGTCCTGTTAATTCTCCATCCTGGGGCCTACCTTCATGCCCAACTGGGGCTGCCGTCCCTATTCTCATCACTCCTATGAAAGACCAGCTGGCAAAGGCCTTGGCTCCTCTATTCTAATTAGCCAAAGGCTTGATTCAGCAAGCCTTTATTTAACTTTATAACACAGCACCTAGCATAGGTCTGAGGGAGAGGCTACCAAGAGATGGGATTGTAGGGGTCTCATTTCAGCCACCTTTGCAAAACATGCCTCCTGGGGGGGGTGAGGCCCCCACTACCTCTCCAAGTGTCTGGAGATAATGCCCTGGAGCCTTGAAAATAGCTCCCCCTTTCCCCTAGGGGAGGCAGCTAATTCTCAGAACCCTTCCCCTCCTTAGGATCCTTCGTGTTTCCTTCTCCCGGCTCATTTGCCTCTGTGCCCAGGCTGTGCGCAATGACAGGCTGCCCACTCTAAAAAGTCAACATAATTCCGCTAGGAAGGTATCTGTGCTCTCCTTATGAAAGGGGGCTAGAAAATGTGAGAAAATCAAGCACAACGTCCTATATCTTCTGTAGAATGATCTGTGCTTTACTCTCCAATGTCACTTCCCAAAGGTACCAAGGGGCTTAGGGTGGGATTTCCGTATCAGTGACTATAAACCTGGGCTTAAGTATTTTTCCCTACTGCCACTTTTCTTACTGGATGGGCCTCTTTTGTGCAAAGAAGGAATAATTCTTTCACAGAGCATTGTGACCTCCAGCACCTGACCCTGACAGGTATGAGGCACTGAAATAAAGGGCTTACATTCAATGAAGACTGATTTATACTCAAGAACAGTGCTTTCCTGACAGGTAAAACTCCTTTTTGGGAGAGAAAGATCACTTGGGAGAATGACAACTCATAAATCTGCTTGAGGAATAGAGAAGACACTAAGGCATTGTTTGTGGGAGGCGGGAGTGGCGAGATGAACTAAATTACATGTTCTAAGATAAATCTCTTCCACCTGGGAGTTTAGGATGCCATGGAAATCAGAGCAAAGGCTCCTTTGATCTAACTTGAAAGAGCAGCTTACTAAATCATTCTTTCCCTTTCCAAATAAGGAGTTTCTCTCCCTAAACCTAAAGCCAGAGTTCAGGGTTTAGGATTAGGTTTCTAGAACCAGAACACTTTCTCCATGGCAAATATCTGTTTTTCATCTCTAAGTCCCTATTTTATTACCACACCACTTTCTTTTCCAATCTACCCCTTTACTGGAGGGAGAACTAATGTGTAAGATTTTCATGTGGCCCAGAGCTTTGGCTTTTACCCAGTTCACCTTTTACCCCTCAAAACCTGGGGTTTGTCCTTTAATCTACTGGCCAAGCATGACTGCAGCTTCTGTTTAAGCTGTGTGTGTGAGCAAGGGAGGGCATGAAATAGAGACACTGCTAATTGTGTTGAATGACAAAAAATGAGCCCTTTGTTTTGAAGGGAGAAGTTTGAGGAAAGTGAAGAGAAATTTGAAGGAAGCCTTCACCTGGGCAAAGTGAGGTGGGTGGGCAATGAGTTTTACGGGCCAGAGAGTTCAGAGGCACCTGAATAGCAAAGATTATCCTGTTGCTCCCCTCTCTGAGCCCGAGGCCTCTACCAAACTGAGATCAAGACGTGGGCTACACACACGCACAGAGTGGATGTAGACTCACAGAGCTCCTACACACACACACGGAGTGGATATAGACTCACAGAGCTCACACACACACACACAGTGGATGTAGAGCACACACACAGTGGATGTAGACTCACAGAGCGCGCGCGCGCGC
>NW_004444006.1:6203812-6230438 GCF_000243295.1 Trichechus manatus latirostris | reverse complement strand
CACACACACACACACACACACACACACACACACACACACACACACACACACACACACACACACACAGTGGACGTAGACTCAGAGAGTTCCCAAATTGGTGGCTGCTACGTATCTACACTCTGTAGTTAGTGTTATGCTGGGCCACAATTCAAACAGTTTAGTTTCCCTCACCCATTTATGTTAACGATCCTCATGGGATCAAGAGTTTGCAACCCTTATTACAATTTGGTCACAAGACTCTTCCACTCTCTGGGCAATTTTCATGAATCTGCTTGAACATCCCATTGCCTAACCTACTTTTCATAGGTCACACATTCAGTAGTCCTGGGCTCCCCAAATATGGTGAATAATAAAAACAGCAATGTTAATAGCCAGTATTTATTGAGTGTTCAGTGTTTATTGTGGTTCAAGCACTTTACATATGTTAACTCATTTAATCCTCACAACAACCTTACGAAGTAGGTACTACTATTAGCCCCATTTTCCAGATGAGGAAATTGAAGCACAGAGAGGTTAATTAACTTACCAAAGGTTGCACACGTAATAAACAGTAGGATTTAGAATCAAACCCAGCCAATCTGGCTCCAGTCACCCAAGAGGCAAAATTTCTTAAGTTAGTCCACAGACCACCTACATCAGAATCACTTGGAGAGTTTATTAAAAACCTCCCAATTCCTGGGGAAAATGATCCCTCCATGCTCTGTCTCACAGGGTGAACCCATCTTTCTTCATCTTTGAGCCTGTGGATCTCATATGCTCATATGTCTCAAACTTAGGGGTGATCAGAATCATCCTTTAGAGCCTGTTAAAAATGCAATGCTGGAGCTCCACCTCCAGAAAATCTAATTCAGTAGGCCTGGTGTGGGATCCAGAAATGAGAAGCTATAATCATTTTAACTTTGATGAACACTGGGCAATCCTCACTGCCGATTTTCTCGTTTCCTTAACCTATTCCAGGCCTCCTCATCCTCAGCAAAGGTCCTCATCACCTACTTTACCTAACAGACAAAAGCTCACTGGACCTGGGATCTCTCAGCTTCCACTGCACAGACCTCTCTCCTCTTTTCCTTTCTTCAGATCTTAGAAGATGCTTTTCTCTTGGACAAATCTGTACCTATATGGGTTCCTGATTCATCCCTTTCTGGCCTCAAAGACTCTCCTTCCCCTTCTCTCTGGCTTCCTTCCTCAAACCACAAATGCACTCAACCTGATGTACACAACAATAAAACCAACCTCCCTGCTTTCTGCATGAATTACTGTTCTCTCTTTTTACTCACTATAAACTTCTTGAAAGAGTAGTGTATAATCTCCTTGGGCAAGATACTTAACTGCTCCGTGAATCAGTTTCCTCATCTGTAAAATGGAGTTATAATAGTAAATACTTTATAGGGCTGTTGTTGTGTGCTGTAGAATTGATTCTGACTCATAGTGACCCCATAGGCAGAGTAGAACTGCCCCATAGGGCTTCCTAGGCTGTAATCTTTATGGGAGCAGATCACCAGGTCTTTCTACAACAGAGTGGCTGGTGGGTTCAAACTGCTGGCCTTTAGGTGAGCAGCCAAGTGCTCAACCACTGCACCACCAGGGCTCCTCAACAGGGTTAAAAGAACAATCCAAACCCATTGCCAGCGAGTAGATTCCAACTCACAGTGACCCTACAGGACAGAGTAGAACTGCCCCATAGGGTTTCAAAGGAGTGGATGGTGGATTCAAACAGCTGACCTTTTGGTTAGCAGCGGAGCTCTTAACCACTGTGCCACCAGGGCTCCTTTCATAGGGTTAGGAAGGATTAAATTTATTAAAGTGCTTAGAGCTATGCTTGGTACATGGTAAGTGTTCACTATAATTACTATTAGCTATTATTACATGGTAGCTAGTATTATTATTATTAATACTATTATTCACAACATCCAACAACCTATTTTCTGTCCCTATCCTGAAATCCTGCGACATTCAGCTGTTTGACTTCGTTACCTTTTTTGTTTTTAATATGAATTATTGACCTATAACTCACCTACAGAAAAGTGCCCATTTCATAAGGGCACAGCTCCACAAGTTTTCCAAAATGAATACATGTGTTACTGGAACTCAGGTAGAAAAACAGAACATTACCACCCCCCACCCACAGAAGTTCCCCTCATGCTCCCTTAGTCACTTCCCCCTTTTTAAACATTTATTTTTAACATTTATAGTTTTTATATTATCATACAAGCAATAATACACTTGAAAATTTAGAAGGATGACAATTTTATAGTAAATTTACTTTGTATGGTTTATTTTACAAATTACTTTGCAGAATCATTTTTCTAGTAAGTCCTTAAAATATGAAGCTATTTTTAGAAAAACAATTTTTTATTTTTAATTTGAACTATTAGTTATATCGATTTCAGTGATTTAGGGAAGATTTTAATTTTTCATCATGTTAGCTATTGTGCATACAGTTAGTACACTACATACTGAAATGTTTAAAATTTTAACATTTGGAGCAAGCCTATTTGGGAAAATCTTTATCCATTAGGAAAAAAAAAAATCATGGCTGATTGTTTTTCATCAAAAAAAAAAAAAAAAAGCATTTGCAATTTAGATTTTTTTTCTTATTTAAAAAAAAGAATTTTGTTTGCATAAAAAAATACTACAAAATCATTTTAATGAGTCTCATAGTATCTGGGAATTTTTGTGCTGATTTGTTTTTACTGAAATAAAATATAAATAAAATGTTAATATGTGTGCTCACTGTCGATAATCTGTAGAAATGAAATTCACTTATAATACCACTGGGAGAAAGCTTCTATTAAAATCTGGTGTTTATTCTTCTAGTGCTTATTCTATACAAATGAAACTATAACAATTGGTGTCCCCACACCCCCATCCTATCTACTCATCACTACCCACAGCTCCTGGGGACCTTCCCTTCTACCTTCAAGGGTCAGTGAGGGAAATACACCAAGGCTAAAAATTTGAGCTGGTCCAAAGTAAAAAACAAAACAACAAAAAAAGCAAACAAAACAAAAAAGCTCTTGAACTTCAAAGCTTCTGCTGTGGGCCCTTTGTGTCTCCAGGGTTAGTTATTCTGTTGTCAGACAAGGCATTATAGCAGGCATCAGGTCTCTGCACCAGTAGAAGCAGAAGGAACAGAAACTGCTTTGCAAAATGATGTTAAACTCCAAATTTACTGTGGGATTGAATTCAGGAAAAAAAGCATGTAACTTCTAAAATATGGATCTAATGTTCCTTGAAAGGGGTGGAGTGTATCTATGACAGAGAGAGACTGAATGCTGGTCAAATAGTTATCTACTGGAGGAGTACAGGAGGAAGGGTGCATAGTACACACTACACCTGCAGAGAGTGCCGGAAACCACCCTGCATTGTCCTGCTGAAGCTCCCTGTCTTATTATCATCGATAGAGAATTCCGAGTTTGGGAACAGTACCGTTGAGGGTTACTGCTGGGTGACTGTCAACACACATTCAACTTGCTACTGACTTTATTTTTAAATTTTAATTGTGTATTTTTAAATTTTAACTATATATTTGAATAAGCAATGCGTTCACACCATGTCCCTCAGCCACTGAGTTTGTCTCCCTTGAATTTCTTGCATATCCTTCCTAAGATGGTTTGCATGTGCACATACATGGGCACATGGCACACACACACCTACACCCACACATACTCCTTTAAGTTTAGCTCCCAAAAAGACCAAACCAAACCCATTGCTGTTGAGTCGATTCTGACTCATAGTTTAGCCCAGAGGTACTAAAAAACTTTAGTGTGCAAGGGCTGTATACATGAAACCTGGAATACTGTACTTGAAGGACAGTTTAAGGGACTGGTGGTGCAGTTAATGCACTTGCTGATAAAACCAAAAGGTTGGTGATTAGAGTCTACCCAGAGGCCCCTCAGAAGAAACGCCTGGCAATCTACTTCTGAAAATCAGCCACTGAACACTCTATGGAGCACAGTTCTACTCTGACACATGGGGTCACCATGAGTCAGAGTCAACTGGACAGCAACTGGTTTGGTTTTGGTTTGATCACTGTTACTAAAGCCAAAAACCGGAGAAATCACCTCAGATCCTTACTCTCCACATAAAACAAATGTTAATTCTACTCCCAATATCCATCACCTTTAATCCACTCCTCTCTCCCTGCTGCCACTGCCCTAGTCCAAGTCAGCATAATCTGTCATGGATTAAAAGAAAGCCTCTATCTTCTTGCCGCTGCTTTCTCGCCTTCAACCCTGTCTTTCCTCCAAAAGCTATCAGTTTCATTACCTCTAAAGCATAGCTCTCGTGTCTCATTCTTTCCTTAAAAAACTTTTGTCGCCATGAGTTGGAATCAACTGGCTTATTGCCCATAGAGTAACATTCTAACTCCTCAATACAGAAGATTTTTTTCCCTCAAAGGGTGAGCAGGTTGCAGAAATAACATTATCTCGGCCGTTTACTAATCGCTGAGCCTGGGCCCTACAGTGATGGAAGCTGTCACAGGGGCTGGCCCTTAGTATCAGAAACTCGATATTCCCAGTACTCCCAGTGAGGCTTACGTTCTTGGGAATGGACAAATACTAACTCAATCACATCAGACTGGCATATTATGCCCCAGAATTTCCATTTACTTCTCCTCAGTAGGGAGGCCACTCCCCAGGGACTAGAATACCCTCAGCGCCCCCTTCGTGGAATCAAGGTAGCTGAGAAATCCAGATAAAGTTGCTTGGTGAACATGGAATCAAACATGCTACCCGTTTCCTTCTTTCTTTCTTTCGAGTAAAATCCTGATTTGGATTTTCCTCGGATTTTGAACTCACCTGCAGTTCCAGGAAGGGTCTTGTTAGCTTCTCGCTAGGGGCTGATTCAACTTGGTGATTTCCCGTGGTGGCTCCACGAAGGCTGCCCCTGCTAACGCTACCTTCGCCCCTGTCCCCACTATAAACGGTTCCAAGATGGCAGACGCTCCAGATTCAAGGAACAATGCGCATGCGCTCACCAAATCAAGGCTTTCACCCTGATTGGACTGGCTCACGCCACAGGCTTATCTTGAACCAATCACTGTGGCCAGGGAGAAGCGGAGCTTTGATTGGCAGACCTAAAGGGGAAAAGCCTTGGAGCTAAGGGTGAACTCCTTTTACTCAAAGAGGGTGAGGAAAACAGCACGGAAAAAGAAAAGTGGGGGCTTTTGCGGGAATAGAGGGAGATGGATGCTAGAGATGGAACCAACAACTGTTCTCTACACGTGTCGTGCACACTGCCACCTCTGTATATTTGCCTAATGGGGTTCCCTCTTGCTGGAACACCCTTCCCTTTAAGTGCTGCCCACCTAAATCTAGCTGCCTTTTCAAGGATCCCCATTCCCCCTTCTGCCTACCCCCACCCCGCCCCAAACTGGCCCAGATTATTCCCACCTCCCCTCCTCCATCACAGCACTTATTGGTGGGCCTTGGGTTACGGGTAACTTGGATTTGTGTGGATCTCACTTCCGAGGCTGTGAGGCCTCCTTGAGAAATGCGGTTTTACTAGTTTGGATTCCTGTCTCGGCCTTCCTGGGCCCTGCACAGCAAGCAGTGCCTGTTATCGGAGATACTCTATATTTTGTTTTTGTTGAACTCAATAGGATACTTAAGAGAACAAGCTGTTTTCAAGCCCCGTCAAATATTTCAAAGCACTATTTGCACACTTGAGAATGTGTTCTAGTCATTCCAAGCTATTCATTAGAATAGATCCCTTGAGCAACTCTTCAAGCTGGGATGAAGGAGCTGTTTTACACTGTGGAACAAGGACTGGAGTCAACATCGTACTTATGGTATCTCTCCCTCAGGTTGCTCCTTCACCTCAATGTGGCTGGTATGTTTTCAAATAGCTAAACACTAATCAGGTCCTGAGGGAGGGATTAACATTTACCTGTGTGTACAAAGGGGACTCAACTGGGTAAAAGAGGGATAGAGAACAAGTCCCCCTCAGTGCTCCCCCAGCTCCCAGCTCCCATCTCCACCTTCCGCATGCCCTGGGGCTTTCTGTGCCTTCCTTCTTGTTCACTCCCCACCTCCAAGCAAAAGAAACCTCTTTTGTTTTCTAATTTCTCAGGTTAAGTGGAAAGTATAAAGATTCCCATCAGATGCTTGAATGGCCTGAAAACTTCTTTGTGAGATGGTGATTATCCAGACTGGGTTTACATGCCTCCAGTAACAGGGAGTTCACCTCTATATCTTTGAATACCTCTGATTATCAGAACTTTCTTGTGTCAAACCCAAACCGCTTCCCTATTGCTTCTGCCTGGTGAAATTGTAGGGCAACACACAATAGTCAGAGACACGTTTTAGATCTGTGTGAGGAAGCTTGAGACTGGCCCACAGTGATGATCTGGTTCAGTGGTTAAGGCTCTTTTGCTAAATCAATTCACAAGCTGGAGTCTAGAAATCTTTGTGAAGACTAAAACAAAATGTGGAAACTGAAGACATTTCTGCCAAGTCCGGAGAACATGGCAAAACCTGGCCTCACAGGGCAAATGTTTAAGATAATAAGTAACCTAAACCTTAGAGATAATAACTAGCTTGTTTCTTTAAGTTTATGGGTAATGAACCCTCTTAGAAAAGTTCTACATTCCAGACAAGCTGGCAGCAGGCACTGACCCCTCAGACCTGCATTGTTTGTCTTCTTAGCCAAACACAAATCCTGAGGAAGAAAGAATTTCAAGAGACATTTTGATGAATATCCAAAAGACTCAACAAAATCCTTGGACTTCCTTGAGTTTCTTTGTTGCTCAGACTATAAATACCCCATACTGCCTCATTTCAGGTGCAACACCCAGTCTCATGCTGTGGGTTGTCCAATTTGCAATTGTATGATTGACTAATAAATCTTTACCATTGTTTTAACTTTGTTTTGACTCTTAGAAATTATTCAACATTTCTGGTATCAGAAGAAGTAGGGTCCTTAGGGTGCTGAAGCCTCTGCGACACTCTCAGATTTCGTTGGACACGAGCTTGATACCAGCTGAGCTGACTGCTCTCCTCGCCCACGCACTCTCTTGGGGGTCGCTCAGGTAAAGTCCCTCTTGGATTCTGGGCTTTGTATAGTAGCTCTCTGAGATTTATTTTTCGATTTGTGTTTGGGTTCTCGACTTTGAAACTGCTGTCCTGATGGGTAGTGCAAACTCTAAGGGAGCTTTGGATGTGCCCGTGGGCCTATGGGCCTGGACCATGTTTGTTTTTGTCTTTCTGGAACACCCTTGAGGCAGACAGCCTCAGAGCCCAACCCTTCTAAGAGACACCTGCTCTGGCTTATCCTCCTACACCAAGCAGAAGAGGCTGCACATTCTTCTGAAATTGTCATAGGCAAGATGACCACAGAACAGCCATAGTTGGCCTCAACCGGTTTTAGCAGGTTTTCTACACCATTTTAACACTTCAAGTGACCTATCCGCTCATTAAGTGAAAAATATATACAAGCCCCCCACCTCTGGATGGATACTTAACATGCTAATGAAAAAAAAAACCTTTTCCTGCTTCCCAGAGGATTGAATCCTTGTCTAGAGAAAATGCAGTCATCCCCAAGCCCTGAGCACTGCGTGAAGGTCAATCCTGAATATTCATGATAAATTTGCATTTCCTTGTCTGCTCTCTGTAAAAGCCCACCTCCCCAAGATGCCTGCAAGCAGTCTTGGAGGCAGCAGCCCTGATTGCTCCTTTCCTTACACAACGGCAATAAAGGTGCCTTTCTTCTCCCACCTCGCCCTCTTGTTTATTGGCTGTAACAAGTCACGCTGAGCAGAACCTGAGGTTTCCGCCCGGCAACACCCTAACCAAAGACAGTTTAGAGAATAAATGGCCATTATGGGGTGTTTTCTCCTTGGATAAGCTTGTTTTTCTGTTCAGTAAATTAGAATCTCAGGGATCTAAAATTAAACAAGCTCAATGGCATGTGTCATGGATTGAACTGTGTCCCCCCCAAAATATCTGTCAACTTGGCTAGGCCATGATTCCCAGTATTGTGTGATTATCCACCATTTTGTCATCTGATGTGATTTTCCTGTGTGTTGTAAATCCTATGTCTATGATGTTAATGAGGTGGGATTAGTGGCAGTTATGTTAATGAGGCAGGACTCAATCTACAAGAGTAGGTTGTCTCTTAAGTCAGTCTCTTTTGAGAGATAAAAGAGAAGCAAGCAGACATACAGGGCGACCTCATACCACCAAGAAATAAGCACTGGGAGCATAGCGTGTCCTTTGGACCCGGGGTCCTTGCTCTGAGAAGCATCTCAACCAGGGAAGACTAATGACAAGGACCTTCCCCCAGAGCTGACAGAAAGAGAAAGCCTTTCCCTGGAGCTGGCAACCTGAATTTGGACTTCTAGCCTGCTAGACTGTGAGAGAATAAATTTCTCTTTGTTGAAGCCATCCACTTGTGGTATTTCTGTTATAGCAGCACTAGATGACTAAGACAGCATGCATATTTTAATTGGTACTTAGACATTTCTAAGACAACCAGTCTAAATTGGCCTCTTTAAAAGATACGGTCTCTAAATTAACAATAGCTATAAGGAGTTAAAGGAGGCACACAAAGCCTTGGAATGTTCTCTAAATTGAACTGACCCAAAGGCTTCCTTTACAACTTCTTCTCCTGCTGTTTCCCCTGCTCTTTCTGCTATGGCTTTCCCCTCCCCTATCTCCACCTTTCCACCCTGACCTTCCATTCTGCGCGGCTGATATTGACTCTGAACTCCTAATCCTTCTGCTCCCATTCCTAACCCGGTAGAAATAACTCCAGTTTCTAAACCCCAATATCAGATGCCTTTTAAGGTAAAACCACTGGGGGAAGCTAACAAACCTCCGCAGGTTACTTTCTCTCCTTGGTCTAAAGCATAACTTCATGCAATCGTAAAAATATTTCCTAACCCCTGTGAGGATCTCCAGAAATTCACAGAGGATTTTAAAATCCTAATTGAAGCCTATGAGCCTAGATTATCTGATTTATATCAATTGATAAATATGTTAGTGGAGCCAGGAGAGGCTCAATTACGGATGAAAGAGGCTGATTGGAAAAACCCTGTAAAAATGATGTGGGAGTGGTATCTGACCTCCTGTAACTTCACAAGGGAAAGGAGAATCAAGATCAACAGCCCAAGGATGATTCCTATGAGGTGGAGGTCAGACATGCCTCCTCTCTTCGCCATCTTTACCAGTTCTGACACCAACTGACACTCCCACAGCACTCTCTACTCCTCTGCTGAGTTTGATAATTCATTGCAATGGCCACACAGAACTCACAGACAATACTCACGATTATGGGGTTTATTAGGGAAGTAACAGTTCAGGTTGAGGAATGCTCGGGATACAGTTCTTCCATCAGGACAGCCTCTTCTCAGCCTCCTCTCTCTGGCCCTTTGGCCTCTGCCGTGCTTGGACAAGTGTTACAAAGCTCTTTTGGCCCCTCAGCCTCTGTCCTGCTTGGGCAAGTGTTATAAAGCTCTTTTAGCTCTGCTGATAACAGCCCTGAGGCACCCCACTCTGCTCTAGCTCCGTGGGTGTGGGTCAGCAAGCCTACCTCCACCAGGTGCCCAGAGGCATGCTACTCCACCAGCAAACCTCTGGTCCAAAGGCACTCAGCTTTCTCGCTCTGTGGGCTGGGAAGCCCATAGTACCATCTCCTGCCGTCTCCTGGGGGAAGATGCTGATGGGATTATATTATTCAGCTGTTGAGTGTTGACTGTTAACAGGATTAATTGTGATTGTAAAAACTATAATTGTAGACTTAGAGAGCGGGACACTGGGCTTCTGAGCGGTGACCTTCGAATCGCGTGCGACGAGATAGTGAATTCAAAATGGGTGATGTTGAGAAGGGCAAGTAGATTTTTGTTCAGAAATGTGCCCAGTGCCACACTGTGGAAAAGGGAGGCAAGCACAAGACTCGGCCAAATCTACATGGTTTGTTTGGGCAGAAGACGGGTCAATCCCCTGGATTCACTTACACGGATGCCAATAAGAACAAAGGTATCACTTGGGGAGAGGACACACTGATGGAGTATTTGGAGAATCCCAAGAAGTACATCCCTGGAACAAAAATGATCTTCGCTGGCATTAAGAAGAAGGCAGAAAGGGCAGACTTGATAGCTTATCTCAAGAAAGCTACTAATGAGTAATAGTTGGCCACTGCCGTATTTATTACAAAATAGTAATGTCCTGTGACTTTTTTAAATATGTAGCATATTTAAATTGATCTCATACACCAGAAATCATATCATGAGTGTCTGATTGAGTGTTTTTGTTGGACAGTCCTGAATTAAATAAGATTGGCTGCGGTTAAATAAATGTGATCAAACTTTAAAATTTTTATAGTAATTTCAGTTCAACAAGTGTTATCACTCATTTCTCCTTCTAAAGATATGTTTGGAGTTGAGGCTAGGTTGGATTAGTAATGTTCAGTTTTTCACAAAGATGGAAAATGCCATCTCACAACCTGTAGGAGATTGATTTTATATTTAGATGTATGTAACTGGTTATATGAATATATTTAAATACTGGGGAAACCTCTTCACTGTCTCATGGAACAGAGAAGACTCCTCTGTGTTTCAGTTTGTATTCATCAGCCTGTTTAAATGCAAGGGCTGGAGATGAGGTAGTGATGGCCACTTTATCTTTGCTCTTAACTATGTCACTCTAATGAAAATTCCCTGTGACTAAGATGTTGCCTTTTAGTTAACAAAAGCCATTTCAGTGTGGTTTGTTTATGATATCAAATAAAGAATACTTAACACTTCTCACATTTTATAGATGATCTATAAGGTCAGATGCTTTTAAAAGTCAGCATGAGGAGATATAGTAGCAAGTTGAATTTTGCTTTTAAATTCTTTACTAAGTTGTAATTCAGAATTGTCTTTAAGCAGCTATTCAAAAAAATAAAACTGTTGAACTACTGCATATATGTGATTGGTTATGGTGCTTTTACTGACTCATTAGAAGGATTAAGATAGAGGAGATATATTATTGGCACAGATTTGTAAACTAACGTGGTCATAAGTCTTAAAATAATTAAAAAATAACATTACAATTTTTAAACAAACAAAAAACTATAATTGTAGAAGTTGTAAGTGTGAGGCGGCGGGGCCAAGATGACAGAGTAGTCTGACGCTTCCGGTGGACGCTCTTACAACAAAGACCCGAAAAAACAAGTGATTCAATTATATATGGCAATCTGGGAACCCTGAACATCAAAGGCAGAGTTGAGGAACGGACTGAGTGGCAGGGGGAAGGAGAGATGGTTTGGAAGCAGTGAGGAGTTGCCAGACCTGACCCGGCGAGAGCCTGAGCCCTTCAGGCCTGATCAGCTCGGTGGTGAGTGGTGAGGCAGGCATGCAGCTGTGCTCGGGAAGCGCGTTTTCCGCACTGGGGGAGTCCCAGCACCAGAGTCTCTACACGGCCACCCAGAACCAGTGAGACGCAGCCCTCCACGAAAGATAAAGTACTTGCATATGGCTTACTGTGCGGATCAAAAACACCCCCCTTAGGGAAAAACCTCTCTCTCATTTACTTCCCCACTCCCTACTCTGCACTGGGTCCTGGACCAGCTTCAGCAGTTGCCAAGTCCCCTGGGCCAGAAGTAGGATCCGTCACATGCCCGGAGCCATTCTCCCTGCCTTGGAGAGTGAACAAATTAACAAACGGGAAAAAATAAACTGCCAGCTCCCCTAAGCCAGGAACCCAGGGTAGGCACAGCTCCTTTGCCTAGGCACAGGCATAAGGGATCCACGGACTTTGAGTGCCTTTTCCCCTGCATAGACTTGTTTGGGCCCATCTCAACAGCATAGGCCCTCATTACCGCACTACAACAGAGTATATACCGGAACTCTTAACTTCAACTGTTTCAGCTGTGAAGTGGCAGGTTCTTGACATTTGACACTGTTCTGCCCATTAAGCAGGGTCTTCACCTACCCACATCAGGGGCCTGAGGACTGGTGGCTCCACCCACGCCATCTAGCCACCTGCGAGAGGGGCCCATGAATAGGAGGTACCCCCCAGTCCTTACAGCCAACAGCATTAGGTGCTCATAGTCCCGCTGTGAAACCCATCCACCTATGTGCTCTAGGGAACAGGGCCATGCCTTCCTTCTGGACACTCAGGGGTGGCCGTCAGCCCCCTGCCTTGCTCAGAGTGTGTCCCCCTGCTGCAGCCAGATACCCGTGCCTACACCAATCACCCATGCCTGTCTAGGACTGTAAGTGAGAGCCTACACCACACACTTGATGGCTATCTACCTGGGCACCTGAGCTGAATCCATACAGGAGGATTGGGCAGACTCCTGAGCTCACATACCTAGTAACAGACCTAACCACCTGATGACAGGACATTAGAGCTTCAAAAGTGCCAATAATCAAACTCGCTCATACAAGCAGCCTATTTGGGCATATCAAAACAAAACAAGAAGCTAGGACACAGTAAGCAAACATAAAATAAATAAATATAATAACTTATCGATGGCTCAGAGACAACAGTCAATATCAAATCACATAAAGAGGCAATCCATGGCTTCAGCAAGCTCCCTCCAAAAAAAATAATCTAGAAATTTTCCAGAGGATGAAAATTTCTTGGAATTACCAGAGGCAGAATACAAAATATTAATATACAGAACTCTTCAAGAAATCAGGAAGGAAATTAAACAAAACGCAGAGAAGCTGTAAGTGTGAAAGAGTAGATTAAGGGGGATGCACTGTTGATCTTGAGTACAGTGGCTAAACTTAAAGTCCCCTAAAGGTTTTTCTATGCTGATACCTTGTGAGGCTCAGAGCAAGGGAATAGTCTTCTCTCAGTTAAATTTTATCAGACAACAGAAAGGGTGAAGCCAAGACAACTTCTGGAGAACCTGATCAGATCAGATGGACACCTGCAGCAGACCTGACTGGCTGGTACCTGAGTAGCCTCTCCCTTAGGACTCTTTTGCCTTACTGAAGGACTAATTGTTAATGATTGTTTTGGGCTGGTAAAATGATTGGGAGGGGTAAGTTAATCCTTTAAGTATAAAAGGGTCAATAGCTAGAAGAGCCAGGGGGTGGCCTGTGGTGCGATGAATCGCTTTTGGGTGGCATTTCTCACCATGGTCTTGTAACTCCCACCCAAGTGATTGGGTGCAACTGTGCAAATAAGTTAATTGTGGCCCACCAAGGGGATTGGCCAGTTTTACCATCCTACTAGGCTTAGAAGAGAGCCAATTCCAGAGCAGAGAGAGGATCTCACCACCACCAAGAAAGAATAGCCAGAAGTAGAGTGCATCTTTTGAACCTGGGATCCCTGCACTGAGACCCTCCTAGACTCAGGAGACAGAGAGAGAGCTGTAACACTGAAGACAAGATGGTGAGAAGCAGCGGCAGAGAAATGGCAGCAGCAGAGGCAGCAGAACCAGGAGACTGGCAGGAGATGGCACGGTGGGCTTCCCAGCCCATGGAGCAAGAAAGCTGAGTGCCTTCGGGCCAGAAACTTGCTGGTGGAGTAGGGTGCCTCCAGGCACCTGGTGGAGCTAGGCTTGCTGACCCGTGGACTTAGAGCTGAACACCTTCGGGCCAAGGCTTACTGGTGGAGTGGGGTGCCTTGGGGCACTTATTGGCAGAGCTAAAAGAGCTTTGTAACACTTGCCCAAGCAGGGCAGAGGTCGAAGGGCCAGAGAAAGGAGGCTGAGAAGAGGCTGTCCTGATAGAAGAACTGTATCCTGAGCATTCCTGAACCTGAACTGTAACCTGTTACTTCCCTAATAAACCCCATAATCGTGAGTATTGTCTGTGAGTTCTAGATGACCGTTGCAATGAATAATCAAACTCAGCAGAGAAGTAGAGTGCTGTGGGAAGGATGGTTGGTGTCAGAATTGGTAAAAACAGCAGAGAGAGGAGGCATGTCTGACCTCTGCCTCAAAGGAATCATCCTTGGGCTGCTGATCTTGATTTTCCTTTCCCTTGTGAAGTTAGAGGAGGTCAGATGCTGCTGCCATGCCATTTTTATAGACCCAGAAAAATCTTTAACTATAAAAGCCACTGCATCTGGCTCTGAATTGTTAGACGAGGCAAGAGCCAAAGCTAAGCAGCTTCTGGATGCTGTTCTGAAGGCGTTTCCTTGTAAAATAGATTGGGCAAAAGGCCAAAGTTCTAAGCAAGAAAAGGATGAAAATGTTTATAATTATAAGGATTGTTTGCCCAAAATTTTTGCGGAACATTCCAGATTGATGCTTATGAAGTGGGAGCGAGAATTGCTTTTAATTCAATGTTTCTAAACGGCCTGCACTCAGAACTGTCTGCATTAGTCAACTGCCACAGATTAGATTGGGAAACTGTACCCATTACTGAGCTGACCAATCTAACCTTTAAATTAGCCCAGACCCTACAACAAGGAAAGCAGGCTAAGCAGAATAAGTTAACGGAATTACCGTCACAGGAGTTACAAACCCCAGCCAAGCCTTGGTCCAATCCAAAACAAACTAAATCCAGCATTTGCCACTATCATAAAAAGCCTGGTCACTGGAAAACTGAATGTTTTAAATTGAAAAACAAATGGCCGGTGGCTACAGTTATAGAGGCAGATGAAGGTTTTCCTAAGCATTGTGATTTCACAATGACAGAGCTCTGGGGAGTATCAGAGGCTGTTACCATGTATTTCCCTTAACCAGCAGGCTGAAACAACTCTTTTTAATCAACAAGGGACCCTGTAAATTTCTGATAGATACTGGAGTGACTGTTTTGTCTATAAACCCCAACTCATTATCTCAGCCTCTGCCCCAGAGTAAACACACTATGAATATTGTTGGGGTAACTAATCAAGTTCAAACTTTAACAAAAACTGAACCTGTTCAAATTAATTGTGGACCTTTCAAAGATCTCCATTCTTTCTTACTTTTCTCTGATGCTCCCATCAGCATTTTATGACAAGACTTTCTAATGAAATGGAATTGTTCCATCACCTTTGATGAAAAGGAGGAAACTATTTTAAACTTTGCCGATGTTTCCTCCAAGGACACCTCTGAGGAATCCCTTTTTTGGTTATGCTTATTTCATGCCTTAGAGCATAACAATTCAAAGTCCAAAGAGATCCTGGAGGCATTTTCTGGTCTATTAGTCCAAGTGCCCCCCTTCCTATGGACCACTAATACAACAGATGTTGTTGTTGTTAGGTGCCATCATGTAGGTTCCAACTCATAGTGACCCTATTTACAACAGAAGGAAACACTGCCCAGTTCTGAGCCTTCCTCACAATTGTTGTGATTCTTGAGCCCATTGTTGCAGCCACTGTGTCAGTCCATCTCATTGAGGATCTTTCTCTTTGTTGCTGACCCTCCACTTTACCAAGTATGATGTCCTTCTCCAGGGACTGGTCCCTCCTGATAACATGTCTAGAGTATGTGAGACGAAGTCTCGCCATCCTCACTTCTAAGGAGCATTCTGGCTGTACTCCTTTCAAACCAGATTTGTTTGTTCTTTTGGCAGTCCATGGTATAGTCAACATTCTTTGCCAATTCAACAGACATAGGCAGGATTAAATCTGCCAAGCCCATCTGAGTGTAAATCTGTCCAGATCAAGAACTGCCTAAAATTCCTCAATACCCCCTTAAACCTGAGACAATTAAAGGATTATGGCCCATTATTGACAATTTCTTACAGAAGGGATTGATAATCCCTTGCACTAGTCCATGTAACACTCCTGTGTTCCCAGTGTGAAAACCTTGATTATTATAATCAAGGTTGGAAATTTGTTCAAGATTTAAGAGCAAGGATTCAAATAGTGATACCCAGATTCCCTGTAGTCCCTAACCCCCATTTATTATTAGCTAACATACCTGTTGAGGCTACTTACTTCACAGTAGTGGATTTTTGCAGTACATTCTTTAGCATCCTGGTACATCTGAATAGTCAATATTTGTTTGCTTGTACCTGGAACAGTCAGAAATTTACTTGGACTGTCATGCCCCAAGGTTTCACTGAGTACTCCAGCTATTTTTCTCAGGTTCTTCATGCAGGCTTACATCTGCAATTCCCTAAGAAATCAGTCCTTATACAATATATTTATGATCTTTTACTTTGCTTTACAACTCAAGCTGATTGTATATCTGACAGCATTTATTTACTTACCCAGTTAGCTTATTAGGGACATAAAAGTTCTAAAGAAAAACTCCAGCTGGCCTCTACTCAAGTTAAATATTTGGGTCACCTTCTTTCTGCTGAAGATTTCACATTAGACCTCAGCCAGAAAACAGCAATTCTTAACTTCCCACCTCCTAAAACCAAGAGGCAATTGAGAGGATATTGTCGGACATGGATACCAAATGTTTCATTAGTGGCTCAACTCTCATATACGTTCTTAAAGGAAAATGCACCTGATCCCCTGATTCTGAGTTGAGATGAGAATAAAGCTATTGATAATTTAAAATGTGCTCTGCACTCTGCTCCAGCTTTAGGCTATTCCAGTTATAATTCAGATTTCTTGCAGTTCACTCATGATAGACAAGGGATGGCCCTTGGAGTGCTAACACAAAAACATAATGGTCAGCATAGACCTGTAGGGTATTATAGTTTGAAACTAGATCCAGTGGCACATGCCTATTCCCCTTGTTTGTGAGCTACCACAGCCACTGCAAAATTAATAGAAAATACTGCTGATATAGTAATGGAAAATAATCTTAATGTTTTTGTTCCCCATGCAGTCAATGCTTTCTTAAATTCTGGAGAAAACCAGCACATAGCCACCAGTCAAATGGCTACCTATGAAGTTATTCTATTTTCCTCTCCTCACATTCACATTCAGCATCTTAAAGCTCTAAATCCAGCCACTTTATTGCCCGTCACGGACTGATCTGAGCCAATGCATGACTGCCTAAATCTTACTGAACAGTTATTAACTCCAAAGCCTGATTTACAAGGAACTCCTTTAGAAAATTTTGACCTTGTTTTGTTTGTAGATGGGTCATATCTTAAACCTTCCCAGAATTCTTCCAAATTTCAGACTAGCTGTGCCATAGTCTCCCCTACTGAAATAATAGAAATGAGACCCCCTCCCTAAAGCCACCTCAGCCCAGCAATCAGAGCTATATGCTCTGACTCAAGTCTGCATATTAGCTAAAGGCCTAACACCTATTATTTATTTGGACAGTCGATATGCGATTGGAGTTATTTATGATTTTGAACTGTTATGGGAACAAAGGGGATTTTTAACATCAGCTGGGACTGAAATTTAAAATAGCCAGCTCATTAAGGAACTATTTAATGCATTATTATTACTGAAAAGGCTGGCCATTATTAAAATACAAGCCCACCAAAAGGAGCTTACTTCTGTAGAAATTAAAGGAAATCATTTTGCAGATCATATGACAAAAAAGGCAGCTACCCAAATTTGTGCAAATAAAGTTATGTTGTCAGAAATAATTGAGGCACAACTTAATGACATTTCTCAATTTTTGAATAATGATTTAACAACCAAACAAGAAAATGCAGAACCTTGGGAAAAAGCTTTATGGACAAAGGAAGGATGCACAATAGACCTAGCATCTGGGTTATGGGTTGGACCAAATAAAAGAAGTGTCTTTCCCTCATCCTTGCACTATCCAATGCTTTGTCTATTACACAAAGCTAGTTATTATGACATAGATAAAATGATACACATTATGCATAACTATTGGTGGAGTAAATTTCAGAAAGCCGCTACAGATGTTTACAAGGCTTGCCCACCTGTCCTTTGTTTAATCCTGGAAAACACTTAAATCCTCCCCCTGGTCATTTTCCACAGCCTTCAGGGCCTATGTTAGTATGGCAAATGGATTTCATCCAATTGCCCCCTCTCAGGCTTATCAGTTTGCTTCAATAATGATCTGTATGTGTTCTCCCTGAGTAGAAGCTTTTCCTTGCAGAAAAGCAACTGCCATAAGAGCAAAGAAGCTCTTATGGAATATAATTCCATGTTGAGGTGTTCCTTTAGAATTGCATAGTGATCGAGGGACACAGTTCACTGGGCAAATAATTCAAGAATTATGCAGAGTCTTTCCCATTCATCAACAAGTACATTGCTCTTATCAGCCTCAATCTTCTGGCTTGATAGAAAGAACAAATGCAATTATTAAGAATCAGATAGCTAAACTTTATAGTTCTTTAGAACTGCCTTGGACTAAAGTCCTTCCTTTAGTTTTACTGAACTGAAGGTCAACTCACTTTGGAAAATATAAACTCACATCCTATGAAATTGTAACTGAAAGACCCATGACTTTACCTCATGTTAAAATTATAAATCCAAATATAGCTCAAATAGATATTCTTAAATATTGTAAATCATTAATGCACTATGCTCAGGTTCATTCTTCACAGGTCGAGGCAACCTTCAACAGACAAGAGCCTACTTTAGGCCCCCAGGACCCTAAGGACCTGCTGCCTGGAGAATATGTCCATTGAAAGAGACATCAACTGAAAAGTACATTGTAACTTCACTGGAAGGACCCTACCTCGTCCTACTTACTAACCATTGTGAAACCAAGCTAGAAGGGATAAAACCTTGAATTCATTTATCCCAATTAAAAAGAGCCTCACCTCCCTCTTAGGAAAGTAGCCCCACTGGGGATTCAAAACTGACTGTTCCATGCAACAGCAACAGGTACGGATAGAGATTCGTTGAGTTAAAAATGACTAAGATGTATTCTTTTAACATGCTTATTTTCCTAATTCTACCACCAGGTTTCTTCATTTCTATTTGTTCTTCTACAAATGCCCTTTTAACCTGAGCTGGAACTTATGCTTATCATTTTAAATGAACTGACTGTTGCATCTGTGCAGCCCTGCCTATTTCTAGCCAGTTGGGAGTTCCTTGCTGGGCATCCCCCTTGCAAGGGGCAGACTGGACAGCTCTTTGATTTATTAATTCAAGAATTTAGGAATCAAGTGTCCTAAATGACCCTACCATAACAAAATCTTCTCTTGCTCAATGGCCTATACCATGTCCACCATTGAACAAAGGATACAATTTGACCTTTTCTCTAAGTAGCACTCAGGCTTTAGCCTTTAAGGTTGCTCAAGAACCATTAAACAGCACCTCCTATATTAGAGGCTCCTATGGACAAATATGGAAACCCTGGTGGAGTAGTGCTTAAGAGCTACAGCTGCTAACCAAAAGGTTGGCAGTTCAAATCCACCAGGTGCTCCTTGAAAACTCTATGGGGCAGCTCTACTGTGTCCTGTAGGTTCGCTATGAGTCAGAATTGACTTGACGGCAACGGGAACAAATGGGAATGGACAAGTATGGGGTGGTTTTATTTGGCTGATTCCTCAAGCAAGGAGGTTAAGTCAAACAGCTTCTCTCTGCTGGGAATAAGCCAACCGTAGCACACAGCATGATCCAAAGGCTACCAGAGACATGGGATGACTTCAAAGCTCTAATTGTATAGCCACTGTTTCTCTTCAAGCTACTGATTGGTTTGCCACTGACTGGTTGCAGCACCCAGGCATTTATTGGTTAGCCCCAAATGGCACATACTGGTTATGTGGCTCTAACCTTTGGCCTTGGCTTCCACCTGGAGGGACTGGCAGATGTACTACTATGGAACTGAGCTGGACCCAAGGTCAAATATTAACCGACTTTTCTCTTCCAGCTAATATCCCTTTCTTAAGACCTCGATGATCCAGATCTGTTTTTCATTGGTATGATCATTTAGCTTCTATTTTCATACCCCAAATATGGAACATTTTGAAGTTCTGACTAAATATATTCAGAGTGCTTTAAATGATTGCACCCATGGACTCCAAGGAATGAATACCGGAATGACTATGATGAGGGAGGTAGTTCTTCAAAACTGGATGGCCCTTGACATCCTTACTGCTGCACAAGGAGGCACCTCTGCCATTATTAAAACTGATCGTTGTGTTTATGTTCCTGATAATAGTGCTAATATCACTCATTATGTTTCCCATATGCAATGCATAGGTCAAATCTCAATGATCGTGTTGTCACTTTATCTGAAATTCTAAATAACTGGTTTGGCTCCTGCGGTGGATGGTGGAAGAAAATATTAATTTTTCTTGGCTTGTTTCTACTCATCTTTGTATCTATCTTTATAATTATAAAATGTTGTTTTTTGCTAATCAGCTATTTTACCTCTATGGAATGCTGTGTACCTAAACTTACCCTGCAGATAAACTGATGTTAATCAATTGTACTTTTCAACAAGAAAATTATGTGTAACTTTTTGCCTTTTGATATACAGGTATTGGTCAATGTCCTTCGGGTTGGCAGAGGAGTTCCTCAAATTTGGCCTAAAGCCTCCTGTAATAAAACCCCAAAACAACTCACCCTGAAGATGAGACCTAATAGCATGGCAAGGTGAAGAAAACGAACCATGAGATGAAATGACATCGAAATAAGGTAAACTACAGAGCACTCAACAAGAGGTTAAAAAAAAAAAAAAATCCTTGCAGAAGAAAGGTTACTCCATTGTGGGTGATCAGCACCACCTAGCGGAGACTTGATCAAAAGGGGGGAATTATGGAGGCTAGATATCTACGTGGAGACTAAAACAAAATGTGGAAACTGAGGACAACATTTCTGCCAAGTCCGAAGAACATGGCAAAACCTGGTCTCATAGGGCAAATGTTTACGATGATAGGTAACCTAAACCTTAGAGATAATAACTAGCTTGTTTCTTTAAGTTTATGTGTAATAAACCCTCTTAGAATAGCTCTACAGTCCAGACAACCTGGCATCGACAGGCATTGACCCCCAAACCTGAGTCATTTGTCTTCTTAGCCAAACACAATTCTGAGGAAGAAAGGATTTCAAGAGACATTTTGATGAATATCCAAAAGACTCATCAAAATACTTTGACTTGCCTGACTTTCTTTGTTCCTTGGACAATAAATACCACATACTGCCTCATCTCAGGTGCAAAACCCAGTCTCATGCTGTGAGTTGTCCAATTCACAAATTGTATGATAAACTAATAAATCTCTAGCATTGTTTTAACTCTTAGAAATTAGCCAACACACATTTAATAGGCACATTTTTCCCATTCAAAGTGAAGATGCGACTTGAGCTAAAAATGGTTGGGTAAATGTATATGTGCATAATTCCCTTAGGTAAGACCCATTGAAATAAAAAAATCAAAAAGAGAAAAGATGTTTTCGATCTGAAACTAAGCACAGTGCACAGCAACATTCCACAACCTCGGTATCTCCATATGCAAAATAATTTAAACCAAAGTAAAAATGAGGATGCCAAGAGAATATGTACAAGCTACCCCTCCCCCAACAACAGAAGGCCTGTAAACAAACCATTTCCTTTTTCCTTTGTTTTCTATCTGTTGTTCTAAGATAAGACTTTTCTTTTGTTTTTAAACCTTCTAAATGACAATCTGTTTTTAGTTCTACTTGTAGCTCTTTTTATGTTAAATACCATGCTTAAACCTATAAATCTCAATTTTTCCAACTTCAAATGATATCTTTGATTCATGAGGGCAGTAGTGGTGGCTTATCTTCCACACGGGAAACACAGGTTTGATTTCTGGCCAGTGCACCTCATGTGCAGCCACCACTTGTCTGTCAGTGGAGGTTTGTGTGTTGCTGTGATGCTGAACAGGTTTCAGCAGAGCTTCCAGACTAAGATGGACTAGGAAGAAGGCCTGGCAATTTACATCCAAAAACTAGACAATGAAAACCCTACGGAACACAACAGTCAGATTCCGTTGTGCTTGGGGTCACCATGAGTTGAGACCGGCTCCACACAGCTAACAACATCTTGGATTCTAAGAGATGAGAAAATTGTCACATTTACTCTTCCCACCACCTCCTGATTTTTTGTTCTCCATTTTTTGTCCCTATTTTAGATAAATTATAATTGTTGCCACATTGTATAGATTTTCTTTGAAGAATTAGACCTAACTGTCAGAGTCTCACTTCAAAAATGACCCAGGCCCAGACAGTTTCACAAGTGAAAGGATTATTTCAAACTTAAGAAGCAGGTAATTCCTATGCTGTTTAAATTATTTCAGACCAAAAGAAGAAAGAAAACATCCCAGTCTTTTATAAATTTTTTTCTATTTTTAGATATTTTATTTTCTTAGATGCTATTGTAAATGGAATTGTTTCCTTAATTTCCCTTTCAGATTTCTCATTGCTCTATATGCATAGAAATCCAACTGATTTTTGTTTGTTGACCTTATACCCTGCAACTTTGCTAAACTTCTCTGTTAGCTCTAGAAGTTTTCTTGTGGACTCTTTGGGATTTTCTATATATAGGATCATATCATCCTTGAATAGAAATAACTTTACTTCTTTTTTTCCAATATGGATATTTTTTATTTCTTTATAGTTTAAAAAACAAAAGCTCAAGGAGGCAGGGCCAAGATGGCAGAGTAGTCAGATGCTTCCTGTGGTCCCTCTTACAACAAAGACCCGAAAAGACAAGTGAATCGATTATATATGACAATCTAGGAGCTCTGAATATCAAAGGCAAAGTTGAGGAATCAGACTGAAAGCCAGGGGGTGGGAAAGATGGTTCAGAAGCAGCAAGGAGTTGCCAGACCTGACCTGGCTGGCACCCACACCCTGCAGGCTGGATCGGCTGGTGCATGTGGTGAAGCAAGCAGTGGCACTCGGATGCATTTTCCACATCAGGAGAGACCGAGTGGTGGAGAGTCTGCTCAACCCTCCAGAACCAATGAGAAACAGCACTCAATCGCTGAAAGATAAGTACATGCATATAACCTACCATGGGAATCAACCCCCCCCCACTGGGAAGGATCCCTCTCCCATTTACCTCCCCCCCCCACTCTCCTCAGGTCCTGGTCCAGCTTCAGTGATTGCTGCCCCCCCCCCCGGGCCAGAAGTAGGACTCGTCAAGAGCCCTGAGCCATTCTCCTGGCTTTGGAGAGGGGAAAAATTGACAATCGGGAAAAAATAATCTACCAGCTCCCCTATGCTGGGAACTCAGGGCAGGCACAGCCCCTTTGCCTAGGCACAGGCATAAAGGGTCTATGGACTTTGAATGCCTTTCACCCCTGCACAGACCTGTGTGGGCCCATTTCAACAGCGTAGGCCCTCAATAGCACAGTACAACAGTGTATATACCTGAAGCCTATTTTCCTCTGTATCAGCTATAAGGGGGAATGGGAGATTCGTGATATTTGACACCACCCTGCCCATTAAGAAGGGTCCTCACCTACCCATATCAGGGGCCTGAGGACTGGTGGCTCCATCTACTCCACCAAGCCACCCACAACAGTGGTCCAAGAATAAGTGTTGACTCCCAGTCCTTACAGCCAATAGTATTGGGTGCTAATACGCTGGATGCAAAACCCACCTACCTACCCACTCTAGGGAACAGAGACATGTTTTCCACTCAGAAACTCAGGGGCAGGGGGCAGCAGTCAGCTCTCTGCCTTGATCACCACATGACCCCCTACTGCAGCCAGATACCTGTGCCTACTCCAATCACCCCTGTTAGTCTAGGACTGTAGGTGAGAACCTGCACCACACACTCAGTGACTGATGACCTGGACACCTGAGCTGAATCCACACAAGAAAAGTAAATGGACTCCTGGGCTCACATACCTAGTAACAGCTCTAGCCACCTGGAGACAGGACGTGAGAGCTTCAAAGACGCCAATAATCAAACTAGCTCACACGACCAGCCTATCAGGGCATATCAAAACAAAACAAAACAAGAAACTAAGACACAGTAAGCAAACAAAATAAATACAATAACTTATTGATGGCTCGGAGACAACAGTTAATATCAAACCACATAAAGAGGCAGGCCATGATGGCTTCAGCAAACCACCAAAACAAAGAATCAAGAAACCTTTTGGAGGAAGAGAACTTCTTGGAAATACCGGAGGTAGAATTCAGAAGACTGATATACAGAACTCTGCAAGAAATCAGGAAGGAGATCAAGCAAAATGCAGAATAAACCAAGGAACACACAGACAAAGCAATAGAGGACCTTAAGAAGGTTATACAAGAGCATAATGACAAATTTAACAGGCTGCAAGGATCCACAGAGAGACAGTAAACAGAAATCCAAAAGATTAAGAATAAAATTTCAGAATTAGACAACTCAATAAAAAGTCATAAGAGCAGAATTGAGGCAATGGAAGTCAGAATTAATGAGACTGAAGATAAAGCACTTGACACCAACTTCTTTGAGGAAAAATCAGATAAAAGAATTTTTTTAAAAATGAAGAAAACCTAAGAATTATGTGGGACTCTATCAAGAGGAATAACCTATGAGTGATTGGAGTACCAGAACGGGGGGATAACAGAAAATACAGACAGAATTGTAGAAGATTTGTTGGCAGAAAACTTCCCTGAAATCATGAAAGAAAAGAAGATATCTATCTAAGATGCTCATCGAGCCCCACACAAGGTAGAGCCCAAAAGAAAGTCACCAAGAAACATTATAATCAAACTTGCCAAAACCAAAGATAAACAGAGAATTTTAAGAGCAGCTAGGGATAAATGAAAAGTCATCTACAAAGGAGAGTCAATAAGACTAAGCTTGGACTACTCAGCAGAAACCATGCAGGCAAGAAGGCAATGGGATGACATATATAAAGCCTTGAAGGAAAAAAACTGCCAGCCAAGAATTATATATCCAGCAAAACTCTCTCAAATATGATGGCTGAATTAGGGCATTTCCAGACAAACAGAAATTTAGGGAATATGGAAAAACCAAATCAAAATTACAAGAAATACTAAAAGGAGTACTCTGGTTAAAAATCAGTAACATCAGATAACAACCCAAGACTAGAACACAGGACAGAACAACCAGATATCAATCCAGATAGGGAAATCACAAAAATAAATCAAAGCTAAAACACTGAAAATAGGGAAACAGAGATGTCAATATGTAAAATATGACAACACTAAAAAAAAGGGGGACTAAATAATGGAGTCATAGATCTTTCATATGGAGAGGAACTCAAGGCAGTATAAAGAAATAAAAAGAGTGGTTTAAACTTAGAAAAACAGAGGTAAATATTAAGGTAACCACAAAGGAAGCTAACAATCCTACACATCAAAATAAAAAACAAGAAAAACATAAAGACTCAGCAAATACAAAATCAAAAACAATGAAAAAGAGGAAAAGAAAATACATAAAGAAAAATGACTCAGCACAGAAAATTAAGTGGAACAAAGAAACTGTCCACGATACAAAAAAAAAAAAGACATAAAAAATGACAGCACTAAACTCATACCTATTGTCTTAGTCATCTAGTGCGGCTATAACAGAAATACCACAAGTGGATGGTTTTAACAAAGAGAAGTTTATTTCCTTGCAGTAAAGTAGACTAAAAGTCCAAATTCAGGGCATCAGCTCCAGGAGGGGGCTTTCTCTGTCTGTCATCTCTGGAGGAATGTCCTTCTTGTCAATCTTCCCCTGGACTAGGAGCTTCTCTGCACAAGGACCCCGGGTCCAAAGGACACGCTCTGCTCCCGGCATTGCTTTCTTGGTGGTATGAGGTCCCCATGTCTCTCTGCCCTCTTCTCTCTTTTATATCTCAAGAGATTGCCTCAGGACACAATCCAGTCTTATAGATTGAGTCCTGCCTCACTAACACAACTGCTGCCCACCCTCCCTCATTAACATCATAGAGACAGGATTTACAACATATAGGAAAATCACACAATACCGGGAATCATGGCCCAGCCAAATTGATACACACATTTTTGGGGGGACATAATTCAATCCATGACACCTATCAATAATTATGCTGAATGGAAATGGACTAAATGCACCAATAAAGAGACAGAGAGTGGCAGAATGGATAAAAAACCAATCCGTCTATATGCTGCCTACAAGAGACACACCTTAGACTTAAAGACACAAACTAAAACTCAAAGGATGGAAAAAATATATCAAGCAAAAAACAATCATAAAAGAGCAGGAGTGGCAATATTAATCTCTGACAAAACAGACTTTAAAGCAAAATCCACCACCAAGGATAAGCAAGGACACTATATAACGATTAAAGTGTCAATACACCAGGAGGACATAACATAATAAATATTTAGGCACCCAATGACAGGGCTTCAAAATACATTAAAAAAACTCCAACAGCATTGCAAAGAGAGACAGACAGCTCCACAATAATAGTAGAAGACTTCAACACCCCAGAAAGACATGGAAGATCTAAATGCCACAATCAACCAACTTGATCTAATAGACATATACAGAACACTCCACCCAACAGCAGCCAAGTATACTTTCTTTTCCAATGCAGTGGAACATTCTCCAGAACAGACCACATATTAGGCCACAAAACAAGCCTTAACAGAATCCAAAGCATTGAAATATTACAAAGCATCTTTTCTGGCCATAAAGCCATAAAAGTAGAAATCAGTAACAGAAAAAGCAAGGAAAAAAAGTCAAATACATGGAAACTTAACAACACCTTGCTCAAAAACTACTGGGTTAGAGAAGAAATTAAGGACGGAATAAAGAAATTCATAGAATCAAATAAGAATGAAAACACATCCTACCAGAACGTTTGGGACACAGCAAAAGCCGGGTCAATTTATAGCAATAAACGCGCACATCAAAAAAGAAGAAAGGGCCAAAGTCAAAACATTAACCCTACAACTTGAAAAACTAGAAAGAGGGCAGCAAAAGAAGCCCTCGGGCACCAGAAGAAAGCA
>NW_004444006.1:6196786-6203624 GCF_000243295.1 Trichechus manatus latirostris | reverse complement strand
CTCATGAACATAGACGCAAAAATCCTCAACAAAATTCTAGCCAATAGAATTCAGCAACGTATCAAAAAAATAATTCACCATGACCAAGTGGGATTCATACCAGGTAGGCAGAGATGGTTCAACATTAGAAAAACAATCAATGTAATCCATTACATAAATAAAACAAAAGACAAGAACCACATGATCTTACCAAGTGATGCAGAAAAGGCATTTGATAAAGTCCAACACCCATTCATGATAAAAACTCTTAGCAAAACAGGAATAGAAGGGAAATTCCTCAACACAATTAAGGGCATTTATACAAAGCCAACAGCCAACATCATCCTAAATGGAGAGAGTCTGAAAACATTCCCCTTGAGAACAGGAACCAAACAATGATGCCCTTTATCACCACTCTTATTCAACATAGTGCTAGAAGTCCTAGCCAGAGCAATTAGGCTAGAAAAAGAAATAAAGAGCATCCAGATTGGTAAGGAAGAAGTAAAAGTATCCATATTTGCAGATGATATGATCTTATACACAGAAAACCCCAAAGAATCCACAAGAAAACTACTGGAAATAATAGAAGATTTCAGCAAACTATCAGGATACAAGATAAACATACAAAAATCACTTGGATTCCTCTACACCAAGAAAGAGAACTTTGAAGAGGAAATCACCAAATCAATACCATTTACCATAGCCCCCAAGAAGATAAAATACTTAGAAATAAATCTAACCAGAGACATAAAAGACCTGTACAAAGAAAACTACAAGACACTACTGTAAGAAACCAAAGGAGACCTACATAAGTGGAAAAACATACCTTGTTCATGGATAGACTCAAAATTGTGAAAATATCAATTCTACCTAAAGTGATCTACAGATACAATGCAATCCTGATCCAAATTCCAATGGCATTTTTTAATGAGATGGAGAAACAAATCACTGAATTCATATGGAAAAGGAAGAGCCCCGGGTAAGTAAAGCATTACTGAAGAAGAACAAAGTGGGCGGCCTCACGCTACCTGATTTTAGAACCTATTATACCACCACAGTAGTCAAAACAGCCTGGTACTGGTACAACAACAGATACATAGACCAATGGAACAGACTTGAGAATCCAGACATAAATTCATCCACCTATGAGTAGCTGGTATTTGACAAAGGCCCAAAGTCCGTTAAATGGGGAAAAGACAGTCTTTTTAACAAATGGTGCTGGCATAACTGGATATTCATCTGCACAAAAAAATGAAACAAGACCCATATCTCACACCATGCACAAAAACTACCTCAAAATGGATCAAAGACCTAAGTATTAAATCGAAAACAATAAAGATCGCAGAAGAAAAAATAGGGACAATGCTAGGAGCCCTAATACATGCCATAAACAGAATACAAAACATTACTAACAATGCACAAACAGCAGAAGAGAAACTAGGTAACTGGGAGCTCCTAAAAATCAAACAATTATGCTCATCAAAAGACTTCACCAAAAGAGTAAAAAGACAACCTACAGACTGGGAAAAAAATTTTTGCTAAGACATCGGATCAGGGTCTAATCTCTAAAATCTACAAGATACTGCAAAACTGCAACCAGAAAAAGACAAATAACCCAATTAAAAAATGGGCAAAGATATGAAAAGTCACTTCACCAAAGAGGACATTCAGGCAGCTAACAGATACATGAGGAAATGCTTATGGTCATTAGCCATTAGAGAAATGCAAATCAAAACTACAATGAGATACCCTCTCTCCTCAACAAGGCTAGCATTAATCCAAAAAACACAAAATAATAAACGTTGGAGAGGTTGTGGAGAGACTGGAACACTTATACACTGCTGGTGGGAATGTAAAATGGTGCAACCACTTTGGAAATCGATTTGGCGCTTCCTTAAAAAGCTAGAAATATAAGTACCATACGGTCCAGCAATCCCACTCCTTGGAATATATCCTAGAGAAATAAGAGCCATCACACAAATAGATATATGCACACCCACGTTCATTGCAGCACTGTTCACGCTAGCAAAAAGATGGAAACAACCAAGGTGCTCATCAACGGGTCAATGGATAAACAAATTATGGTATATTCACACAACGGAATACTATGCAACGATAAAGAATAATGAATCTGTGAAACATCTCATAACATGGATGAATCTGGAAGGCATTATGCTGAGTGAAATTAGTCAGTTGGAAAAGGACAAATATCGTATGAGACCACTATTATAAGAACTCAAGAAAAGGTTTAAACACAAAAGAAAACATTCTTTGATGGTTACGAGGGTAGGGAGGGAGGGAGAGGGGAACTCACTAACTAGATAGTAGACAAGAATTATCTTAGGTGAAGGGAAGGACGACACACAATACAGGGGAAGTCAGCACAACTGGACTAAACCAAAAGGTAAGAAGTTTCCTGAACACAACCAAACACTTCAAGGGACAGAGTAGCAAGGGCAGGGGTCTGGGGACCATGGTTTCAGGGGACATCTAGGTCAATTGGCATAACAAAATTCATTAAGAAAATGTTCTGCATCCCACTTTGGTGAGTGGCATCTGGTGTCTTAAAAGCTAGCAAGCGGCCATCTAAGATGCATCAATTGGTCCCAACCCACCTGGAGCAAAGGAGAATGAAGAACACTGAAGACACAAGGAAAATATTAGCCCAAGAGACAAAAGGTCCACATAAACCAGAGACTCCATCAGCTTGATACCAGAAGAACTAGATGGTGCCCAACTACCACCAATGACTGCCCTGACAGGGAATGCAACAGAAGTCCTTGACAGCACAGGAGAAAAGTCGGGTGCAGAACTCAAATTCTAGTAAAAAGACCAGACTTAATGGTCTGACTCAGACTGGAGGAACCCTAGAAGACATGGCGCCTGGACTCTGTTAACCCAGAACTAAAACATTCCCGAGGCCAACTCTTCAGACAAAGATTAGACTGGACTATAAGATATAAAATGATACCCGTGAAGGCTGTGCTTCTTAGTTCAAGTAGATGCAGGAGACTAAATGGGCGGCTCCTGTCCAGAGGCGAGATGAGAAGGCAGAAAAGGATAGGAGCTGGTTGAATGGACACAGGAATTCCGGGGTGGAAAGTAGGAGTGTGCTGTCACAGTACAGCGATAGTAACTAGGGTCACGTAACAATGCGTGTATTAACTTTTGTATGAGAAACTAACTTGAGCTGTAAACTTTCACTTAAAGCACAATAACAAAAAAGCAAAAGCTAACCTTCTTCCTTCCACCCACCCACATTTCAACCCCTCTTCCTAGAAGTAATGACTCATAGGGATGTACCAAAATTTATTTAATTAGTGTCTACTGAGGATATTTAGGTTGTACATAGATTTTTGCTTTGATAAACTGCTGTTATCAACATCTTTGAAATATAACGTTGTCCAATATGTGTATTTGTAATATAGATCCCTGGAAGTGGAGTACTGGGTTAAAAGCCATGAGAATTTTATTTAGTATGCTAGGTTTAAATTTATTTATTTATTCATATGGTTCAAAATATCAGAAGTTCAAAAGATTATACAGTGAAAAGCTCCCCTCCCCACACCCTTTACTCCCAGCAACCTGATTCCCCTCCTCAAGAGCAACGAATGATATAGATTTTTATGTGAATTTTAGTCATACACAAGCTAAAATATATATTTATATCTATGAAAAATACGAATGATACTATTTTATGCACTTTAAATTTGATAGCTATCTTCAGATTGCCCTCTAGGGATTGTACCTGTTTTCCCACAATCAGCAATGTTTGTTTCTCCATTCCTCCATTAACACAGTATATTATGAAACTTCAAATCTTTTCTAATCTAGCTGATGAAAAATATCTCACTTAATTTGCATTTATTGAATCTGAAATATTATTATGAGTAAAAGTGATGTTTATAAGCCATCTATCTTTTTTCTATTATTTGCTTGTTCATATCCTCAGCTCATTTTTCTATTGTTCGTTTTCCTATTGATCTGTAAGCTACTTGTAGATTAAGGATTCAGTTAAGTAAGATGGTTGGATACAAGATCAATGTACAAAAATTACTAATTTCCCTATACACCATAAATAGCCATTTGGAAAACAGGAAATAAAACATTCACAATAGCTCCAAACAATCCAACCAAACCAGTGTTTATCAAAATGTGGTCCATGGACCACCTGCCTCAGAACTGCCTGGGGCCTAGTGAAAAATTTAGATTCCTGGGTTCCCCTTCCCCACCAAGACTTCTAAAATCCAGGGTGGAGCCTTAGAACCTGCATTTTCAGAAGCTCCCCCAGGTGATTTTTCTGCACATTCAAATTAGATAACCACTAATCCAGAGTAAGGAATGAGCATCCAGTCTGTCTGATGTCAATGATCTCAGCTAGGCAGAAGCTGCAGGCTCATCACTGCCTTCAGTGTAGTCTGACCCCTTAAGCTGGTAGACCAGGCCTGTCTTCCTCTCCAGCCTCTTTCCACCATTCTCTCACCTCTACCCTCCAGCTATACTGAACAAGTCACAATTCTGGGGGAGAAACCCTGTTCCGTTCACTCACTCCTTCTTGACTCTGCTCTGTGGCTATGTTCTCTTCGAGCTTTCCTGACACCTCGAGTCCGATAAGGTATCCTTCCTTTGTGCTTCCTTCCATCAGAGCACTGGTAATGCTGCTTTCTATCTATTTCTGTCTATTTTCCTGTCTGTCACCTCCACTAGATGGTGAGTGCTGGGACTGGATCTTTTCTCTCTCTAACTATATTGTTTATCACTGTTCTCTTCAGTAAATATGGAATGGATGAATGAACGAACAGCTGATAGTTTCAGATTGAGGTCACTGGAGTGCAGCTATTCTGTGTGAATATATGAGGAAGGTGGCATTTCAAATCAGTGGTGAAATGGTATATTATTTAATAAATGGTGTTGGGCTAATTGGTTAATTACCATGATTAGGGAAAATCAATTTATGTCCTTATCTTACACTCAAATAATTTCCAGGTGGATATGTTAGACATAGTTAAACATAGAGAAAACATAAAAACACTGAAAGCATAGACAAATATTGGTCCAATATTGACACCAAGACAGAAACCATAAAGAAAAGATTGAAAGATTCCATTACAATTTTAAACTTCAGCATATACAAAAAATCAGAAACAAAATTGAAAGGCTAATGATGTAAAGAAAAAAAACTTTCTTTTAAAACATTTGAATGACAAGCAGTCAGATTCATTAATATAGACAGACCTATTAAAAATCCATAAGAAAAAGACAAATTTGTCCATAGAAAATTAAGCAAGGTTCAGGAAAGGCAATAAATTAAGAAATATTTGTTCTTGAATGAGTAAGACAGACATGCCAATAAACAGAGGAATATTCAACCTCACTAGTAATCAAAGAAGGATCAATTAATACCACATTTTCCCCCTAACAAATGATCTCTTTTGGTGTTGGCAACTATATGGAAAAATAACCCTCATACCCCAGGAGTGTGAACTGGTGCAATCTTTCTGGAGGGCAATTTACCAGTATGCATTAAAAGCCTCTCCTTTTGACCTAGATCACTTCTAGGAATCTATCAAAGGGAAATAATCAGAAATCCAGACAAAGATTTAGCTACAAGGATATTATAGTGGCATATTCATAGTAGTGAGAAATTGAAAACAATCTAAGTGTCCAACAACAGAATTGAATAAATAAATTATGGCACATTCATAGGCTAGAATGCAGGCATTAAAATCATCACATTGAAGACTGTTTAAGAACACAAGGAAATGCTTATAATATTTTGTTAGGTAAAAGAAAAGTAGTTTGAGCAGAATGACACCAATTTTATTTTTTAAAAAAAGTGTTTGAAAAAAAAGTGTGTCTGCATAATTATGTAGAAAAAGCCTGGAAGGAAAATACTGTGACTGGAGTCGCTGCACGTAGACCACCCTGTCCCCAGGAGGGCACTTTGGATGAGCCCCCACAGCTTCTGCTTTCACACTGCAGCCCAGGAAGCACTGGTGGCATTAGCTGGGGCAGGCAGCCCTGGGAGAGGCTCTACTCCCACCGCAGAACCTGTGAGAAGAAACCAAGAGGCCCCCAAAGCCACCCCCTAGATAAAATCAAGGACTTGGTTGCTGCCACAGCTATTAATGTTATGTTCCTTGGGCTCCTTGATAATGGTACTTATAGTAGCTAACATTTATTGGACACTTATTTATTGGGTCACCATGAGTCAGCTGCAAACATTAATAATCAGAACATGGAAAGTAGGAGGTATGAATCTAAGAAAATTGGAAGTCGTCAAAAATGAAATGAAACACATAAAGCTCAATATCCTAGGCATTAGTGAGCTGAAATGGACTGCTATTGACCATTTTGAATTGGACAATCATATGGTCTACTATGCCAGGAATGACAAATTGAAGAAGAATGGCATCACATTCATTGTCAAAAAACAATTTCAAGATTTTAAGATAAACATACAAAAATCAGTTGGATTCCTATACACCAATAAGGAGAATGATAAAAAGGAAATCAGGAAAACAATACCATTTATAATAGCCCCTGAAAAGATAAAACACTTAGGAATAAATCTAACCAGGGATGTAAAAGACCTATACAAACAAAACTACAGAAGACTACTGCAAGAAACCCAAAGGGATCTACATAAATGGAAAAACACACCATGCTCATGGATAGGTACACTCAACATTGTGAAAATGACAATTCTACCTAAAGCAATTTACAAATACAACACAATCCCAATCCAAATACCAACAACATCTTTCAAAGAGATGGAAAAAGTAATCATTAACTTTATATGGAAAGGGAAGAAGCCCCGAATAAGTAAAGCACTACTGAAGAAGAAGAATAAAGTTGG
>NW_004444006.1:6092772-6195096 GCF_000243295.1 Trichechus manatus latirostris | reverse complement strand
GCATTGATAATTACTGGTGATTGGAATGCGAAAGTTGGAGACAAAGCAGAAGGATCAGTAGTTGCAAAATATGGCCCTGGTGACGGAAACAATGCTGGGGATCACATGATAGAATTTTGCAAGACCAATGACCTATTCACTGGAAATACCTTTTTTCAGCAACATAAATGGCAACTATACCCTTGGACCTCACTGTTTGGAATACACAGGAATCAAATCAACTACATCTGTAGAAAGCGACAATGGAAAAGCTCAATATTATGAGTCAGAACAAGGCCAGGGGCCAACTATGGAACAGATCATCCACTGCTCATATGCAAGTTCAAGCTGAAGCTGAAGAAAATTATAACAAGTCCACGAGAGCCAAAATACAACCTTGAGTATATCCCAACTGGATTTAGAGACCATCTCAAGCATAGATTTGACACACTGAACATTAATGACTGAAGACCAGATGAGTTGTGGGATGACATCAAGGACATCGTACATGAAGAAAGCAAGAAGTCATTAAAAAGACAGGAAAGAAAGAAAAGACCAAAATGGATTCCAGAAGAGACTCTGAAACTTGCTCTTGAACGTAGAGCAGCTAAAGTGAAAGGAAGAAACGATGAAATAAAAGAGCTGAACAGAAGATTTCAAAAGGTGGCTCGAGAAGACAAAGTAAAGCATTATAATGACATGTGCAAAGACCTGGAGTTAGAAAACCGGAAGGAAAGAACCCGCTCAGCATTTCTCAAGCTGAAAGAACTGAAGAAAAACATCAAGCCTCAAACTGCAATACTGAAGGACTCTATGGGCAAAATATTGAATGAAGCAGGAAGCATCAAAAGAAGATGGAAGGAATACACTGAGTCATTGTACCAAAGAATTGCTCGACGTTCACCCATTTCAGGAGGTAGCATATGATCAAGAACCGAGGTACTGAAGGAAGTCCAAGCTGCACTGAAGGCACTGGCGAAAAACAAAGTTCCAAGAATTGGCGGAATACCGGTTGAGATGTTTCAACAAACGGATGCAGCTCTGGAGGTCCTCACTCATCTCTGCCAAGAAATTTGGAAGATAGCTACCTGGCCAACTGACTGAAAGAGATCCACATTTGTGCCCATTCCAAAGAAAGGTGATCCAACTGAATGCGGAAATTATGGAACGATATCATTAATATCACACGCAAGTAAAATTTTGCTGAAGATCATACAAAAGCGGCTGCAGCAGTATATTGACAGGGAACTGCCAGAAATTCAAGCCAGATTCAGAAGAGGATGTGGAACAAGGGATATCACTGATGACGTCAGATGGATTTTGGTTGAAAGCAGAGAATACCACAAAGATGTTTACCTGTGTTTTATTGACTAGGCAAAGGCATTCGACTGTGTGGATCATAACAAATTATCGATAACACTGCAATTAATGGGAATTCCTGAACACTTAATTATGCTCATTAAGAACCTGTAGATAGGCCAAGAGGCAGTCGTTCAAACAGAACAAGGGGCTACCATGTGGTTTAAAATCAGGAAAGGTGAGCATCAGGGTTATATCCTTTCACCATTCTTTTTCAATCTGTATGCTGAGCAAATAATCCGAGAAAGTGAACTATATAAAGAAGAACGTGGCATCAGGATTGGAAGAAGACTCATTAACAACTTTCAATATAGAGATGACACAACCTTACTTGCTGAAAGCAAAGAGGACCTGAAGCACTTACCAATGAAGATAAAAAATTACAACCTTCAGTATGGATTACATCTCAACATAAAGAAACGAACGAACAAAAAATCCTCACACCTGGGCCAGTAAGCAACATCATGATAAATGGAGAAAAGATTGATGTTGTCAAGGATTTCACTTTACTTGCATCCACAATCAATGCCCATGGAAGCAGCAGTCGGGAAATCAAACGACGCATTGCATTGGGCAAATCTGCTGCGAAAGACCTCTTTAAAGTGTTAAAAAGCAAAGATGTCACCTTGAAGACTAAGGTGTGCCTGACCCAAGCCATGATATTTTCAATTGCCTCATATGCACGCATAAGCTGGACAATGAATAAGGAAGACCGAAGAAGAACTGATGTCTTTGAATTATGGTGTTTGTGGAAGAATACTGAATATACCATGGACTGCCGAAAGAACGAACAAATCTGTCCTGGAAGAAGTACGGCCAGAATGCTCTTTAGAAGCAAGGTTGGCGAGACTTTGTCTCACATACTTTGGACATGTTATCAGGAGGGACTAGTCCCTGGAGAAGGACATCATGCTTGGTAAAGTAGAGGGTCAGCGAAAGAGAGAAAGACCCTCAAGGAGATGGACTGACACGGTCACTGCAATGATGGGTTCAAGTATAGCAACAATTGTGAGGATGTCGCAGGACCTGGCACTGTATGTCGGAACCAACTGGATGGCACCAAACAACAACATGAGTCAGAATCAACTGGATGGCAACTGGCAGTGGGATTTATTAGGTGCTTTGTTAAGTATTCTCACTTAATCCTCCAAGCATCCCCAAGAGATATCTCTAAGAGAGGTATTAACTGTCCCATGTTACAGTCGAAGAAGTTGAGGCTCAGAGAGTGAGCCTAGGAAGTGAGTGGGTGAGCTAGGCTTCAAACCCAGAGCCCACATCTGCATAGAAGAGGTAGCGTATTTTTGGTTGCTATGGCAAGAGGGGAGAGGGCATAATAATGAGTAAATGGAAAACAGTAAACAAATAAATGGAAGTTGCTTCTGGAATTGGCATTCTCATCCTTTTGGAAACAGCGCTCCATGGTTTTCACACACGAGATTGTCCAGGACATTCATCATCCTCAGTGACTGTGTTTATGGTTACAGAATGGAAGACTTTGCAAATCCCTCATCTCCTGGTCCATCCCAGTGAAGCTCCCTCTTGGTTTGTGCTCTGGGCCTGGTTAGGATCTGGCCTGGGGTTAATTCTTGTATCTCCTTCCTGCTGAAGGCAGATGCAGTGGAGGCAGCTGGAGACAGACCCAGTGAGATCTGATGGGTTCCCAACACAAGGACAGTTATTTCTTTCTTATTCAGGGAATTCTACTGTATTTGGCGCCTTTTGCCCCAGAATTCCCTGGGCATCACCAGGCCTCCAAGCAAGGCTTGCATTATCCAAGCAGTGTCCTCTTCACCAGTCTATGCCCCCTTCCACAGTTAGAGTCCTTGACCCACCCTATGCTCTCTTAGCCAACCTGGCCCCCTTCCCTAGCCAGGGCCCTCTACCAGATCCTAATGCACTCATACCCCCCAGGTCTCTTTCCCTAGCAAATGCCTCCTCCTCCAGCCAGGTGCCATTCCCTAGCCTTTCCTCCCTTCAAAAGCCAAGAACCTCTTTTTCATCCTGTGTACCCTATACCAACCAGGCCCCCTTCAGCAATGAGGGGCCTTGTCACCAGCCTATTCCCCCTTCCTCGCCAGGTTCCCTTCCCTAACCTATTCCCCACTCCCCAGCCAGGCCCCTTCCTCAGCCTATACCCCCTTACAAAGCCAGGCCACCTTTGCCAGGTAGTCCTCCTTCCCCAGAATCTTCCCTTTTCCCCAGCCAAGCCCATCCACAGTCAGACCCCCTTCCCCTCCCTACGCTGCCTGCCCCAGAAGATTACCCTTCCCCATTCAGGAACCCTCGACCTCCCTATGCTCTGGACCTCTTTCTCAGCATGACCCTCTCATTTAGCCAGACTGTCTTCATCCATTTATGCCTTCCTCCCCAGTTAAGCCCCCATCCCCAGCCAGCCACTCTCCCCAACCTGCCTAGGTTCTCATACTCAGCCCATGCCCTCTTCCCCGCCAGGCCCCTTTCCCCTTCCAGGGCCCCTCCCCTGCTAGGCATGCCTTCCGCTTCCTAGCCCCCTTAATCCACATATATCCCCATCCACAGCCAGGCCACATTCCCCAGTCAGTATCCCCTTCTAGCCCTCTGCCCCGGCTTGTTACCCCTCCCCAGTTTGGGCCCCCTGGATGGACAGGTCCCCTTTGGCAACCAGGCACCCTTCTCCAGCCTGAACCACCTCGCCCATTCAGGGGCTCTTACCCCAGCCAGGGCCCTTTCTCCTGCCAGGTGCCCTCCACCCACCTATCCCGCTGTCTCCAGCCAGGCTTCGTGACCCAACTTGTCTTCCCTTTCCCACCCTATGCCCCTTTCTCCAGCCAGACCTTCTTCCTCAACCTATGCCTTCTTGTTTAGACTGGCCTCCTCTCTGAGTCAGACACTTTGTCAGCCTGAGTCCATCTCTCAGGACACAGGCCAGGAACTGTCTCCCACCCTGTGCCTCAGTGGGCCCCCTTACCACCCTATGCCCCCAGCCCTAGCCAGGCCCCATTCCTTAGCTAGGCAACCTACCCCAGCCAGCACTCCCCTCCCTAGGCAGGCTTTAACCCCAGCCTTTCCACTTCCTCATCTAGGACCCTTCTACTCCCAGGCCCTTTAACTGCTAGGCCCCCTTCCACAGCCAAATCCTCTATACCATCCAGGCCGCCTCTCCCAGCCAGGTCCTGTTTCCCAACCTGAGACTCTACTGACAGACTGCCTAGCCAGGTTACCTTCCCCAGCACAGGCCCTTTTTCAACCCTATGTCTCCTTCCCCTCGCTGGACCCCTTCCTAAGAAAATGCTCCCTTCCCTAGCCTTTTCCCCACCCAACTGACTTATTTCTCCTTTCATAGCCAGTTCCCCACCCTGTGCCCAAGACCACAGCCAGATTCCCTTGTCCAGCCATGTCCCTTCCTCTGCCTGTGCCTCCATACCCAGCTAAGCCCCCTTCTCTAGCCTGTTCCCTCTTCCCTAGGATATTCCTCCTTGCCCTGCTAGGGCCACTCCCTGGATAAACATGGTTTCCCTGCTGGTGCCTTTGTCCATCTAAGCCCCCATTCTCAGCCAGGCCACCTTTCCAAGCCCGTGCCCCCCACCGCCTTAGAAGGCCCCACCCTTAGACTAACTCCCAGTCCTAGTCAGACTCCCTTTTCCTTCCCCCTATTTGGCCCCTTGTCCAGGCAAGTTTCCTCTTCCAGCCTGTGCCCCCCTACTCAGCTAGGCCCCCTTCCCCACACTGTGCAGCCCACCCCAGTAGAACACCTTTCCCATTCCTAGAGCCCTTCACCAGCCTTTGCCCATGTCCCCAGTCAGGCCTCCTTCACCAGACTATGCCCCAGGCCCCACGCAGGTCCTTTACTCTGGCCAGCTCTCTTTACCACCTGTGTCCAGTTCCCGAGCCAGGTCCCCTTCCTCAGCCTGTGCCCCTCTTAGACTATGTCTCCTTCCCCAACTTGCATCCTCCTTCACAGCCAGGCTCCCTTCTGCAGATTATGCCTCCTTTCCTGGCCTATCTTCCTTCCCCTGCCTATGCCCACTCCCGCAGCCTGTTCCCACTTCCTTCCCAACTCCTACATCCTTCCCTAGTGTTTCTATCCCTATAAAAGGCTCTCTTCTCACAGTGTACCCAAATATCTGTTTTTCTCAGGTCCCTCCTCATCTCAGCAAGCTGGCTGGCTGAAACGTATGTGATACACACACTCACAATGCTATATCTGGCAGGATTTCCATATTTGTATTTTGAGAATACCCTAAAAGAAAACACAGTGGCATTTTTTCCCCCTCCTGTAATGTAGCCCTAGGCTGGCAAGTTATTTGGGAGCAGGGGTCCTTTTTTGTATGCAGAATGAGAACATCCTTAAATGAAACTATGTAGTTCCTCCCTAAATCCTCCCCCTATGAAATACTTTACTCCAGGCTGCCACCAAGATCACAGGTCCATTCCTCCTCCCAAAAGCCTTATCCGCCCCCACCCCAAGCCCTCTGGGATTCCTTTGCTGCAGTAGATCCTGGCATACAATACAAACTCTATAGGAACTAAGTCAGCTACACAAAAACAGAGAACCAGGTATTTTAAAACTGCTTTTATTTTTTAAACAAATTGTATATTTTTCATTTTTTGAAGTTATATATTTTATTTTAGAACATTTGGAATGTACAAAGAATTTTCAAACGAATTTAAGTAACCTCACTGAAAAAAAAAAGGATCTGAAGATTAAAATTCTAAAAACCATTTACTACAAATCATTTCACCTTTACTAGTCTTTTGGCAAATTCAAAATATCAACAAGTCTCAAAGATCAACAAAAGTGTATTTCTCACATTTTTTGCCCCACACCAGTCGTAGATATAACAAAATGGATCAATGCTTTTTAATACTGTTTTATCTCTTTTTAAATACATTTCTAACTCTAAGAATTAAGAAAAGGGACTATGTTCAGATCTTTCACACTCCATACCAGTTGCAGATATACCAAAGTGGATTAACTACTTAAAGACATATTCCTTCCCGTCTTTAATGAAGAAAATGAAGTTCCAATCTTTCAGACCTTATTGTAAACCTTACCTAGCCTATCAGTTAATCTAAATTTCCTTTTTATATTTTACACGTACATTTAACTTCTACATTTAACAAATTCTATTACTTAGAACTTCGTAAACATCTAAACAACAAAAAATAATTTGGAACCAGGCAAACTTTTATGAAAAAACAAAACAAAGTACTAGCGGAGCTCTTGCTCACAACTTCAGACGTCTTCTGAGTAGCCCAGCTTATGTAATGTAAAAATCAACAAATAAAAGCAAACCAAAACAAACACCCATAATACATTTTTTTCCAAAGAACGAAGCAAAAGGCATCCACAAAGCCCTTCAATCACATCAATTCCAACTTTTTCTCAAAAATCTGTATAAGACAATCGTAAGACGCAAAGCTTGGCATTTTACTAAACTTATTTTTCCACCTTACGAATGCATCAAACCCAAAGCTCCGACTGTCATTCCCAAGTTCTCTGAAATAGGACCACTTCTCATCGGTGAGGGAAGCAAAGAGCCTCACGGGCAAGAAGCGGTTAGAACTTGTCGGATTTTTTCCTCCCGCCCCCCACGCGGTCGAAAAAGCACTTGAGGAACCAGAGAAGTGGACGGAATGCCAGTGTGGGAAAGCTGGACGTTTTGAGCGAAAGGAAGAAAGAAAAAGAAGAAAAAACCTCGAGCCTACTGAGGAGACGCGGCGGGCGGCGGGCGGCGGGCGGCGCCTTCAGCTCCGGAGTCGGCGTGGCTCTCGGCGGCGGCGGCGGGCCTAGAAGAGGCGCGGGGCTGCGCCCGCGACGGCTCTCTCCTCGAGCGGCTTCACCGAGTTGTAGTGCTCGCCGAGGCTGCAGGCATAGCGCAGGTAGACGAGGACCAGCGGCTTCTTGCTGTACTCCTCGCCGATGACGACGACGGGCGAGTCGGCCTGGATCACCTCGATGGGGGTCTGCAGGACGTGCGACAGGGCCCTCAGCTCGAGCTGGCCTCCCCACGACGCGTTGCGCACGATGTTGTCGCAATAGCTCAAGAAGTCATCGCGGCTGCGGGCGTCGCCGGTTTCGGGGTCGCTGAAGAAGGGCAGGAAGTCGTCGATGTGCTTCTGCATGTAGTCAGCGGTGCGGCCCCGCAGGCTCTCCACGGTCACGGAGAACATCAGCTGGTCTTGGATGGCGCGGTACATGCAGTGGCCGTCGGCTGGGATATCCTTCATCTCCAGATTCTTGGCCCCCAAGATGACGGAGAGCTTCTCCTCCTCGTCGCGGCGGAAGCCAGCCAGAGGCTCCTCCATCCCCGCCCCGGCGATCCTCTCCTGGCGTTCCCTCTCCAAGGCCATCCTTCTTTCGCGCCTTCTCTGTGCCCTGGAGAGGCTGGGAGGCTGGTTCTCGAGATCCATCTTGGCAAGATCTTCAGTGACAGTCTCAACGTTACTGTTGTTAGCGAAGCTCTCCCTGAACTTCTCCAGCTCCTGGCGGTGCTTCTGCTCCATCTCGGCCTCGAGGCGGGCCACATCTAGGAGCAACTGCTTTCTTCTTTTCTTGTCGCTCTTTGAGACCGAGTTCTTCATGGCCTGGATGCGGGCCTGCAACTCTTTCTTCTCACGGTAGTGGCGCCGTGCCATCCGCTGGCGCTCACTCTGTCGATCCTCCATGATGTTTAACAGTAGACAAGAATCCACGTGCGGTGGCTACAGCTCAGACTAACAGCTCAAGCCGTGGAGCAGGCTACAGTTCCTCAGCCTGCCCTGGTTTACGCGCTCGGTTCTTCCCCTCACTGGGTTTGCCCTCGCTCTATTCACTGGCCTCTCTGCCATTGGCCACTGCCTCCCCCATGGCTACGCCCCTCAAACACGCCTGGCGCTAGGATTGGCTGTTGCGAGACCCTAAAAACACCCCCATTAGACCCCGTAGCAACGGGCGCTTCCGGCGTTAGCGGGAGTTCAAATCCGACCTATACGATCCTGCCTTTGCACAAGTTGTGCAGCAATTGCGCTTGCGGAATTTTTCATTGACTGTTTCTCCCTACCTCCATTTCCAAGTCTAGATACAACGCACACACTGGCCTTGCTTGAGAGCCACATGAAAATTACTCTTCTACCAGCTCAATATGCTCTATATGGGACTTGGCATTATTCCTAGTGTTCAGGAGGCAACACGGCTTTCTCCAGGTTTTCGGGTCCTTTGCCGGATGAATCCTTGAGCTTTGTGTATCAGAACAAAGGCATTTCTTTACGTTCCTGGGCACACAGAGTCCTTTCAATTTTTAAGCCTCATATCCACCCTATTCCATCTCAGTCTAAGAAGGCAACAGCCACCATCCACAACTACGCAGACGTCTTGGGTTGTGCGAACAGAATGCACCTAGCCTAAATGCCCTTTCTCCTGTGCGCGGGTTCCCAAAATGGACTCCCTGGGATGCCCCATGAAGCACACAGCCAGTATTCATCATGCCACTTCTTTCGGACTTTTTTGAGTCTCTAAAAGTTCTTAAAAAAAGAAAAAAAAGCCCCAAGCTCCTTCAAATGTGTTCTTATCCTGCCTCCACCACCTGAAACAGAAAGGCCCTCTAGACCATCTCCCCCTTGTTACGAAGGAGGAAAGTTGGACATTTGTTCAGGTGTGTCAAATTGTCATTCCTTTTTATTGCTAAGTAGTATTCCGTGGTATACGGCTGTATCACTGTCTCTTTAACCATTCACCAGTTGAAGGACATCTGGGTTGTTTCCAGTTTTTGGCTATCAGGAATAAACTTGCTATAAACATTGGTTTTTGTGTGAACGTAAGTCTTCATTTCTCTGGGGTAAATGCCCCAGAGTGCAATTACTGGGTTATATTAAGTGTATATTTAGTTTTTTAAGAAACTGACAAACTATTTTCCAGAGTGGCTGTACCATTGCATATTTCCACCAGCAGTGTATGAGGGATCCACTTTCTTTGTATCCTCACCGGCATTTTATGTTGTCATTTTTTTTTTCTTTCAGCCATTCAGATAGGTGTATAGTGGTATCTCATTGTGAGCTTAATTTGTATTCCCTAGGAGGCTTAGTGGCGCAGTGGTTAAGAGCTTGGCTGCTAACCAAAGGTTGGCTGTTCGAATCCACCATCCACTCTTTGCAAACCCTGTATGGGGGCAGTTCTACCCTGTCCTATAGGGCCGCTATGAGTTGGAATGGACTCGAGGCAAAGGATTTTTGGTTTGGTAGAGGGTCGCTATGAGTCAGAATCTACTGCAACGGGTTTTTGGTAATGACTAACGTGGAGCCCTGGTGGTGTAGTGGTTAAGAGCTCGGCTGCTAACTAAAAGGTCGGCAGTTCGAATCCACCAGCTGCTCTTTGGAAACCCTATGGGGCAGTTCTACTCTGTCCTGTAGGGTTGCTATGAATTGGAATCAACTCGCGGCAACGGGGTTTTTTTTTTTTGAATGGCTAATGATGTTCAACATCTTTTCACGTAATTATCTGCTATCTGTATATCCTCTTTATCAAATGTTTGCTTATGTCTTTTGACCAATTTCTAATCTGACTTTTTTTTTTTTTTACTATTAAGTTTTGACAGTTCTTTATGTATTCCATATAGTTCTTTGTCGGATATATGACGTGCAAATATTTTCTCCCACATTGTAACCTGTCTTTTCATCTCCTCACATGGTGTTTTGCACAGCAAAAGTTTTTAATTTTGATGAAGTCCAATTTGTCAAGTTTTCCTTCTATGGATCGTGCTTTTGGTGTCAAGTCTAAGAATTCCTTGTCTAACCTTAGATCCCAAAGATTTTGTCCTTTTTTTTTTAACTGAAAAAAATATATAGCTTTAGGTTTTACATTTAACTCTGTGATCTATTTTTTTTATTGTACTTTAGTTGAAGGTTTACAGAACAAATAGTTTCTCATTCAACAGTCAGAACACATTTTGTTTTATGACATTGGTTAACAACCCCACGACATGTCAACACTCTCCGTTCTCGACCTTGAAGGACCCTTTTTTGGTAAAAATATACATAGCCGAAGTTATACCATTTCAAAGGTTTCTACACGTACAATTCAGTGACATCGATTACATTCTTTCAGTTGTGCTGCTATTCTCACTATCTTTTTCCAAATTATTCCATCACCATTATCTTTAACTCACTGCCCCCTAGGCTTCCCATCAAACCTTTTGAGTCGCTGTTGTCAATTTGATCTCACATTGATAATTCTTTTTTTTGTTGTTGTTGTACCTTAGATGAAGGTTTGCAGAACAAATAGTTTCTGATTAAACAGTTAGCACACATATTGCCCTATGACAATGGTTAACAACCCCACGACATGTCAACACTGTCCTTTCTCAACCTTGGGTTCCCTATCACCAGCTTTCCTATCCCCTCCTGCCTTCTAGTCCTTTTCCCTGGACTACTGTGCCTCATTAGTCCCGTTTTGTTTTATGGGGCTGTCCCATCCCCAGCTGAACGGTGAACCTCGGGAGTGACTTCACCACTGAACTAAAAGGGTGTCCGGGGGCCATACTCTCGGGGTTTCTCCAGTCTGTCAGGCCAGTAAATCTGGTCTTTTTTTTGTGTAACTCTGTGATCTATTTTGAGTTTGTTTTTATTTTTGTGTAAAGTTTGAGACTTAGGTTGAGGTTCTTTTTTTTTTTTTTTTTTGCCTATGGATGTCCACAAACTTGGTGGCTTAAAGCAACAGAAATCTATTCTCTCACAGTTCTGGAGGCTAGAAGTATAAAATCAAGGAGTCAGCAAGGTTGATTTCTTCAGGAGGCTCTGAGGGAATCCGTTCCATGCATCTCTCTTAGCTTCTGGTGGTTGGCAGCAATCCTTGGCGTTCCTTGGCTTGCAGCTGCATAACTCCAAACTCTAACTCCGTTGTGACAGGCATTCTCCCTGTTTGTCCCTCATTTTATAAAGAAACCAGTCATTGGATTAGGACCCACCAGTCATTGGATTGAAGGAGCCCTGGTGGTGCAGTGGTTAAGCGCTCAGTTGCTAACCTCTCTGTGGGAGAAAGATGTGGCAGTCTGCTTCTGTAAAGATTGTTGTTGTTGTTGTCAGGTGCCATCCAGTCAGTTCTGACTCATAGCAACCCTGTATACAACAGAATGAAATACTACTCGGTCCTAAGCCATCCCCACGTTCGTTGTTATGCTTGAGTACATTGTTGTAGCCACTGTGTCAATTCATCTTGTCCAGGGTCTTCCTCTTTTGTGCTGACTCTCTACTTTACCAAGCATGATGTCCTTCTCCAGGGACTGGTCCCTCCTGATAACATGTCCAAAGTACATGAAACAAAGTCTTGCCATCCTTTCTTCTAATGAGCATTCTGGCTGTACTTCTTCCAAGACAGATTTAGTTGTTCTTTTGGCAGTCCATGGTATATTCAATATTCTTTACCAATATTATAATTCAAAGGTATCAATTCTTTTTCAATCTTCCTTATTCATTGTCCAGCTTTCACATGCATATGAGGCAATTGAAAACTCCATGGCTTGGGTCAGGCGCACGTTAGCCCCTAAAGTGACATCTTTGCTTTTTAACACTTTAAAGAGATCTTTTGCAGCAGATTTGCCCAATGCAATGTGTCATTTGATTTCTTGACTGCTGCTTCCATGGACGTTGATTATGGATTCAAGTAAAATGAAATTCTTGACAACTTCAATCTTTTCTCCGTTTATCATGATATTGCTTATTGGTTCAGTTGTGAGGATTTTTGTTTTCTTTATGTTGAGGTGCCATAAAGATTACAGCCCTGGAAACCCTGTGGGGCAGTTACACTCTGTTCTGTAGGGTGGCTACGGTCAGAATCAACTCCATAGCGTGGGTTTAGTCACTGGATTAGGGTTTATCTGCAAAGACCCTATTTCCAAATAAGGTCGCATCCCCAGGTACTGGGGATTTGTACTTCAGCAAAACTTTTTGGAGGACACAATTCAACCCTCAACAAGGTGGGAGCTTAGCTTATTGATTTCAGACTTTTCCAATCAGCAATACTTCACCTGTGTCTCACAAATTTTGATAAGTTGTATTTTCATTCTCATTCAACTCAATGTATTTTTTTATTTCTCTTGAGACTTCTTTTTTGGTCCAAGGGTTATTTGTTGTTGTTGATGTTAGTTGCCATTGAGTCCATTCTGACTCATGGAGACCCCATGTGTTACAGAGAGAGTAGAATTGCTCTATAGGGTTTTCCTGGCTATAACCTAAACGGAAGCAGATAGCCAGGCCTTTTGTTCCACAGTACTGTTGGGTGGGTTCGAACCGCCAACCTTTAGGTTAGCAGATAGAAGTGTGTTATTAGTTTCCAAGTGTTTGCAGATTTTTCTATTATCTTTCTGTTACTGATTTCTAGTTTGATTCCCTTGTAGTCTGAGATCACACTGTGTGATTTCATATCTTTTAAATTTGTTGGGGTTTGTTTACTGACCAGGATGTGGTCTATCTTGATATATGTTCCATGGCACTGGAAAATAGTGTGTATTCTGCTGTTGTTGGATGGAGCATTCTATAAATGTTGTTTATATTCCATTGGTTGCTAGTGTTGTTGAGTTCTTCTATATCCTTGCTGATTTTCCATCTACTTCCTTTGTATATTTATATATTCCTTTATGTATTTACTCCTCTATATATTTATTTTATTGTGAAAGTTTACAGAGCTAATTAGTTTCTCATTAAACAGTTAACACACGAATTGCTTTGTGACATTGGTTGCCAACACTCTCCCCTTCTCCACCTCGGGTTCCCTGTTGCTTTTTATCCAGTTTTCCTGTCCCTTCTTGCCTTCTCGTCTTTGTTTTTGGGCCGGTGTGCCCATTAGTCTCCTATACATGACTGAACTACGAAGCACATTCCTCATGAGTGTTATTGTTTGTTTTATAGGCTTTTCCAATCTTTGGCTAAAAGGTGGACTTTGGGAGTGGCTTCAGTTCTGAGTCAGCAGGGTGTCTCGGGGTCATAGTCTTGGGGGTTCCTCCAGTCTCTGTCAGACCAGTAAGTCTGGTCTTTTTTGTGGGTGTGTGAATTTGAATTTTGTTCTGCATTTTTCTCCCACTCTGTCCAGGACCCTCTATTATGATCCCCGTCAGAGTGGTTGGTGGTAGTAGCCAGGCACCATCCAGTTCTTTTGGGCTCAGGCTGGTGGAAGCTGTGGTTCATGTGGTCCGTTAGTCCTTTGAACTAATTTTTTCCTTGTGTCTTTTATTTTCTTCATTCTCCTTTGCTCCAAACAGGATGGGACCAATAGATGTATTTTTGATAGCAGCTCACAAGCTTTTTAGACCTCAGACACAACAAAGTAGGATGAAGAACATTTTCTTTATAACTATTTTATGCCATTCACCTACATGTCCCCCAAGACCATGGTCCCCAGCCCTTAGCCCCAGTAACTCAAGGTGTTCGGATGTGTCTAGGAAGCTTCTATGACTTTTCCTTGGTCAAGTTGTGCTGACTTCCCCTATATTGTGTGTTGTCTTTCCCTTCACCAAAGTTAGCACTTGTTTACTATCTAGCTAGTGATTTCCTCTCCCCATCCCTCCCTTCCCTCGTAACCATCAAAGAATTTTTTTTTCTGTGTGTAAACATTTTCTTGCGTTTTTGTAATAGTGGACTCATACAATATTTGTCCTTTTGTGATTGACTTATTTCACTCTACATAATGCCGTCCAGATTCATCCATATTGTGAGATGTTTCACAGATTCATAATTGTTCTTCATCTTTGCATAGTATTCCATTGTGTGTATATAGCCTCATTTGTTTATCCATTCATCTGTTGATGGGCACTTAGGTTGTTTCCATATTTTTGCTATTGTGAATAATGCTGCAATGAACATGGGTGTGCCTATGTCTATTTGTGTGAAGGCTCTTATTTCTCTAGGATATATTCCTAGTAGTGGGATTGCTGGATCATATGGTATTTCTATTTCTAGCTTTTTAAAGAGGTGCCATATTTTTTTCCACAGTGGTTGTACCATTTTACATTCCCACTAGCACTGCATAAGAGTTCCAATCTCTCCGTAACCTTGCCAACATTGGTTATTTTCTGTTTTTTTTTGATTAGTGCCAGTAATGTCAGGGCTAGATGGTATATCACTGTAGTTTTGATTTGTCTTTCTCTATTGGCTAATGATCATGAGCATTTCCTCATATGTCTTCTAGCTGCCTGAATATCTTCTTTGGTGAAGTGCCTGTTCATATCCTTTGCCCATTTTTAATGGATGATTTGTCTTTTTGTTACTGAGATGTTGAAGCATTCTATAGATTTTAGAGATTAGACCCCTGTCGGATATGTCATAACCAAATATTTTTTCCCAGTCTGTAGGTTCTCTTTTTACACTTCGGCGAAGTCTTTTGATGAGCGTGTTTAATTTTTTTTCTTTTTTTATTGTACTTTAGATGAACGTTTACAGAGCACATTAGTTTCTCATTAAACAATACACATACTGTTTTGTGACATTGATTGCCAACCCCACAACATGTCATCACTCTCCCCCTCTCGAACTTAGGTTCCCCATTACCAGCTGTCCTGTCCCCTCCTACCTTCTCATCCCTGCCCCTGAGCTAGTGTGCCCATTTAGTCCTGTTTTGTTTTATGGGCCTGTCTAATCTTTGGTTGAAGGGTGAACCTCAGGAGTGACTTCAGCACTGAGTTAAGAGGGTATCCAGGGGCCAATAAGTGTTTAATTTTTAGGAGCTCCCAGTTATCTACTTTGTCTTCTGGTGTTTGTGCATTGTTAGTTATGGTTTGTATTCTCTTTATGCCATGTATTAGGGTCCCTAGTGTTGTCCCTATTTTTTTCCATAATCTTTATCGTTTTTAGTTTTATATTTAGGTCTTTGATCCATTTTCAGTTAGTTCTCGTGTATGGTGTGAGGTATGGGTCCTGTTTCATTTTTTTTACAGATGGACATCCAGTTTTGCCAGCCCCATTTGTTTAAAAAAACCTGTCTTTCCCCCATTTAAATGGACTTTGGTCCTTTGTCAAAGATCAGCTGACCATAGGTGGATGGATTTACATCTGGGTTCTCAATTCTGTTCCATCGGTCTTTGTGTCTGTCATTGTACCAGTACCAGACTGTTTTGACTACCATGGTTGTACAGTAGGTTCTGAGATCAGGTAGTGTAAAGCCTTTGTTCTTTTTCTTCAATAATGCTTTGCTTATCTGGGGCCTTTTTCCTTTCCATATAAAACTGATGATTAGTTTTTCCATCTCGTTAAAGAGTGCTGTTGGTATTTGCATCAGGATTGCATTACATCTGTAGATCGCTTTGGGTAGAATTGACATTTTCACAATGTTGAGTCTTCCTATTCATGAGCATGGCATGCTTTTCCATCTATGTACGTCTCTTTTGGTTTCTTGCAATAGTGTTTTGTAGTTTTATTTGTAGAGGCATACCTCATTTTATTGAGATTCACTTTATTAAGTTTCAAAGATACTGAGTTTTTTTTACAAATTGAAGGTTTGTGGCAAATCTATTGGGGCCATTTTTCCAACAGCATGTGCTCACTTTGTGTCTCTGTGTCACATTTTTGATAACTCTTGCAATATTTAAACTTTTTCGTTTCTATTATATCTGTTATGGTGATCTGTGATCAGTGATCTTTGATGATACTATTGTAATTGTTTAGGGGCACCACGAACCACACCCATATAAGATGGCAAACTTAACTGATAAATGTCATGTGTGTTCTGACTGCTCCACCGACCGGCCGTTCCTCCTTCTCTCTCTCTCTCCTCATGATGATATTAAAATTAGGCCAGTTAATAACCCTACAGTGGCCTCTAAGTGTTCAAGTGAAAGAAAAAGTCAATCGATGCAGCCAACTTAATTCTTGTCTTATTTTAAGAAAATTGCCACAGCCACCCTGATCAGTCAGCAGCCATCAACATCGAGACAAGACCCTCCTCCAGAAAAAAGATTAGACTTGTGGAAGGCTCAGATTATGGTTAGCATTTTTTAGCAATAAATAAATATACATAACTTTTATATACACAGGGAAACAAAAAAAATCGTGTGACTCGCTTTATCGTGATGTTCGCTTTATTGCGGTGGTCTGGAACCAAATCCACAGTATCTTCGTGGTGGTGTGCCTGTATATATCTTTTATGTCTCTGGTTAAATTTATTCCTAAGTAGTTTATCTTTTTAGGGGCTGTTATAAACAATATTGTTTTCCTAATTTCCTTTTCGATGTTCTCTTTGTTGGTGTATAGGAATCCAACTGATTTTTGTATGATAATCTGGTATCCTGCTACTCTGCTGTATCTTTCCATTAGTTCTGGTAGTTTTCTTGTGGAATCTCTAGGGTTCTCTATGTATAGGATCATATCATCTGTGAACGGGGATAGTTTTACTTCTTCCTTTCCAATCTGGATGCCCTTTATTTCCTTTTCTTGCCTATTGCTCTAGTTAGGACTTCCAGCACAATGTTAAATAGGAATAGTGATAAAGGGCATCCTGTCTTGTTCCTGTTCTCACGGAGAATGCTTTCAGTCTCTCTCCATTGAGAATGATGTTGGCTTTTGGTTTTGTATAGATGCCCTTTATTATGTCGAGGAATTCCTCGTCTAGTCCCATGTTATTGAGAGTTTTTAACAGGAATGGGTGTTGGACTTTATCAAAAGCCTTTTCTGCATCGACTGAGATGAGCATGTGATTTTTTCCTTTTGTTCTATTTATGTAGTGAATTATGCTGATTGATTTTTTAGTGTTGAACCATCCTTGCATACCTGGTATGAATCCAACTTGGTTGTAGTGTATGATTTTTTTTTGATAAGATGCTGAATTCTATTGGCTCGGATTTTGTTGAGAACTTTTGCATTTATATTCATGAGAGATACTGTTCTGTGATTTTCTTCTTTTGTGGTATCTTTGCCTGGCTTTAGTATCAGGGCTATGCTGGCTTCACAGAATAAATTTGGGAGTATTCCTTCCTTTTTTATGCTCTGAAATAGTTTGAGTAGTATTGGTGTGAAATCTCTGAATGTTAGGCAGAATTCTCCAGTGAAGCCGTCTGGGCCAGGACTTTTTTTTTGTTGGGAGTTTTTTTTTTATTACCTCTTTGATCTCATCTCTTATTATGGGTTTGTTCAGATTTTCTATCTCAGTTTGTGTTAGTTTAGGTAGGTAATGTGTTTCTAGAAATTTGTCCATTTCCTCTAGGTTCTCAAATTTGTTGTAGTACAATTTTTCATAGTATTATGTTTGATCCTTTTTATTCCATTTAGGTCTGTTGTAATGTCTCCCATCTCATTTCTTAGTTGGGTTATGTGTGTCTTCGCCTGTTTTTCTTTTGTCAGTTTAGCCAGTGGTTTGTCAGCTTTCTTGATCTTTTCAAAGATCCAACTTTTGGTCTTGTTGATTCTTTCTATTGTTTTTCTGTCCTCTATTTTATTTATTTCTGCTCTAATCTTTATTATTTCATTTCTTCTGGTGACTGTGGGCTACTTTTGCTGCTCTCTTTCTATTTGTTCAAGTTATAAAGCTAATGTTTTGGTTTTGGCCTGTTCTTTTTTGATGTGTGCATTTATTGCTATAAGTTGACCTCTAAGCACTGCTTTTACTATGTCCCGAAGGTTTTAGTATGATGTGCTTTCATTCTCATCAGATTCTAGGAATTTTTTTCATTCCCTCTTTGATTTCTTCTGTTACCCAGTTGTTTTTAAGCAAGGTGTTATTCAGTTTCCACGTATTTTATTTTTTTCCTTGCTTTTCCTGTTATTTATCTCTATTTTTATGGGATTGTGATCAGAAAGAATGTTTTGTATTATTTCAATGTTTGGAATTTTACTGAGGTTGCTTTGTGGCCTAAAATGTGATCTATTCTAGAGAATGTTCCATGTGCACTGGAAAAGAATGTATACTTTGCTGCTGTTGGGTGGAGTGCTCTATATATGTCTATGAGGTCAAGTTGGTTGATTGTGGCCTTTAGATCTTCTGTATCTTTGTTGAGTTTCTTTCTAGATGTTCTGTCCTTTACCAAGAGTGGTGTGTTGATGTCTCCTTCTATTATTGTAGAACTGTCTATTTCTCTTTTCAGTGCTGTTAGAGCTTGTTTTATGTGTTTTGAAGCTCTGTCATTGGGTGTGTAGATATTTATTAAGGTTGTGTCTTCTTGGTGGATTGTTCCTTCAATCATTATATAATGTCCTTCATGGTTGATTTTCCCTTAAAGTCTATTTTATCTGAGATTAGTATTGCCACTCTTGCCCTTTTTTGGTTACTGTTTGCTTGATGTTTTTTTCCATCCTTTGATTTTTAATATATTTATGTCTTTGTGTCTAATGTGTGTCTCTTGTAGATAGCATATTGATGGGTTTCGCTTTTTTATCCATTCTGCTACTCTCTGTCTCTTTATAGGTGCATTTAAGCCATTTACATTCAGTGTGATTATTGGTTGTAATTACATTCAGTTTATTGCTGTCATACTGTTGTGCTTTTTTTTTTTATGTTGCTCATGTTTCCTTTATTCCTCTTATTTTCCTGTGTTGAGTTCCTTTTGTTTGTGGATTTTCTTTTCTTTTCTTTCATTATTATAGATTTTGTGTTTACTGAGACTTTATGTTTTTCTTCTTTTTTATTCCGACGAGCAGGTTTGTTATCGTTCTTTGTGTTTTCCTTGAAATTTACCCTTATCTTTCTAACTTTGAACACTCTTTTATTACTTAATATCACCTTGACTTCCTCTTCATTTGAAAGTTCTATACTTACATCATTTATTCCCTCTTTTACTGTTTTGATGCTGTCATTTACAGATTGACGTCTCTGTTTCCCTGTTTTAAGTCTTTTAGCTTTGTTTTGTTATTGAGAGTTCTTTATCTATGTTGGTATCTGACTGATGCTCTCTTGTGTCTTAGATTCTGGTTGTTGTCTGATGTTGCTGGTTCTCTAAACAAAGGACTCCCTTTAATATTTCTTAGAAGTTTGGTTTGGTCTTTACAAATTTCATTAATTTCTGTTTATCTGAAAATGTTCTAATTTCACCATAGAATTTGAGAGATAATTTCACAGGATATGTTATTCTTGTTTGGCAGTTTTTTTTTCTTTCAAGATTTTATATATGTCATCTATCTTAGTTATCTAGTGCTGCTGTAATAGAAATACCACAAGTGGATAGCTTTAACAAACAGAAATTTATTCTCTCACAGTCTAGGAAGCTAAAAGTCCGAATTCAGGGTGCCAGCTCCAGGGCAAGTCTTTCTCTCTCTGTAGGTTCTGGGGAAAGGTCTTTGTCGTCAACCTTCTCCTGGTCTAGGAGCGCAGAGACCTGAGTCCAAAGGACACGCTCCACTCCCAGTGCTTCTTTCTTGGTAGTATGAGGTCCCTCCTCTCTCTGCTCAATTTTCTCTTTTATATCTCAAAAGAGATGGACTCAAGATACAACCTAATCCTGTAGATTGAGTTCTGCCCTTAATGTAACTGCCTGTAATCTTGCCTCATTAACATCATAGAGGTTAGGATTTACAAAGCATAGGATAATCACATCAGATGACAAAATGGAGGAAAATCACACAATACTGGGAATTATGGCCTAGCTAAGTTGACCCACATTTCTGGGGGACACAATTCAATCTATGACATAAGGAAAGGACTCACTTTGATTTTTTGTTTTTTCAAGGGCCTAGAGTAGAACTGGAATCCCTGAGTGGCACAAACAGTTAAGCAATCAACCTTTCGGCTTCTAGCCAAAAGGTTGGTGGTTTGAATCCACCCTGAGGCACCTCAGAAGAAAGACCTAGATTAGTATGTGTTTAGTGCTTCTGTTCTACCTCTTTGTTCATTGTGTAGTGCCTGGGGTCTTAAAAGCTTGCGAGCAGACATCCAAGGCAGGACAATTGGTTTCTGTTTGCCTGAAGCAGCAGAGGAAGAAGGAGAATCAGGAATAGGAGAAGGATATGGAATATGTGGCTAATTGCCTCCATGAACAACTGCCTCCTTGGCCATGAGACCAGAAAAACTGGATGGTGCCTGGCTATGATTACTTAACATTTTGATCAACAATTCTATAAAAGAATCCTGATCAAAGGGGGGAAAATGCATAACAAAGTTTCAAAATCTCATGGACTCCACACTTCTGGAACCATGGAAGCTGGATGAACCCCTGAAACTATTGCTCTGAGATAATCTTTAAACCTTAAACCAAAAATATTCCCTGAAGTCTTCTAACAAGCAAACAATAGGTTAGCCTAACTAGTAAAAAATGTCTGCCTTGAGCATTATGCTCTTTGCAGATCTAGCTATACGGGATCATACTGACAACAGCAACTAGAAAGGTTAGAGAGAAACCTTAGGGGGCAATGAGTTTATGTTAATGGGAAGGAACAACTCAGAAAAGGAGGGTGAAAATGGTTGCACAACCCAAAGAATGTAATCAATGTCACCGAACTGTACATGTAGAAACAGTTGAATTGCTGTGTTTTGCTGGAAAAAAAAAGAAGAAGAAGAAGAAGAAAGTCCTGGAGATCTGCTTCTGAAAGGTCACAGCCATTGAAAACCCTATGGAGTGCAGTTCTGCTCTGAAACACGTGGGGTCACCATGAGTTGGAATCAAGTCTATGACAACTGATGATGGTGGTGGTAGAGTAGGACTAGTTGTGGGGGGTGGGGTGGGCCTGGATCCAAGAGCAGGAAGAAAGATTTCACTGGCAGGAGGCTCAATAAAGGCCAAGGGGAGTCCTCCTTTGACTGGTTTGGAATGAGAAGCCTCTGAGGGCCCTTCCAGCCCTGATAGTCTCTCAGCTTCAGAATCTCCAGGGATTTTTTGCAGGTCGGAAGGGGCGATAATTGCGGGGCGGCGCGGGGTGGGGAGGTGATAAGACTCAGGGCTGGAAATCTCCAAATAGCCTTGACCTTTTCTCTGTTTGGTGTTAAGATGCATGCAGGTGCCTCAGCTTGGCACATGGCCTTCTCTGTGTGGATGGAGAGACAGAGCTTCTAGAATATTCCAAATGCTCACACTGTCATTGATTTTGCTTTTGAATCTCTGACACCTTTTCTCCAAGGTAGCACTGCTCAGAGGTAAGTCCATCCCAGGGCAGGTTAGTGTAGTTCTGGACCTTCTCTTTCCAGTGCTCTTCCCCATCCTCCTCTTCTTTTTTTCTTTTTTAACTTAAAAAAAACTTCTTTTATTTTTTTGTTGAAAATATACACAGAACGTACATCAGTTCAACAATTTCTATATGTACAATTTAGTGACATTGATTACATCCTTCAAGTTGTGCAACCATTCTCACCTTCCTTTTCTGAGTTGTTCCTCCCCAATTAACATAAACTCACTGCCCCCCCAAAGCTTCCTATCTAACCTTTTGAGTTGCTGTTGTCAGTTTTATCCCATATAGATAGTTCTTTAAAAGAAGCACAAGGCTCAAGACAGACATTCTTTACTGATTAAGCCAAACTATTGTTTGGTTTAAAGAAGACTTCAGGGGATATTTTTGGTTTAAGATTTAAAGATTATCTCAGGGAAATAGTTTCAGTTATTCATCCAAGCTCAGTGGCTCCAGAAAGTCTGGATTCCAAAAGAATTTGAAATTCTGTTCTACATTTTCCCCCTTTTGATTAGCATTCTGCTATAGAATTTTTTATCAAAATGTTCAGTAATGGTAGCCGCTTTCCCCTCCTCTTAATCTCCAGATAATGACAGCAACAACTTAAACGTGGACATCATTTCACAGTTCCTAAAGTGATTGCTATCTGTTACTTCTCTGAATTCTTACAAGTTGAAGAAGGACTGCTTGTTATCTCCTGTTTACCTATGAGGAAACCAAGCCTCAGAAATTTGCCAGTGCCAAGAAAGTTGGGCCTCCATTCACTCAGGCATGTTATTAACAAACGTCAGTGAGTGTCTACTGTGTGGCCTGTATTAGGGGCTGGACATATGAGAACAGTAAGACCCAGTTCCTGCCCTAAATGCTCCCTGATCAGGGGCGCGGGGATGAGTAGTCAGCATGCAGGGGACAGACACATGAAGAGGTGAGAACAACACAAGTCCCCAAGGCTGGGCTTAACATGAATGAGGAACCCATTGGGAGTGGATCAGAGGAGGAAGTAACCACTCAGACCCCAGACAATCTTTCTTCCTAGCAGGCAGCTCTTACTTTCTTTTCAGGCCGGACCCCAGTCTCCTCTTGCTGCCTTGGCTCTGGTCCCTGGAAATGTCCCTGCAGACCCCATGCATGTGGCCTACGGCACACCCCCAGCTGGGGCTGGGCTGAGGCAGTTCCTCCTTGGCAGGAAAGTATAGCTCCTTCTCCTGCTAGGTTTCCCCAGGGCCTTGCAAAATGTTCTTCTTCCACTCCACTCCCCAGAACCCTTTTGTTAAATACAATCGTTCATGGAATTCCGATTATAAACAGATTGAAAGAGAGCTGGTTCTCTGTTTTAAGTGGGGGATGAGGAGTCCAGAGTCCGCTGCTCAGTCTTCCCCTCTTTATCCCCTTGAAATTGCCCTTGTGGCAAGTGCCTGGAGTCCAGAGGTAGCAGAATAAACTTTAGAAACCCGTAGCTAGATTGACTAGCCCTCACAGGGCCTGCTTGTCCCACAGGCCCCTCTCACAAATGGTGGCCCAAACTAAGCTCATAAGTTGCTCTGTCCACCCTGCATGAAGTGCTCCTCCTCCTGCATTCCTCATCCCCACTCTCCACCCAGGGCCAAAATCAGAATCTTGGCTGTCACCTGTGGCTCCTCTCCTCCCTCACCTTCCATCTGTGTTTAATGTTCACAGAGATTTGCTCCTTGGTAGGGGATAGTCTCTGAATGTTTCCCTAACAGGGGCCTGGATCCTAATGGGGGATGGGTTACCCTACCCCAAACAATAAATCAGTCTAATGGGGAAAGAGGTCTGGGCCAGCAGGCCTTTCTATGCCCGTGAAAGCCCTCGTGAGCCCATCCACTTACTCTACATGGACGTGGAGCTGGTCCTGTAAGAGAAGGTGAGCATGTATGTCGATCATGGAGGCAGCTGGGCCTCTGGGCTCTGACAGCCACCCTATGCCTGCAAGTTGTCCTCAGGTGGCATTTGGCACAAGTCACTATCCCTGCTCAGGAGCCAACCTTGCCTCCTCAGTGCCCACAGGATTAAATCCAGACTCTTCATCCCAGTGTTCAGACTCTTTCGGAGACTGGTCCTGCTACCCTTTCTAGGCTCACTTCCCACCAGTCCCTTCACAGAACCACCATTCCAGCCAATACCCTTCATATATTTTTTGTAAAAATGGGTAGGACAAGACTGGATGTAGGGAAGGTACCCAGGCAAGGGGGGGTGGGGTGCATGGTACGTGTTCACCAACAAGACTCCCCTGTGAAGGCATTTGGGCCTCAGAGCACTAATCACCTTATGGGAGTCCTGGGTTGTGCAAATGGTTAACTTGCTTGGCTGTAACCAAAAGACTGGAGAGTTGAATCTACCCAGAGGTGCCTCAGAAGAAAGGTCTGGCAATCTACTTCTGAAAAATCAGCCATTGAAAACCCTATGGAACACAGTTCTACTGTACACACATGGGGTTGCTATGAGTCAGAGTTTACAGGACGGCAACTGGTGGTATCGCATTATAGCATACTAACTAATTAATTAATTAATTTTTATGTTTGTCTTCCCCCACCAGAATGTAAACTTCACAAAGGCAGGATTTTTTTTGTTTGTTTACTTTCCTCACTGAAATAATCCCACGCCCTAGAACAGTGCCTGGCTTATACTATGCCCTCAGTAATTATATTTTGCATTAATAAACACTTCCAGTCTTTCACATGCCCATGTATTTAGCCTGCAGTACACACCTGGCTGGACTTAGATGCTTTCACACTCACATAGCCCCACAGCACACAGACACATACTTGGAGATGCCACCCATGGACACTAGACACATGTTTACTTTTGTACATGTATACACATACACAAAGGTCACATGCACACTTGTACATGCATGGAGAAATCACATTTGTCAATAAGTTGTACACCTGTAGAAAGTTGAATTGTCAAAGTTTTTGCGATAGATATATTTACAATAATTACAAAAAAAGAAAAAAAGAGGAGCTGCTTATGTACAACCAAACACTTCATGGGATTTGGTTCTTTGGTTTGGAGGTTTAGGGTCATGGTTTTATGGGACATCCCAGTTATGTGGCCTAATATTTGTTTAGTGCTCCTGTTCTACCTTAGTTCCTTGTGTAGTGCCTGGGGTCTTAAAAGCTTGCAAGCAGCCATCCAAGGCACAACAGTTGGTTTCTATTCACCTGGAGCAACAGAGGAAGGAGAGTCAGGAATAGGAGGAGGAAATGGAATGAGTGGCTAATTGCCTCCACGAGCAAACGCCTCCTTTGCCATGAGACCAGAAAAACAAGATGGTGCCCAGCCACCACTACTGAACATTTTGATTAAAGATTCTATAGAGGAATCTGATCAAAAGGGGGAATTGCAGAATGGAATTTCAAATTCTCATGGACTCCACACTTTCTGGAGCCATGGAGGCTGAATGAACCCCTGAAACTGTTGCCCTAAGATAATCCTTAAACCTTAAGCCAAAAATATCCCCTGAAGTCATCTTTCACTGAACTTTGACAAATGTGTTTTTGACCTGTGTGACTCAAAGTCCTATCAAGGTAGAGCATGTTACCATTACCCCAAGAAGTTCCATCATGTCCCATCCTAGTCAATCTCCAGAGGTAACCACTGCTCTCATTTTTTCACTGTAGATTAGTTTTGCCTGTTCTAGAATTTCATGTACATAGAATAATACGATATGTACTTACATTTGTTTATTCATTCAATAAAACATTTTTCAGCACCTACTGTACGCTCACAGACATACATGTGATGCCTGTTCATGAGGAGTAGTGAATTCTCCCATCCTGACCGAAAGACCAAAGGTATTTCCAGGCATGGTCTGTCACCTCTTCTCTCCTCCTATCCAATCACATTGTCACTAAGACACCATGGACAGCTGGACCTCAGAAATAGAAATGCAGGATCTCTGTTGTATCTGAGCACTGGGGTCCTCCCTGCACACCTCTCCCTGCTCATCCAGGCTGGCTCTGGAGGCCTCTTATCAGCCCCACTGCCACTCACTTCCCAAGGCAGGGCCTTATTCACACGTGTCTAAGTTGCAAGATGGTGTCACAATCTCAGCCCAGGGCATATCAAAGTGGGTAAAAGTGAAGGTAGGTAGGCAGTTGGAAGGAGCTGCACGGGCAGAGGTGATCCTGTGGAGGGGTGGGGACAGGGAGGTGGAGACTAGGTAGGGACTGGAGAAGAAAGCATGAAAGAGGAAACATCGCGGGCCCCTGAGCAATTAGGGCTGGGCAGTCGAACTAGCACTTATCTGGAGCTACTGGGACCCTGGGCATAATATAATGCTCTTGCCCTCCAAGAAGGACTTCAAAACTGCCCTGCAAATCTTTGCTATCTTCCAGTGGGCCCTCGGTGCCTTCCTTACTGGTGAGCCTTCAGTCTTTGGTAGGGTGACCAACTGTCCTAGTTTTCCTGGGACTTAAGGGTTTTCTGAGTTATGGGACTTTCAGTGCTAAAGTGGGAGTTAACCCAGGCAAACTGGGACAGTTGGCTACCCTAGCCTCTGGCCTGACAAGCCTGGGCATGGTATCCACGGGATCTGTGTGTGCACATGTGGGCATGTATGTGCACAAATGGATGTGTGCCTATGCAGGTGTGTGTGTGTGCATGCCTTGAGTGCAGATGTATATGGTGGGCCCTCCTTGGTCTTCAGTGGGGCATGGAAGGCATGTTCTGGAAGATGAAGAGCAGTTCCACTGAGGCTAACCAAGGAAAAAGGCTTATCTGCAACTGCAGGGACTCAAGCAAACCATCAGTGGGAGACAGTTGGTCCAGTGGCAGAGGGAGACTCTGAAAACCTCTTATCCAGAAGAATTCATCCATTTATTCGTCAATTTTTTGAATACCTACACCACAAACACTTTGTGAAAATTACTTACGTGCTGGCCACTGTGTTCTAGGAGCTGAAGCAAGCCATTGCTGTGGGAAGGGGACCTGGAAAAAAATTCTCATCTGTCAGGTGGTTGAGGTGAGTACTGGCTGGAGGGGAGGGCATGAACTAAATGACCTTGTAAGATATCTGGCAATGAAGAATGCAGGTAGGCCCTGGGAGCCTGGGGTTGGCACAGGGACATACCAGTGAATAGAGAAGGTGGGCATTCCTTCTCTCAACCCACCACCAGACTAGAGGACAGGGAATGGGGAGCTCAGAGACCTGCTTGGGGTGGGCACTAGGACCTCTCAGTGCTGAAAAGATTAGTGTTAACCTATGAATGGTAGGCAATCAGAGCTGGAAGCGACCTTGAAGGAGAAGGTAATTTATATGTATTAAGCACTTACTTTGTTATCAGGGACTTTCACACCTATTATTTCATTTTAGCCTCATGCCAATCTCATGAAGTAGAAATGATTACTATCCATAATAATACATAGGAATAGCTACACACAGAGAATAAGAGCTAACACATAACGATAGCTAATATTTATTGGACACTTTTCTTCCTGCTAGGCACTGTTCTAAGTGGAAAATAATATTCATTGTACAGATGAGGCAGCTGAGGTACATGTAGTATAAGTGATCTGTCCAAGATCACACAGCTAGGAAGTGGAGGAGCTGGGCTTGGGAGCTGAACCCACAAGGGCCTGATTCCAGCATATGAGTTCCTTTCTTTGCCTCTTGCATCTCCTCACTCACTAATGACTCGGAGGTTTGGTATGGATATATCCCTGGATTATGTGCTAGGCCAGGGAGTAAGAAGGAAGCCAGGCTTTCTGCATACATAAAAATTCCTGATTAAAAGGCTAGCTCGGAATGGCTGCCTACTGAGGACAAGGGCCCCAGCTGGATCTCTGGACCCTTCCTCACTGTATGGCACAGGCCCTCCTTCTCTTTAATAAGGGCTGAGTCTCCCATCTGGCTGGAGGGGTGGGCTACCACCCCTCTCATCCCTCCAGCCTCCAGGTCTCAAAAAATCTGAGGTTAGTCTGTCAGAACTGGTCTTTTCAGAGCTGGTCTGCTTAGCCACCTACTTTTTTTTTTTTTTTTACTGTACTTTAGATGAAGGTTTACAGAACAAATAGTTTCTCATTAAACAGTTAGCACACATATTGTTTTATGACATTAGTTAACAACTCCACGACATGTCAACACTCTCCCTTCTCGACCTTGGTTCCCTATTACCAGCTGTCCTGTCCCCTCTTGCCTTCTAGTCCTTGTCCCTGGGCTGTTGTGCCCCATTAGTCTTGTTTTGTTTTATGGGGCTCTCTAATCTTTGGCTGAAGGGTGAACCTTGGGAGTGACTTCATTACTGAGCTAAAAGGGTGTCCAGGGGCCATACTCTTGGGGTTTCTCCAGACTCTATCAAGCCAGTAAGTCTAGTCTTTTTTTGTGAGTTAGAATTTTGTTCTACATTTTTCTCCAGCTCTGTCCAGGACCCTCTGTTGTCATGCCTGTCAGAGCAGTCAGTGGTGGTAGCCGGACACCATCTAGTTGTACTGGACTCAGTCTGTTAGCCACCTACTTTTCAGAGAGGACTGTTTGGCCACCTGCTTTTTCAAAAGGGCTGTTTGGCATTTGATGTGACTATTCTTCAAGAAGAGCAGTTTTCCTCCCTGGTCTGGGGTTTCTTCCATTTGGTTAACAAAGGTGGCTTTCTTCTTCAGCCTTGGCTCCAAGATTCTCAGAAACAAGAGTTGATGGCCTTGTGGTACCTGTAGCCAATTCCTCTCTAAATCCTCCTCCAACCTGGAAGCTTTAGGATATTGGGCTCTATTCTGTTATCTTTCTTGAGTTCTTGTCCTATAGCTACACCCTCATTACCACTGTGTGGCCATGATAGAGCAAAGTCCCCAAGGCCTAGGAGCTAATATGCCATTGAAGGGGAAGAATGACCATTTATTGAAGGCCTCCCTGGGCCAGGCCCAATGTAGGAGGCTGGAGCCACTAGGCTGATACCTCTTCTTCAATCCCTAATCTCACTCCTCTAATCTCACTCCTCAGAGGTAACCACTGTTACGGTAACAAATACTTTTCTGTTGTTGTTGTCATTTGGTGCCATCTAGTTGGTTCCGGCTCATAGCGACCCTATGTACAACAGAACGAAACACTGCCCGGTCCTGCACCACCCTCACAATCATCGTTATGCTAGAGCCCATTGTTGCAGCAATTGTGTCAATCCACCTCCTTGAGGGTCTTCCTCTTTTGCACTGACCCTCTACTTTACCAAGCATGATGTCCTTCTCTAGAGATTGGTCCCTCCTGATAACACGTCCAAAGTATGTGAGATGAAGTGTCGCCATCCTGGCTTCTGAGGGGCATTCTGGCTGTACTTCTTCCAAGACAGATTTTTTTTCGCTCTTCTGGCAGTCCATGGTATATTCAATATTTTTGATAACCCTGCACTCCATAGGGTTTTCAAGGCTGTGACCTTTCAGAAGCAGATCACCGGGCCTGTCTTCCGAGGTGCCTCTGAGTGGGTTCGAACTGCCAACCTTTCGGCTAGTAGTTGAATACTTGACTGCTTTGTGCTACCCAGGGACTCCTCTGACTGTGACTAGGAAAATATTATTTACAATTGAGCTGTTTGTATACTAAGATTACATTTCCTTTCCTGTGCAACTTCTTGTTTTCCCTGGAGTTATTGCCTCATTATTTATTTATTTAGTTACCTATGTACTTATCACTAATTCATCCCCAAATTCTCCACAGACATGTTAATCTCTCAGTATGCACAAACATATCAGGAATTCTATTGTCCCCTCATCCTCCTTTTTTTTCCTTGAGGACGTTGCTGTTAGAGCCCTCGTCCTCCTGTTACAATCTGGCCTTATGCACGATTGTCACCTCCAGAGCCTTTCAGGTGGCCTCGGTGCAAAATTTAAGAAGGTGCTGATTCTTAGGGTCGTGCAAGTATAGGATCAGTACTTGCATGACTTGGGGACTGTCTCTTTAAATTTTGTGCCCTGGGCACCTTGCTTGCCTCATCCTAGCCCTGGTCCATGTCACTTTCTTCCTTTGTTAGTCCCTTTTTCCCCCCCTGGTTCCCATGCTTTCTTTCTTGATTTACTCTCTCATTTTGGTGGGGCTCATCTTCCAACAGTTTCCTTAGAAAGGGACATGGGAGGCAATTATCTGACACTGTATATCTGAGTCTCTGGGTAGTGCAAACTGTTAACTGACTCGGCTGTTAACCGAAAGGTTGGCAGTTGGAGTACATCCAGAGGCGCCTTGGAAGAAAGGCCTGGCAATCATTCTACTTCTGAAAAATCAGCCATTAAAAATGCTATGGAGCACAGTTCTACTCTGATATACATGGGGTCTCCATGAGTTGGAGTTGACTTGACAGCAACTGGTTTGAGTTTGTGTATCTCTGACAATGTCTTTATTCTGTCTTCCTATTTGATTAATAGCTTGGCTGCATATAGAATATCTTAGTTATGTCTGGTGTAAGTATCTGAGTCTAGAGTCCACTTGGTTCAGAGAATAATCTTCCCATTATCCAGTTGTGTAGGGGAGGGGAGGGGACCTGGGCTTTAACTACTTCTTTGACAGGCTTTCAATCAATCTTTCAGTTTGTCAGTCCTGTGTCTCACTCTTGCCTTTTGTGACACTTGGTGCCTCCAAAGTCTGAGTCTTTCCTAGATTCTCCAGTGCAAACAGGCTTGCTTCCTGTTGGCATCTCTCTTGCAGGTGGGATTTGCAGAGCAAACTTTTTGTTTGCAGAACAAACTTTCTTTGTTCTAAGTCAGTTACCCCCTTCTCTATCTACTTCTTAGCATGAAAAATTTTTTGCTCATATCTCTCATCCACCGTTGGCTCCTCTCTAATTTTCTTTCTCCTTGTGGATCTCTGTCTTTTAAAACATTTTTGTGGGGGCCCCAGCAAGGAGTCAAGATAAACAGTTGTGTTCAATCTTCTATGTTCAACTGAAGTGTTTTCTGTCTTTTCTAACCTTTATTTGGACCCACTTTTCTCTCACAGTCTTATTCACAGCTCTTTTAAAAACTGAGTCCAATAATAATTCCAAGTGAGTGTGGCCCCCTATGACTTGTCTCCTTCATTAAATCTTTCCTAACTACTTTGACCTGCAGTGTTCCAGTACCTTATTCTATTCTATCTTATATTTTTCTTTGTTTCTTGTTTGCCAGTCTCGTGTGTTCCCAATCTGGCTGAAGGTGGGTCTTCTCTTTCTCTGGCATTACTTCCACTGTAGCCTTGCAGAGAAGCTATGAAGAAACTGAATTGAAGGAAAAATATTCCTGGTTCCATCTTTCCAGGACTCCCAACTTCTGGTGACCAGATCAGTGTGACCCACCACTGGCTCCCTGCCATTAAACAGACCCCGGATGCAGCCCAGAGCAGTGCTGGAGCAGGTCCTGGGGAGTAGAGGGCTTACTGTGTTAAGTACAGGTAGAGAGGAAAACATCTTGCCTTCAAGACCTGAGTCTGGTTCCCAAGGAGGAGAACGGTTTGTCAGCCACCCTCATGGGATCATGACCCATTCCTACTTTGGAGCATGCGGGCCATGTGCTGGGGTGAGAAAGTGAGAGCTTTGAGTGAGCATGAGTGAGAGAGCATGCAACCTTGGGGTGGACAGGACTCTGGAGGGAGGGTGTGAGGTACTGTTCACAACTCATTGACTCTAGGCTGGGCTTCCTCCAGCAATCACCATGTGATCTTTGGCAACCTCTACCTGGTAGTGTTCACGTCATACTGGCCAATCACTGTGCTCATTCTCACCTGGCTGGCTTTTGACTGGAAGACCCCTGAGCGAGGTAAGGGCCTTTCTGGGGCTGTGTTGCCACATGTGATTACCTCTTAACTCTTCTCACCTTATAATTCTGAGAGACTCTGGCCATGTCCCAGGCAGCTCTTCAGCCGGCATTCCCTGGGCTAGAGAAGCTGAGAAAAGGGGTCCTTTTAAAGTGACAGAAAGGCCCAGATCAGAACTGGACTGAGTTGGGGAAGAGGCAGTTAGTGAAGTAGAGAGTTAGGTCTGTCCTAAATTGGCCCTGACTTGCTATAGCTCCATCCTGGTTGTCACTTAAGAAGCCGGGAAACAGTAGGGGGTGAGAATACCCTGTGGCAGGCCCGAAAGGGCTCAGAAAAGGATAGTGGGGGTGGGAAAAAGCTTGGCTATGTTGGCTCTGTTTTCAGGTGGCTGCCGGCTTACCTGTGTGAGGCATTGGTGCCTGTGGAAACAGTACTATGATTACTTCCCTCTCAAGTTGAGTAGCCCCAGATCCCTACTCAGACTCAGGGCCCAGCCCCAACTCCAGCGCTAGCAGTTGGGTCAGGGCGGGGGGGGGTACAGGGTGCCATTCATATTGAGGCCTTTGTGAATGATGCGCCCCCTGGAGCTGTACATTACCCAGCCTGTGTGGTTGGACACAGCAGCCCTTTCCCTTCCAGGTCTCGGGCCAAAAGAGGAACCCACTTCCTTGGCTAGACTCCACCTGACTCCACCCTCCTCCACAGCTTTGGATGACTCATGATATCTCTCCCAACCATGAGTACATCCTTGTCTGCTACCCTCATGGGATCAAGTCCCATTCCTACTTTGCCCACTTTGCCACAGACATCACAGGCTTCTCCAAGATCTTTCCTGGCCTCACCCTCTATATGCTCACACTGGGAGCCTTTTTCTGGTTGCCTTTCCTCAGAGACTATACAATATCTACAGGTGAGTTAGCTCCTAGGACATAAAGCCAAAGAAAAGGTGGTTCTCCAAGGGAGAAGTGTCGGGGGGATGGATGAAAGGCCAACTGTGTGATTCCCTCTGGTCTTAAAAAGTTACCCCTGGCTCACCTGCCTGATGTGAGGCTCCTTGATCTTCCCCTCCTTTGAAGAGGTAGGGAAGAAAGTTAGGGAGTTTGGGAAGTGGCTAATGACTTTTTCTGCCCTCCAGGGGCCTGCTCTGTGAGCCATTCCTCCATGGACTTTCTGCTTACGCACAGAGGCACAAGCAAAATGTTCATTGTGGTGCCTGGTGGCCTGGTTGAATGCAGATACAGCCAGCCAGGCTCTACCATCCTGGTCTTAAAGAATCAGAGTGGCTTTGTGTGCATGGCCCTTCGGCATGGGTAAGGACAGCTCTGGTCCAGGCTGGGGGGAGAGGTTCCAAAACCCAACAGGGAAGGAGGAAGAGGTTTTGAGAAAATGGTATCTAAAAAGAGAGGAGGAAAGCCATTTCTGGGTTGGGGTAGAGCTGGGGCCAGGGCCTGGAGACATTTCCACTTAGGAAGAAAGGCTAGAGAGCTAGCCCTGAGCCTGTTCTCCCTCTCACTATCCTCTCACAGTCATTCTATAAAAGGGGGCTGGCTGCAATTACACCTCAGAGAGAGCTAAACTTAGCATGTGGGTTAAAGGGAAGAAAGCCAAATGAAATAGCCCTTGGGTCTTATCTCCCAGTGTTGCAGGCCTGTGGGCTCACAGGAGAGAGTGGGGTTTGCTTCCTTCAGCTTGCTGCTGCTTTGTCCCCACAGGCAGCCTGGGGTAGGCCGTGGAATCCTCACACAGCCTGGATCTATGCGCAGCTAGGTTGGGGACTAGGGGCCACTGACGGTCAGCATGTCTGACTTTCAGCAGGGTCCCTACCATTTTGGGCCTCAGAAAACATGCCTTTCCTCTGAAGGGTGGGTCTAATCTCCAGTTATTCCTTTGGGTAGATGGACCTCTATGATCAGCTTATTTTCACTCCTGAGGGCTTTGTCAACTGCTTCCACAGCATGGCACATATCTACCCTTGTGCTTTCTATGGACACGGCTACACCAAGAACTCCAGGGGCCTTCTGCCCTGTGCCCAGCCTGTAACCACCATTGGTGAGTGGGCCCTTCTGTGGGAAGCCTTGGTTTAGGATACATCAACCAGTTTTGAGGCCTAATCTCAGCTCTGTGTGTGCCCAGAGGCAGGGAGGCTGGCTAGGATAGTGGTGGGGTAGCGGTGAGGGTGAGGAGAACCTGGATTTGAGGGTTGGGGCCTATTGTGAGGAATGAAGTATTCTGATGCTTTTCCCTTTTCCTTCTCTGTTTCCCCTGGCAGTTGGGAAGCCTCTACCACTGCCCAAGATTGAGAACCCAAGCCAGAAGACTATGGTTAAATACCATGCACTCTATATTGATGCCATACACAATACACTATTTGACTAGCATAAGACCACGTTTGGCTTGTCAGAGACCCAGGAGCTGGTGATGGTTTGACAGACATCCCTAGAAGCCTCCTAGCCTGGCTAAAAGGAGTTGAATTGGTGAATCTGGAGGACAAAACTGATCTGGCCAGGCCTAAAGATGGGGAGGCCAAGATTTGGCCAGGCCTTAAGATTTGGCTGGGCCTCAATGAGATGGATTGACACAGTGGCTGCAACAATGGGCTCAAGCATAACAAGGATTGTGAGGATGGCGCAGGACCGGGTAGTGTTTTGTTCTGTTGTACACAGGGTCACTACGAGTTGCAACTGACTCTACGGCGCCTAACAACAACAACAACAAGATGGGGAGGGGCTGTCCATTTGGTTGTTTTCTGCACTCCCCTCCCTTCCCCTTCATCTCTCTCCTCCTTCCAGCTCCTCTCTGCCCTGTTCCACTGGACTACAAGGGAGACAGCCCCAAGAGGCAGGGAAGGCCCTAGGGGAGAGGTGCCCTGAAGGCCCTGTCGCACATGCTCGCTCACTCAGCACCTGTAGTGCGGAAAACAGTGGACAGAATAAAAAGCCCATCTTCTGATACTGCTTGTGCCCCAACTAGTCTGTGTTGAGGGCTCCAGTATCCCCGTGCATGTCTTTTCTTCCCTAGCTCCCAAATAGTCCCATCTCCTGACACAGAGATTCTTGCAGGCCTGGGTTCCTTGAGATCCAGTGAGCTTTGAGGTCAGGTTCCACCATCTTCAAGCCGTGTGACTTTGGGCAATCAGTTACCTCTGAACCTCAATTTTCTTCTCTTTAAAATGGGACTAATAATACCTCTTCTGCTTACCTCAAAGGATGTTGGGAAAATCAAATGATATCAGATGTGATTGAACTTTGTAAACTAGAGAGCTATACAAAATTATTCTCTTCCAACCATTTTGCCCATTTCCCGTACCTGAACAAAGAATGCCCTAAATTCCATGGCAACTCAATTTTTAAAAGAAAGTTTACAGTGTACGATCTTGTCAATAGTCCTTGGAAAGTTTAAATAATAGATACCCCCTGCTACCCCTTAGTCCACACTTAGTTTCTGCTTCATAAAACTCGAATAGAATGGGTTAGGCTCAGGCCTAATTTCCCCTCCAGGAGACTGGCTGTCTTTTCGCCAGCAACTTGTCTGTACTTGCCTGGCTCTATAACTCTGCTCTTTGTTAGAGATTCAGCCAGCCTGCTCAGGATGGAAGCGAGGTACCTAGCTTCAGGCAGTCATAAAGAACTGTCTTTCTAAACGGTGAGTCCCTCAGTCTCTTGGCCCAATGGTTGTTGGCAATGACAGGTTACACAATTTGTCCCACAGCTCCCTTGTTCCATCCTTCTTCGGTGGATGTCATCTGGTCCCAGTGATTTACCTACATCAAACTTGTCAGTGTAGACTAGAAGAATATCCTGTGCATTTACTAAAGTGTGATCTGCTAGATCTGCCCTGGGCACCTGCCTCATGTAATGATTTGTACACAGTGGGGCAAAGAAATGCTTCTACTTTTCTGTTGTCTCTGTTACTTCCTCTTGCCAGAGATCACATTTTCTGAGCCCCCATAAGGTGTTTTTAAATGGTTTCCAGGCTTCCCGTGGCTGTTTTCCTTTTTAAAACCACTCTTACCTAAGGCAGCCAGAGGACCAGCTTGAGCTCCAACACACAGCCCATGCACACCTGGTCATTTTAGATTTGTCACAGGCACACTGCTGTATAAGAGCCAAGTTCTCTACCTATACAATGGGGGTAAAGATTGTAGGGTTGTGAAAGGTGCCCGAAACTCTCTAGGGTTAGATGTTCCTCGGCTGAGCCTTTTCCTTATTCCAGTCTCTGCACTGCTTCTCCATGCAAAGGGTGGAGGCCACATGTTAGAGTGGAAAGTCCACTGGACTTGGATGGAACCAGACTAGGCTGACATACTAGTTGTGTGACCTTGGGTGGGCTACTTAAACTCTTTGAGCATTGATTTCCTCATCTGCAAAATGGGATGGCACCACAGTGAGGAGCTGGAGGCTGGATCTACCCATACTGTTTTGGGCCCAGGCCTGAAATATCTGTTACATATACCACCGCCTCAAGCAGAGGGTGGCCCCATGCTGTGTGTCTCTGCCCCAGAACCGTGTTCCTTTGGGAAGGACATCTAGCCTCCTGGACATGCAGTTATAGAAGATTGAAGTTGATGGGGATTAGAGTGTATGGTCTGGGGCACAGACAGGATGTGGGATGCTCTGACAGGAAATTCAGACTACTTTCCTTCTGTTCCCCCCTCAGAAATGGGTGCCTTGGTCCTTCTCCTCGCTCATGTGTGGTGTAACTTACAAAGAAGCACCTAGCATGTAGGAAGCCCTCAAACTGATTTCAAGAACAGGGGGAAAAAGCTTTATTTGCAAAGAATAAACCATTAATTTATACAAACTTACATCCCAGTTTATATACATTATATATATTTATGTACACAGTATCTCACACTGGATGCTGACCCCCAAAGCAGCATTGGTCCTGCTTCAGGCCATTCTCACAACAAAGCCCACCCCCCATCCCAGATGGAAGCTTCTGGAGTAAAGAAATGACACACCCCAACCCCTCCTGGAGAGAGCTCTGAAGTGGATTAAAATGAAAAAATCAGGTTCTTTCTTTGTGCTAACACGGCCTCAAGGAGCCTCTAGGCAGGGATGGAGCCTTAGGCAGCACCAGGGGGGTCTGAGTACTTCCAGCCCCAAGCCTGTGGGTAGAAAAGAGAAGGGGGCCTGTGTGGGGCAGGGACTACCCTACCCCTCACTCTGCTGAGTCAGGAGGGTGAGGCGCTAGTTCCAGCTTGTTCACTACTTTGGATAGGTCACTTTTCCTCCCTAGGCCTCAGTTTCCAAATGAGTAGAAAAGCAGAATGCCACATGAGATAAAATGTAGGTTGGACTAGATTCTCTCTAGGGGCCTTTCTAATTCTGAACTTCTCTCAATCTATTTGCATCTACCAGAAGTTACATAAAACACATGTACCCATACATGAATCAGTCTTTGTTCACCTCCAGGGTTCTTAGCCCTTTCCTGCTCAGGAAAAAGAAATTTGGCTCAGGATGAATGAAGAGGGGAAATAAGGCAAATAATACATTTTCCAGGGATACTGTAGCTGAGCATTTGCCATTTGTGCCAGCTTTGGCTATTGGAGCCCAAGAAGTTGGCAAAAAAGCCTCTGCCTAATTCTCCTTCAAATCTCTGTCATTTGCTTGCCCGCAAATGTCCTTGTCTTGCTTTCCATGCTAGCTTTGACCCTCTGGCAAACACATCAGCATAATTCCAAACTGTAAATCTATTTCCACATTTTCTTATCAGTCAATGGCAACACCACTTTGCCAATAACTTTGCTGCAACAGGGCTCCCCAGCTACCTGTTGCTTCCCTCAGCAATCCCCTTCCCTCTAGGGTTCCTTTTGAGGGTTCTCAATGAATAAAGGATTCTGTGGGAATCTTATTTCCCCCATAATTTCCTCCACATCTAGAGAACAGAATGGGTATCGAAATGTCCTTTAGGGACACAATTAGGAAGCCTTTTCCTTCTCCTCACACCCTTTTGGCTTTAGAACCAGTCCTCTCTCAGGTCTTCCCTCCATCCCTGAGAGATGCTGGCAGTACAAATGTCTCTGCGGTGTGGTAGAAGTGATAAGGAGTCACTTAGTAGTTGTGTGAAGTGGGCCAGCTTCTGGAACCTATCTGTAGGGTAAGGAGAGGAGGACCTTGCCCACAGCAGGGGCTCCATACACAATGATTTGTTGGTTTGTTGGATGGATGAAAGAGCATGAGGGGTAACTGTTTTGTGGGTACTAGAAGCCTGCTGGAGTCCCTGGGTGGTGCCAATGGTTTATGCGCTTGGCTGCCAACCAAAAGGTTGGTGGTTTGAGTCCGCTCAGAGGTGTCCCAGAAGAAAGGCCTGGTGATCTACTACAGAAAAATCAGTCATCGAAAACCCTATGGAGCACAGTTCTACCCTGATACACATAGGGTCACCATGAGTCAGAATCGACTTGATAGCAACTGGTTTAGAAGCCTCCTGCTTGGATGTGATGCCAAGAAGATCCTTCTGAACAAGGGCTCAAAGGCTGATGGCTGTTTCCTAAAGAAGCATCCTGCTTTTTTGCCACAGTGCCCCCGGGAAGCCAAGAGAAAAGGCACTACCATCAAGGAATAAAAATGGGCATCTCTGGGTTTCTCCATTGGACTCTTAAGGATTTTGGTTCCACATTACCACTTTTACTGGATCTCTGTAGACCCCGAAATTCAACACAATGCTATGGCGTAATGGAATAGTACTAACTTTGGATTCAGACCTGGCTGAAGCTCCAGGTTTGTGACTTAAATGGGGGAGATCTTGGTCAAATCACTTAACCTCTATGAACCTCACCTAAATAACAGGATTTGTAATATTATCTGCCCTACCTTCTTTGAAGGAATAATAAAAGAGGAGGTACTTTCCAATTTTAAGAAGAGGTTCTCATCAGTTTTCGCTACAATTGAGGACTGTGCAAGGCACTTGATAGGAATTGGGGCCATGCATATGCCTAAATAAAGGTTGCCTCATCTTGGGTTGCAAGGCCATCATTAGCAACCAGACAATGAAGGCATATCCCAACATCTCTTGCCCTGACCCCTGAAGGGCCAAGCAGTGTGGTTGTTTAGAAAGGGAAGGCAGAGCTGAGAAATAAGTACCTGTTGTTCTTGGTAGATTTTAGCTGCCTGAAGGAGCTTATCCCCCCCTCTTCAAAAGAAAACATGTTTCAGGGACAAGAGCAGCAGACTGTACAAGGCTGGTCCTCCCAGCTTCGATCTAGACCTAGAACCCAGAAGCCAGGCTGGGTCTCGGCAGAGGAACAGCCTGTAAGGACCCAGTTAGAATTAAGGCCCATTTTATGAGCGAGTGGGAAGCTTGGGATAGGGGGTAAGGTTCCTTTGGACCTGAATTTGAGCCCTACCCAATGCCTAGACATGGGCTTCTCCTGAGCCTGGATTCCAGGAGAGCAGCACTAGAATCGGTGGTGACTATGCTTTGTAGTGGCTTTCTGAAGCCAGAGTCAGTACGGCATCAGCTGCTGTCCTTTCAGATAAGGACTGAGCTAGTGACCACTTGGGTTGCAGCAAACTTGGAAAAAACAAAAACTCTTTGTCCTATCTCCCACTGCTTGTCCTTTCTAGACCAGACAGAGAGGCTCTGCCTTGCTGATGCCCAGGGCCGTCTAGGGATTGGGAGTTTTAGTAGGCTATTATGGCAGCTGCCTGTTAAGAGTTGCAAATACTAGAACTTGAAGGTTACTTCTGGAGGTCATCCCGCCTGACCCTTTTCCCCCAGACACAGCTCGACTAGGTTAATGTCTATGTTGCTTATAAATGGAAATTCCTCTCTGTGTCCAAGTAAGGTAAGGAGTATCCCTGACTCACATAAACACAGGTCCCAGGTTAGGCACCTGTCTCAGACAGAGGTAGGCTCTGTGGAGAAAGAAGACAGGAGTTCTAGTCAGGCTAGGAAGGTGGCAATTGGGAAGTGACCCTAGGGAATTTTCTGACCATACAGCACAGCTGTAAACAAAATGTAAGGCATGTGGCCTCAAGTATGGATTTGGGTTCTGATGTAGGCTTGTTTACGGCCATTCCCTGCAGTTGTTCAAAGAAAGAGCAAACCTTCTGTCTCCAAAGCCCAGAAAGCTGCCCACAATATGGCTCTCCGCCTGAGTGGGAAGAGTCATTGGACCCTCTTGGAGGCTGCAACTCAGAGCAGCAAGAATGGTTCCACTGCCGAGGATGCACCACTGGCATTTTTCTCTCTGGTCTTGGCCACAAGCACCTGCCTTTCTCCTCCCTGTCCCTCTCCTTTGGTTCCAACACTCCCCTCACTCCCTACCCCCATTCCCACTCAAGATAGGAGCCAGGGCTGCTCAAATTCTGCTTGCTATTGGTGTGCCCCTGAGGCAGCAGCCCCCCTGGGGTCAGAGTCACCCCAGAGTCTGGAGTGCACCTTTGCTTTCTCTTGCTTGCTGCCCTGGACCCTCATTTTAATGCAATGAATGATGAATCTGACAACAGGGACCTCAGGGTTGAAGAGTCAAGCCATAAATCAGCCAACAAGGAGCCAAAGAAAAAGAGTCTGCTTGATGTAAACTCTGGGGCTCCATCAACTGTCCTGTTAACTTAAGGTCATTCTGGAAAGTCAAGCAGGTCTTGTCATCCTGAAGTCACTGGGGAATAAATAGCACTGGGGCATTTCTCTCTGCAGCTGCAACACCAATATACCTCACTCCACAGCCACAGGTAGAGGCTCCGGGAGTCCAGACTTTTAAACCTGGGGCAGGGGTGGAAAAGGGGGAATCTAGGAGGCAGGGGCCTCACCCAGCCTGATGGCCCCAAAGAAGGTGGTATGCTTGCTCATATTGATCGAGATGTCGGCATGCACCATCTTCACTGCGATCTTCTGCCGGGCTTTGAGGAGGCAGACACCAGCGGTATAACAAGTGTTGTAGTTGGTCTTGCCTGTCTCGATGCTGCGCGTGCACTGAAGGAAGGGCTTCTCGTCCACCACCACCTCATAGCTGGCAAAGTCAGTGAAGTTGATGTAGTATACCTGGGTGAGAGGCAACAAGAAGGGATTGGGGGAGAGAGGAAAGAGAGGGTGGGGGCCCTCCTGTGATGAGAACAGACAGGACCTTCTCAGATGAGCTGCCAGTATACCTTGTGAAGAGGGCGGTACCACCTGAGGGTGTGCTAGTTGGCCAACGGGAAAGACAGAATGACAGGCTTATGCACTGCCCCTTCCCACTCCAAGGAGCCCAGTGGCTGAGCAAACCTTTCTTACAACAACACATCTGTTGTAAGCTATGTGAAGTCAAGAACCATATTTCCCCTTTTACCTTCCCCTCTCCCTCTTACCCTGCCCAGCCTTGGCATGAAGCACAGTGCTCTGTACATATTAGGGGTTCAATCAGTGCTACAGAAACAAATGAACACTAACTTCAAGTTTCAAGCCCCAAGTAGTATTTGTGTATAAACTTAGAAGTCACTGATTAGTGAGTTCCAGTACCAACTTGCCATTTCTGTAGCTCTTTAAGGGGAGCTCACTCAGCTTGGATTCCCTCTCCTTATCCCTCACCCCTCATGGCTAAACTGCTCTCACAGATTCTCACAATGCCCCTTGGTCCTCTTGTGTGATGGCTGAGGAAACAGATCCAGAGAGATCGGGAGCTATCCACCAAATGAGATAAAAAAATTTAGAAGGGCAAAGTCAAGGTCCCTAATTTCACTTCTTTCCCAGAAGGAAGCACTAACCTATACTCAATGGCCTGTCCTCATGGGGATTTTCCCAGACTGCATGGTGTCTAAGGCCTGAGGCTACTCCCAGTTCTCTAGACCCAGAAAATTAATTTTTCCATCCTTCACTAACCCCTATCCATCACACCCCACCTCAAGCTTTGATCCCCCCACCCCAAATGGAGCTTAGCCCATAGGACCTTCATCCCTCACCTTAAATCACTTTATGAAAGGCCACTCCCTCCACAGGCTCTTCAGAAGGGATCAGTATATTCAGGTGCCATATAATATCTTGGGTCAGGACACAAACTATGCCAGGATGCAAATGCTTGTTAGCCCACCTTCTTTGGCCACTGTCCTGTGAGACCCATCTGCTGGCTCCATAATCCTTCTATCCATCATCTACTTGCTGCCTGCCCCACAGAAGCCCCAACCTCAGGCTCATTTACCTCTAGTTCTGAGGAGCCACCCCAGTGGAGGCAAACAACTGGGGGTAGAAATGAATGAGCACTGGCAGACCTGGGGAGTGGGCCCCGGGCAGGAAAAGGACAAAAGCAGAAGGAGAAAAGGGCTGGGAGAAACAGCAGAAAGGAGGTAAGAATGGTAGAGAAACAGAAAAACAGGAAAAAAAATGGGAGAAAGAGGAAGGAAAGACAGTCAGAAATCTTTTTGAGGTGGAGAGAAAGTCTGCAGGAGCACTACACATTATAATGCCCTGGCTAGCAGTGTTGGGGGGAGGGGTTCTCAGCGGACCTGGAATTGACTTTCAAAGAATCTACTGAGACCAAGTTTGGCAGTAGAACCAAACCGCTCCTAGGGGAAACAAGGAGGCATCTACTCACAGGCCTGGGACCCTTCAGGAGGGAATAGATAGCAACGTATGGGAGGGACCTCTTTTCACAGTTTTTCAATGATATCTGACTAGGGAAAGAAATCAAAGCATCCCCTCTTTTTCCTCCTTTCAACTCCCTCCCATTGCCATCCTGCCCATCCAGCCCCCTCTGCCAAAGCAAGAAGTTAGCCATTGGCTGGCTCCACAGTGCCCCTATGTGGCCTGCACCGAATCTGCATTCTGGGCATAAGAAGAGTTAGGCCTAAGACCGTACTCACTTCTACCTGACTATAGATGAAGTAGGTGCCGTCCACCAGTACCTCCAGCTCCCCGCTGCGGGGATGTAGCTTAAACACCTTGGGGTTCATAGTGATGCGGGACCAGTCATTGAGCACTCCACCTGAAAGATCTCAGTATGAGAGAAGGGCAATCACTCAGTACATGTCATAATGATCTGGGCAGCAGAAATAAGAAATAGCAAACAGTACACAACTCCCACTTTATCCCACTGCAACTTGGACAGCCAAGAAGGCCAAGCTTTCAAGAACAGCATTTGGAAGCAGGGAAAGTGTTTCTTTTGTAAAGCAGCTGCCAGGCCTGCCTCAGGCCCCCTGGGGTCTACTTGTGAGTCTTCCTCTCCTTTCCTGACCTTTCCATCTGGAAGGGTCTTTACCCAACACTTTCTAGCTGGAATTTCTTTTTTGGAGGGGGTGGGTGTAAGAGGAGAGTAAGTGAGCCCTGGTGGCGCAGTGGCTAAAGCGCTTGGCTGCTAACTAAAAGGTCTGTGGTTCGAACCCACCACCTGCTCCTTGGGAGAGACAATGTGACAATCTGCTTCCATAAAGACTTACAGCCTCGGTTTTAGTTTAAGAGGTGAGTGGGCATGCTACCCTATCTGCTATGTTGTTCTGGGGCCTGCACAGGCAAAATTCCGACACTGAGTGGCAGGCTGGGTATTATTATTCAATTTTACTCTCCCAGCTGTAGCTCCTGAATCTCTCTCATGTCTCATAGGTTCATGGGTTTTCTCCTTTCCGCTAGAGAGATTCCTTTTCATGGTTTCTCCACACCCACTTCTTTCTGGAAAGCCTTCCCGGGCCCCCAGTAAAACCACTCAGCACAACAAACTGTCTATCTGAAGAACCTTAGCGTTCAGGGACAATTTGGACTCTGTGACAGCCCAGAATGAGTGTCCACCAGGAACAAGGCACCATAGGTGAGAGGGATCTTTATGAGAGTGGGGGATAAACTGCCAGCCACCTAGAACCATCCAGGCAGATAGGCGAGGGTGTCTGGGAGCTGAGGCACCCTTGGCAAAGCATTTGTCTCTTATACCCACCCCAGTTAAGGGTGGAGGGGCTCACACTGCCTTGGCTGGACAGTGGAAGCCATCATGCACAAGGTGGGGGTGGGGGACTTCCTTTTCTAACCTGCAGGAAGAGGGATGTTCCTTCCCACCATGAGAGGAGAGAGTCTAAGCCATGGGACCTTTTCCCCCCTAAACCATGCAGTCTTCACCCAAGAAACTATGTTTTGAATGTCCATGCTTGGCCAGCCTCAGGAAGCCTGTCTCTCTGAGGTGTGAGGAAACAGGCCTTCTGGAAAAGCTGGCCATCTTTCCTAGAGGTGATACACAGATGGGATAGGAGTTAGGAGGGGATGTGCTGGATCTCCCACTTCTATGGACTGCCTTGTGTGACATCCTCCCACCCAACTCCCTCACTTTTGCTCCTGGTGGAACTAAAGGCCAGCCCAGGCTACTCATAGGGATTGACCCAGAGTGGTTGGCACAGAATAAATGCTGAGGCCGTCATCCAGACACGAAAACAAGCCTATGTCCTGTCTGTCTCAGCCCACCCTGGACAGATGGTGATCACGGGTCCTGTCTCAGTCTACCCTGGACAGATGGTGATCATGGCCCACCCAGTGCCCTGGGACCCATGGCACCTGGTCCCAGCAGAACTGCTTGGGTTTTGGTGCCATTCTGTTCCTATTTACATTTCTGAAGCTATTAGTCAGACATCCCAGTGTTAGTCGGGGGAGTAGCTAAGCCCAATCAACAGGGAAGCTCAGGACAGTCAGTTCAGCACTGACTGGGTTCTTAGAAGCTAGCCCCACATAGCAGGTTTCTTAACCTTCATTTACTGTTTCCACACTCATAGTCCCTTCTTTCAATTCCAAGCTGTGTAAGCATCTGGCATCTTGGTTAGATTGTTGCTTCCCAAGGCTCCTGGGGGTTCATGGATTTTAGGTTTTGTCTCTCCTAGGGACTGGACATTATTTCAAAGTTCTGTTCTTTAATGAATGTTCAAGTCCCTTTGGGGAAGAAAACAAACCTACTCATTCAGTGGAGTGTATATACATATCACTGAAGTGGCACAGCGTAGTGGGAAAAGTCAGACAGCAATACTTTTCAATCCCAGCTTAAAAAACTATGAAATCTTGGGCAAGTTAACTTCTCTGAGCTTCAGTTTCTGTCTCTGTAAAAAGGAGGTAATACCTACCTCATGGGGTTGTTGTGAGGACCGAATGAAATACAAGACAAAGAAAGCATGTTGAAAACTCTGAAGTACCATTCAAATATAAGGCAGTATGGTTTATTACAGTATTATCCAATCTCTCTGGGACTCTGTTTCTCCATCTTATAAATGCAGGGATTACATTAAATCAGTGTTTCTAAACTTTATTAAACTCGTTCCCCCTTTTGACAGACACTAGCATCTCATAATCCCTGGAGGTTCTACAATGCTCCCAATCCCAGAGAGATGCCCCCCAGCCCTGTCATTTTCTATATAGACCCATCAGACAAGAAGAATTTAAATTTATGTAGCTTTACCTTCTCTAATTTGGATTGTATAAATGTTTATCAAACTACAAATATCCCATGGTGACTCTAATATAACCTCCAAGCCCCCAAATTCCCCAGGCTAGATGCTGTCTCAAGTTCCTTTCAGCTCCATCATCAGTGATTCTAAATGCAATTTGGGTGTTGGTCTTGGTGCAAGCAATTACTCAGGACAGCCAGCAGAGGGGAGGGTGGAGTAGTGAATGGCCCCCTATGCCAAGGGTACCTCAGGGGCTTGGGAGGAACTAGGCTGGATGATTATTTGGAGGCTGGGGATGAGGGAAGGGAGAAGTTTTTCTTAGGGAGAGAGCCTACTTTGACTCTTACCATTCTTGACTTGAATTGCTGACCCTTGGCCCTGTAGATGCACCACAGCTGGCTGGGAGGATGAGAAGGATAGAGAGGATAGTAGTCACTGTGAATAATGGGTACTTGCTTAGCCACAGGTTCTCAGGTTTCCACCTCTGGTTTCTCGTCTCCTTTTGTATCCAAATTCTGATCCCTCTTCCCTGCCTTGGGATGCTAGTGAACATATTTCTACTACAGGGTCATATGATTTTGTAGCTCTGCCATTTCCTAGCTACGTAGCCCCAGCCAAATGTAATGCCTCCGAGCCTTATTTCCTCAATTGTAAAATGGGGATTATAGGACTCTCTGTCTGGCCTCCTTCACAGGGATGTTTGAAGATCAAATGAGGTGATGGATATACAATTCCCTGCAAACCAGCAAGCACTGTGCAGCTGTGTAGATTTCTCAGCGTGGCCAAACAGCTGTAGTGAGGGAGGCTGAGATGAGACAAGGCAAGGCAGCAGAACCTGCCAACAGAGACAAATGAGGAAGCTCAAAGACTAGGGAGGAGCCCTCCAGGCTATTAAGGCAGAAAGAAGCCCAGGCTGGGCTTGGCCGGGAGCTGGTTGGCTGTTTTTCAAGGACATCTCTTAAGCTTCTAAGCTCCTGATTCCAGGCAGTCTGAGTGCTGAAAAGGTGTCTGGGGTGGCTGGGGAGTCGGAGGCCTAGGTGAATAGGCCTGTCTGGCAGCTCCTTTCAGCTGCCTACTGAGCTTAGATATCATGACTCTCGGTCTCCTAAGGAGGGAAGAAAATGGCCTTGGCAAGACTTGGTTCCCTTAGCTGAAGGCAGGCCCTGGGGCAAAGCTTTTCTAGTCCTACAGATGGGAGGAGACTGTGAGTGAAAAACCTGAGAACTTCCAGGGTGTTCTTACAAAATAAAGCCTCAGCATATTTAATAGGGAGCAAACTCAAAGGTGGCTCTAGCCTATGGCCTTCCTTCTTCCCCAGGAAGAAAGCAATCCCCAGCCAACCTGGTTTTCTCGAGTTCCAGCTTTATCAGCAGCACCTGAAAAATAGGACAGGCTAGTCAGAGGACATGCTCTTTCTACTTCCCTTTCTCTCCACCTAGGCAAGCAGTGGCAGTGAAACTTGCCCTCTGCAGCCAGCCCTGTCGAGCTTACTCTCCAGTTAAGAGAGTACCTGAGGAGAGACAGAACAACGCAGGGGCCTGGGATGGGAGAAGATGCCCCTTCCTTTTCTTTCCTGTCCCTGACCTGCATTTTCAGTGGATCCAGCACCCAGTGGGGAAACTGGCCTTTTGCCAATGCTGTCCCAAGGCAAGCCCCACTGGGCATACGTGGAGATAGATGAGAAGGCATTCCTGCCACTGTACACCCCTGAGACAATGCTTTTTGCTTCTCTATCATCCTGCTTTAGCCTTTTGCTCCCTTTCGATTTATTTTCTTCATAGAGCCCATTACCATTTGTAATTATCTTGTTTCTATAGTTCTTTTCTCCTCTAGGACATAAACTCCATGAGAACAGGGACCATTAACAATATATCTCCTGCACATAGAAAGTACTCAATTAATTTTTGAAATGGGAATGATTAGATGAAAAAATCCCTGACTCCACCTCTTACGCCAATGGCCATGGTGATACTGATTAGCCCTGTGTTTGAACTATGATTCAAAGAAGCTGAGTTCTGAGCAGAATTCTTGGACCTAGAGAAATCAGTTGTAAACAGTCCATTTCTTTAAAGCCCAACGATAGAGGAGGGCAGTAGGGGAAAGAAATAACAACTGACATAAGCCCAGGCAGTTCAGCTCCAGTCAACTCCAATTAGGCAGGTGTGGATCTGCATTCATACCTTTTGGATGCACTTCTAGACTCAAGGGGAAAGGTGTGAAGGGATTAAATTTTATTTGAATCGGCAGTGGGGTGGGGGTAAGGATCTAGGGCAAGAAGCACTTTGTTCCTAGACAGAACAGTCTTGGTGCCTAGGTTTGCTTCATGCACATCCTGAGTGAGTCATAAGTTTCCAACTCCTTTCAACTCAGTAACTCCTTATCTACCTCTATGGGAAAGGTACATCAGAGTTCATGGGATGAAACTGTTCTAGGGCTTGTCACTTTGTCCAATCCCCAACTTTCCTCCCCACAGCCTATTTCTATGCAAACATCAGCCTATGGAGCTAGATGCTGGGAATCAGAGCAGACCAAATCCATCCTCCACAGGAACTCTAGTGAACTCTCAGAGCCTCTGTGTCTGGCTCATATGAGCTTACTGGCATGTATGCCTAAAACAGGGAAGTCTAAAGTCAGGGAAGGGTTGTGATGGAAGTGTTGAGATGGGGCAAGGACAGGTGGCCTGTTCTTGACAGGTTGGTACAAATAAGAAGTTAGAGCAGGCCAGGACATACTAGTTTGTTTAATTTCTAGCTCTATACTGGACTAGGAAATCTGCACACCAACCCCATCACCACCATTTGAAATTGCCCTGGTGGCAAAGCGGCTAAGAGCTTGGCTGCTAACCAAAAGGTCGGCAGTTCGAATCCACCAGCTGTTCCTTGGAAATCCTGTGGGGCAGTTCTACTCTGTCCTATAGGTTTGCTAAACGGTAGTGGGTATCAGGATCATACACGACTGCTCTACTAAAGTACTTGTAAGGAGCCTAGGGGAGTGGAGAGACAGAGGAACTCACCAGAAGGTCCCTGGAGGCCAGGAGGTCCTTGAGGACCAGGAGGACCTGGAGGACCAGGTGGTCCCATAACAGTTGTTCCTGGAATTCCAGGAATCCCTGGAATCCCTGGGGGTCCCTGGGGTCCTGGAGGTCCTGGAGGTCCTGGGGGGCCATTGGGCCCAGGAGGTCCTGCCTTCTTTCCTGAAAAGCAAGATTCAGGGTTATATTTGTAGTTATTTACTGTTAGGAGTATACTGGCAGGAGTTCTACAGGCTCCCAGTGACACAAAGTCTGCCCTCTGTGAGTTCCTGCTGTTAAAGACCTGGACACCTTTATCATGCTTGATACACACACATACACACTTACACTCTCCCTATCTTCTTTCATTCAATAAGCATTTACTGAGCTAGGTTTTAGGATATAAAAATAAATAGCCCTCAAGGAGACCTCAAGGGGCTCACAGTCTAGTGAGGAAACAGACACAGTCGCAGTATAGTAGAAGTGCTGCACTAGCAGTAAGGACAAAATGCTGAAGAGGTCAGAGAAGCCTTCAAAAAGGAGATTATATTTCAGCTGAGTCCAAAGGATGAGAACTACTGAGTGGCCAGACTTGGGTCACTTTGTGGTTTTTTAGAATTGGGCTATTATTGAAGAGAGTGGCTTTCCTGTTTACTGTCCAGTTTGGTAGACTTGATGTGGATAACGAGAGGAAGCTACAAGGGTAGCTTGACCTTAGGAACAACTTGCCTGCAGGCTCTGTTTTGCTCTCCCCATCAGCTCCAGGAAGGTTTTCTACAGGAGTCAGGATGCATAGGAAGTGGGGGTTGGGATGGGGGCTATGCTAGTTGGGAATGAGGAATGGGAAGGAGTTTGGGAAAGAAGCGGTGTTCAGAGACAGAAAAAGAGAGGGAGAGAGGGAGACAGAGACAGGGAGAGAGAGAGGGAGAGTGAGAGACAGAGACAGAGAGGGAGAGGGAGAGAGAGAGAGACACAGACAGAGAGGGAGAGAGAAAGGGAGAGAGAGGCAGAGACAGAGAGAGACAGAGACAGAGAGGGAGAGAGAAAGGGAGAGGGGGAGAGAGAGAGACAGAGACAGAGGGAGAGAGAGGGAGAGAGAGAGAACAGGAAGAAGGGGAGGCAAAGAGTAGAGAGTTGAGGAGCTGAGGAGGAGGCAGCAGGGTTAGTTTCATCAGCTGACCTCTCTATAAACCCTATTTTTAAAGACCTCTGGGAAAGGAAATTCTGCAAACTTCCTTGGTAACATGTTCCAATGTTTATCACCCCTCACTGTTAGGAAGTGCTTCCATATATTTAACTGAAATCCATTCCTGTGTCAGTTTAGGCTCTTATTTTATTCTTTGTGGAGATAAAGAAGTATAGTTACCATCATACATACAATAACCCTCATATGCTCAAAGTCACCTACCAACCTGCTTTTTTATAGGTTAAATAATCCAGCTTCCCAGAATCGTTCCTCAGAGGCTGTCATGGATTGAATTGTGTCTCCCCAAAAATGTGTGTAGCAATTTGGCTAGGTCATGATTCCTAGTATTGTATGGTTGTGTTATCTGATGTGATTTCCTTATGTGTTGTAAACTCTACCACTATGATGACATTATACCGATGAGGTATACATGATTGGATAGTGCCTTAATGCAATCTCTTTTGAGATATAAAAGAGAGAACTGAGCAGAGACACATAGGAACCTCGTACCATCAAGAAAGCAGTGCTGGGAGCTGAGTGTGTCCTTTGGACCTGAGGTTCCTGCGCAGAGAAGCTCCCAGACCAAGGGAAGACTGATGACATGGACCTTCCTCCAGAGCCAATGGTGAAAGCATTCCCTGGAGCTGAAGCCCTGACTTGGACTTGTAGCCTACTGGACTGTGAGAGAATAAACTTCTCTTTGCTAAATCCATCCACTTGTGGTATTCCTGTTAGAGCAGCACCAGATGACTGAGACAGAGGCCCTATTCTCAAATGCATTATTAATCAAGCACCAATTCCTCCCCCTTTCCTCCTCGCTATCCTTCCAGAACAGTCTCAGCCCTTAGTATATTCCAGCCCCTCCAACATTTCTACTAGAATTTAGTTATGTTTAATTGAGTCATAACTGTGGTCTCAAACAAAAACCTCCAGCTCCTCCTGTTTACTTACTCTACTCTGTGCAGCCCCACTCAAGCACTGCAGGTGGTCATAGGTGGGTATCTTCTTTCTCCCCTCACCATGTCCTTACAATTTTGTGGAAGTACCAGGAATGGAAGCCTTTTACCAGATTCCATCACAGTGTCTTCATCTGTGGTACTTTCTTAGTTTTAAATACAACCCTCTCAAGTCTCCCTTAAAAATCTTCTTACTGACTCAGATTCTCTGCTCCCCAGATGCTTTGGTAGGAGAATCCTGTCCTGATTTATCACGTCCTCCTTTAGTAATAATGCCTTATGTTCAAGAAACCAAATTCTCATGGAAACACCACTCAAGAAGCCAATTGTCCATGTCTGACTACATATGCACTTGGAATGAAACAACTGGGTCATTGTCGGGCCCCTTCCTCAGTGAGGAAAGAAAGGAAAGTCCAGAGTCCAGAGAGCCCGTCTCCCAGGAAGATTCCCTCCCTGTAGGCTTAAAGACCTAGGGGCATGAGGTTTAGAGTCCTCCCTGCAATTAGCAGCAGAAGATTGGATCTGCCCGGTTTCTAGATCTTGCTTATTTCAAGATGCTGAACAGGAAAATCATCTCCCTTCAGATTTGGGCAGCTTCCAAATCAGGCTTATTCAGTGCCCAAGTTTCAATTACAGCTAGTGTAGTGGAAAGAACATGGAATCTGTAGTCAAGAGATAAGGACGTAAGCCCCAGCTCTGTGACAAATGCACTTTGGGCAAACCCCTTCCTCTCTGAGCCTTAGTTTCTCCATCTGTGAAATGAGGAGCTAGGCCTCAATAATCTCTCTAAGTTTCCGTTCAAGATTTAGGTTCCATAAAGAGGACTGACTTACCCCCAGCAATCAGGAAACTTACCTAGCCTGGTTGTAAGATTTGCTTTTCCCTAATATTTTCTGGGTCGGGTAGACACAGAGGATGACGCATATTAGGCTGCCCTGTGTCTCAGCATTTCCAGGCTTAACAGTGATTTTCGAGCTAAAGGATGTTCTGTGGGTAGCATAACTTCAGCTTCAAGAATGTGAGCCTCCTGTGTTTGCTAATGTAATTTTGGAAGAATTACAGCCAAAAACTCCTCTAGTCAAAGAGAATAATGGTTGCAGTGTAAACAGAGAATGTTCACTTATGAAAATGTTAGAAGGCATTTGCGAAAAAGCTCCTGCTATGATCCAGTTCTGCAGTTGGTCCTCTATGCTCCTCAGCAACCAGGTTTAGGCAACCGCACTTCTCATACTTGCATACTTACCAAAACTTGGGCCCAGAGAGGAGCATGTACCAAATGACCCCTGGACCAAGAGGATGACTTTAGAGGACTGAATTCCTTCTCCAGATTTCTTTTTTTAACAGAGAACTTCATGATGCAAAAGCCCAGAGACTTTTGTACTATATAATCTTACATGAAAGAATATACACATTCCTTTCAAAGCTAAACTTTATGAAAGGGGCATTTCCCTAACCTTTTAGCTAAGCCCACATTGCTGAAAAATTAAGCAAAAGCGAATGAGTACAAGTGAGAGAGAGAGAGAGTTTTGGGAGGGGAAAATTCCATTAGAGGGTGAAAATTAAGTGAAAAACTCAATTTACCCTTCAGGCATGTGCCTATTCACTATGTCCAAAGAAATTTGTATTAAATGGTTTCTAAATCACTTTTAGCCATAGTAAATGTCTAAGGCCTATGTGCATTCTTCTCCCAGTAATGGCCCGTACACAAGGTGGCAGTGCCGGGCAGTGATCTGAGTCCCTGGCAGAGGCATTGGAATCTGACCTGTAACTTCAGAGCTGCTTCCACCCTAGATAATTGCCTTACATTGCATTAGCAACTGTGTTCTCTCAGTGCTCACCCACTGGATAACACTGCAACTGGGTGCTGCTTCCTACCACACACGTGCCCTATATTCTGGTAAATCTACTTGCTGTTCCCCCAAACATGCCATGTTCTTTCATGCCTCTGAGAGAGTTGAGAACGCTGTTCTCTTTGCTGGAGTGTCCTCTCTTCTCTTTTTTCCTCATCCTTCAAAGTCTAGGTCAAATGTAGCTTTCACTTCCCCAGGGAGAACTACTTGCTCCTTCTCTGTGCTCCCACAGCACCCTGAACATGCTCCTATGATAGCATTTTAAAAATATACTATACTGTAATTATTTGTGTGTACTTTCATGATTCCAACTATGCTGGGAGAATTTTTTTTTATTGTACTTTAGATGAAGGTTTACAGAACAAATAGTTTCTCATTAAACAGTTAGTACACATATTGTTTTATGACAATGGTTAACAACCCCACAATATGTCAACACTGTCCCTTCTCAACCTTGGGTTCCCTATTACCAGTTTTCCTGTCCCCTCCTGCCTTCTGCTCCTTGTCCCTGGACTGTTGTGCCCCATTAGTCTTGTTTTGTTTTATGGGGCTCTCTAATCTTTGGCTGGATGACGAACCTTGGGAGTGACTACATTACTGAGCTAAAAGGGTGTCCGGGGACCATACTCTCAGGTTTCTCCAGTCTCTGTCAAGCCAGAAAGTCTGGTCTTTTTTGTGAGTTAGAATTTTGTTCTACATTTTTCTCCAGCTCTGTCCAGGACCCTTTGTTGTGATCCCGGTCAGAGCAGTCAGCGGTGGTAGCTGGGCACCATCTAGTTGTACTGGACTCAGTCTGGTGGAGGCCGTGGTAGCTGTGGTGAATTAGTCCTCTGGACTAATCTTTTCCTTGTATCCTGTTCTCTTCATTCTCCCTTGCTGCCGAAGGGGTGAGACCAGTGAGTGGAGTATCTTAGATGGCTGCTCACAGGCTTTTAAGACCTCAAATGCTACTCACCAAGGTTATGCTGGGAGAATTTTGAGGGCAGGGACCATTTTCCTTCATTTTTGTACCTCTAAATACCTGACAAATATAAGATGCTTATTCACTGTCTGGTGAATGAATGAGTAGAACAAAAGAGTAGCTGTAATTAGAAAGTACTTTTAACTTATCCATTAAGAGGGAAGTCATCCTTGGGCTTATGTTAGGGGCAGAAGGTATCCTTGCCCAAGCCAAGTGAGCTTTCGAAGCTTGCTATAATTTCTGTCTTAATGGGACGAGACAAGAGTTAAAAACTACATGCTTGAAAATCAAATTCACTTTCTTAAAATACAGACTATCTTGGTGGTCAATGCCCAGGCCCCATGGAGAAAGGTTTCCTCACTCCAGCTCTGTGACTGTTTTCCAACATTGCTCAGCTTAGGCTCTCAGGAGGCCAGGCCATTCCTCAGATTCTTTGCAACAGGGACATAGGTATTCCACGTGGACCATGGCACCTCAAATCCCTAGAGTACCCTAGTGCTCAGACAAGTGGTGGGCTGCAGCTGAAGCCAGTCTCTTTAGTCTGGGTTGATAATATACTTTATAAAGCTTCAGAAATCTTAATAAAATCATTTCACTTAAAGCATTTTAATGAAAAATCATTTATTTCACTTTATCTTCCTCTCAGGTCAGAACCCAGAAACAAGTAGGTGTTTAAACTGGTTTCATAGCTTGTTCTTTTAGTCCTAAGAAGTGGACTATATTATCCAATCCTAATCTTGGAATTTGTTCGGTCTTTGGATCCTCTTCTTCAAGTAAGCAAGCACTTGTAGAAGCACTTGGGTCAGTCCCACTGCAAGAACACTGGGGACTTACTAACCCAACAATGGCACAATGGAACCATCTAGCTAAAATCTCCTTCTTTGAAGACTGAAAGATAACGATAATACTCCAGTCTAGTTTTTTTTCATCACAGAGAAAATGATATTGAAACCCCAAGGCAAGAAATATCTTCCCTGGCCATTAGGGAAATAGAGTAAGGAGAGCTTGCTAGGCCAAGAAATAGGGCACTGTGCTCTCTCAGTAGGTAGTAAACATAGTTTCTACAAGCTATCTGAGGATTCCATTTATACTTGATCACTGATTTGATGAAGTAGGGGAAAAAAGGAAAAAAGAGAAGGGATGGGAAAAGAGTAAGGACAAATAAAAGAGATGTATATTGAATTGAATGGAGGAGTGAACAAGGAAAAAGCAAAAACAAAAAGCAACTTTTATATATTGTTAGAGAAGCAATTCTATTTTTCATGGGCCATAACTGAAAAACAATTTCTATTTTATCTTTGTTCTTTGGAAGCTACAATACTCAAGAAGATCACATGTGATTGAATAAAATAATGGACAACCAATGCTGAAAGAATATAATACAAAAACCCTACTCCCTTGATATTTTCTTCTAATTTTAGAAAAGACATGGCAGGGAACATCTATAGCGATTATATAAAATCAGGAGCTTAACTTACCCTTTTTCTTGTTTTTAACTGGACCTATCAAAAAAAAAAAAAAAGAAAGAAAATTAAGTCACTGGAAATTCACAGAAAATCTTTACTTTTCAACACAGTCAGTAGGAGGGAGCCTCAAGACATTGTAAATTTGAGGAAGCCCCACAGCCAAGGGTCAGGCTTTTCGCAAGGTATCTCCCAACTATCAAACCTTCCCAGTCTGTTTTCTAACTGTTGAGGCCAAGAAAGTTACAGGGACAATTCTTCCCTGGGGAGAAAAATCTTTCAGCCTCAGTCTTCGGAGTGAGGGAGAGGGTACTTCTCCACAGAGATGAAATGCCCCCAAACGCAGAACTCAACAACCTTAGGACGGCATTCCATTAATTCTGCGAGTCCTGAGATTGAAGAGTCATGCATCCAGGTGAGGAACTGATATAAAGTCTTGTGTGTTTGAAGCTGGAAGGAAAGAGGGATTATTTTCATGGAAGGAGCAGAGCAGGGACAGTTTACTTTTTAGTCACTTCCTTATCATGATTTAATTTGTTGTTAAAACAGTGCAACCACAATACATTTATGTGGAGGCCACATGCACTCCCATTGTAATTTAGCATAAGTTAATGGACACTTAAAAAGAAGTGTCAACAGTTCCATCAACAGTGAGAACACAAGCATTTTGTTGAGAATTACTTCTAAAGAAAACAATTCGTATCGGTTGAGGATGCTCAGAAAACCCAAAGCTTTTCTACTATAGTTAGGTGACAATCACTCCCCAAATATACACAGTTTAGGTCTCTCCAAGACAGTAATCTCCCCCGCCCCCAAAGGGACTCAAGTCTCTCTTTTGTATATGGATTTGACTTTCTTTAGATACAGGTATTTAAAATCTGTTCCAAACCGGCATGAAGATGCTATTGTACAACATTAGACCACTGTCACTGTCCTCAGGAGCTTACAAAAAGAACATAAACCATTTGTATTTTATTTTACAGTTTATAGAACATATTTAAATCTATTATCTCATTTGACTCTTGCAGCAAGCCTGGAATGTCTTTACCTATAAGAGCAGACTCTATCAGAGGTCTGTAAAGTTTCTAACCTGAAAGGCACCATTGTGGCCATCAGAGCTTGTACAGGCCCCTGGAAAAACCAATGTCTGTGCAGAATTCCCTAGTAAAGTGATTTCATGTGCAACAGGAGGTATTATCACATGCAGGGAATGTTTTAGGTTGGGTTTAGCAACCTGCTGCACTTAACGTCATGAGTCCTCATTCTCTTATCCTCTTTTTTTTCCCTTTCCTCTTCTCCCAGTCCTTTGTCTTCCTCTTTTTTTTTTTTTTGCTGCCTATCCTTTATTTTGATTAACACACTGAGAGTTCTTGAGAACGTGCATGGAGGTTCTGGCAGGGAAGTATAGCTACACAGATATTACTAACAGGCAGCCACTTACCCTGAGAGGGGCCTCCTCTTGAACATGAAAGCTATTTGGGAAAGGATTTACACAGAAAAAGCCCAGCCCCAATAGCCAGCTACCAGCGAGTCAGCCATTCAGCCAGCTCAGCCTGAGGGAGAAGTGGGATGACAACTGTTACAGCCACACTGCTCTCTCAGCCAAATTGTGCTAGCCCTGGCCAAGTTTCTGACCATGTCAGCTGGTTAAGAGGGTTAGCACTGTTACATCAGTCTTCAAAGCAGGCTTTGAGGAAATTAGACAATTATCAGCCAATCAGTCCTTACTGAGCATGCCTAAGGAAGGTAACACAGTAAACAATGAAACACAACTCTATCCTCAAAGAACTTAGAATGGGATAAGAAAACACCAAAGTGGACTTCAGAAATTATCCTGGCTAGTTCAGGAAAACAACAACGACAAGAAAAAAAAAACCTTTATTATTTTTATACCAGAAATACCTACTCATTACACAACCATACATGCTTACATATATGTACAAAAATAAATGAAAAAGAGGAGCAACAAGGAAAAAAAACTTAATAAACTACCCACAAATAAACACTATTAATATTTTTATGCATACCTAGAAATTTTCTATGCCTATAAATAAGTATTTTTACAAAATGGGATCAAATTAAGGGTATTGTTTGATAACTTCTTTCTATATCAATAACTACATTTATACATTATTATTTTTAATATGGATATGTTGTTGTTAGCTGCCGTCAAGTCAATTCTGACTCATGGCGACCCCTTATGTCTCAGAGTAGAACTGCTTCATAGTGTTTTCAAGGCTGTGACCTTTTGGAAGCAGACCTCCAGGCCTGTCTTCTGAGGTGCCAATGGGTGTGTTGGACAGCGAACCTTTTGGCTAGTAGTTGGGCACTTAATCGTTTGTGCCACCGAGGGACTCCTAGTATTTAATTAATCATTTTTGATGGACATTTAGGTTATTTCCAATTTTCCACTATTATAAACAATGCTATAGTTAATGTTTTTACATATATACATCTTTATACACTTGTCCAAAGATTTTTTACAATGAGTTATTAGAAATGGTATTGCTTGGTCAATGGATGTGAAAGGCTTTTCTTATATGTGGTTTAACATAACAATCTTTTCCTTTATAGTCACTGTCTTCAGTGTCATGCTTAGTTGGGCCTTCGCTAATGTAATATTTTTAATATTCTTATTTATTATTCAAAAGGTAGAATCATTCCATATTAGTTCCTAGATAACTTCCTTATTCTTTTTTTATAGCTGCATAATACTCATTGGGGAATATTCCATAGTTTATTCATTCATGGGCATTTAGGTTACTTCCAATATTTTGCTGTTACAAATAATACCATAATGAATAGCTTTGCCCACATATTGTTTAACATTTATAGAGGAGAATCTCCTGGGTAAATTCCTAGAAATGGGAGTTTGCTGGGGGAAGAGTTAATGCATATGTGATTCTGTTATGCTTTAGATGTCGCAATACTTCACTCCATAGGGTTATACCATTTTGCACTCTCACCAGTAATGTATGGCAGAGCTTGTTCCCCCAGCCTTGCTGGTAAAGTATGCTTTTTAAATTTTGCCAATCTGATGGGGGAGAAATGGTATCTTGGTGTAGTTTAAAATGCATTTTTTTAAGTATAGAACTTGCTGAGATGTATTATCATTTTATATATTGTTGCTGGATTTACTTTTCTATTTTTAAGGAAGATTTTTGCCTCTATAGTAATGAGAAATATTGGCCTTCGTTTTCCCCTAATGTAATAGCATATAAGCATATTTTCCTAGTTCTTTAATGGTTTCATTTTTTAATATTTAAATCTGTATAATTCATCTGATACAGATTTTGGTATACAGTGTGAGATAGGGAGCTAACTAAATTTTTTTTTTCCCAAAATGGCCATTCCATGAAAAGTGCTGAGAGCAACAGGGGTTCAAATTCCTTTCTTCCACTCCATCTTGTATCATAGAAGGTTCTTGAAGAGTTTCTACTTAGTGCACATTTGGCATATCCCTTGGGTAAAAACAAGGGTGAAAAAGTATACACAAGTATGTCATTATATTGTAGCAAGACATTTCCCACAAGTGGTAATGAGTACATTGTCTTAGCAGTATAAGAGTTACTTACTGTTCTAACATAGCTCATAATTGCCAGTTAATAATTCTCATGAGCTTCAACATGGACTTCTAAGCCCATATCCACCATGTCCATTACTTTCACTTGAGGCTTCCCATTGTAGCTTTTCAGCTTCTGCAGAGAAAATATCAGGGAACTAGAGCTATCCCATGCTAGAAGTGAGCATTCTGACCCAGAGCAAAAGCAGTTACCTCTGTTGAGTTCTGGAACCTTTTAGATATAGTCATTTATTTTCTCTATATGCTTCAGAACCTTATTCATACCTACTGAGAGCACTACCACTGTCACATGTCTGTTTCTATGGTAACGAGCTATATTTCTATATCATTTCAATTTCCTCTATTTGTGACCATCATTTGTAACCATGATTTCTGCAGGCAAAAATCATAAATGCATCAGAGTGGGACAAAAAGCTGTGCAGTCCCTGGGATTGCTTTGATAGGAGTAAAATCGAGATCTGACATGTTTTGATCAATGTGGGCAGGCAATTTGCCTATGTAAGATTAAGAAAACAGTGTCTTCTACGAGAATCAGGGCCATGGAGGTTAGCCAGGCATAGCCAGATTCTAGTCCTGACTCAACCACAAGCTCACCATAGGGCAACTAACCCTCTCTTTCTAAGTCTTCATCTGCTAAATGGGAACACTATATACTTTGTCTCTATTTAAGGCTTAAGATCATGATGAAGGTCAATGACATCATAATTAAAGCTAACATTTATTGAATATATATGTACGATGCACTAACACAGTGCATAAAAACCCGTTGCCGTTGAATAGATTCTGACTATAGGGTCGCTATGAGTCGGAATCGACTCGATGGCAATGGGTTTTTATGCACTGTGCTAGTTGCTTTACATATCTCATTTAGACCTTAAAACAATCCAGCTAAGTAAGTATCAGTATGCTTATGTTACAGATGAGGAGGCAGATTAAATAAATTGCCCAAGGTCACACAGCCAGTCGGTATTTTAAGGTAAGCTGAAACTTCAGAAAAGTTAATGTTATTCTAGATGTGTTTTAAAAACTTGAAAATAAATTTATAAACCATCCGCTAGTTTAAAAGCAACAATAAACTTCATGTATCACCCCCTGCACCCTCTTCTGCACATCTCTTGCCTCTGTACCTTTCTTTATGCCATTCCCTTTACCTGCTATGCTCTTCTCCAGGCCCTCCTCTCAAAGCCTTTAAGACTCAGCCAGGTGTCAATTCTTCTCTGTTCCTATAATATGCTGTTGCACTTATCAAGTTGAAATTTTCCCATTATGCGACTGTCTCACTAGATTGTTAACTAATTGAGGGCAGGGTCTGTGTCTTATTCATCTCTGTGTCTCCAACACCTAAAATATTTCTTTTATAGTAGGTGCTCAATAAAGTATTTGTTGAATGAATAAATGAATGAAGGAAATGGTAGAGCTGGGATGTGAACCAACATTAACTATACCTTCCACTGAATCACGTCAAGTTAAGAATACGAACACTAATAGTCTCAAAAATTGCCCATTTGTAAAACAGGCATATTTCTATTGATTTATAGAATTGTTTCTCGGGCTAAACGAGTGAAAGTGCTGTGCATATAGTAGGTATTCAATATATGTTAATTTAATTTTATTTGTTCTTTGGTTCTACAGGTAGCAGGCTCCCGGATTTCATGCCTTCCTCCCATTATATATAGAGTTGCATCACAGACCTGTTCATCATCAACATTTAAGTACCAGTTAGTGAAGGAGCCCTGGTGGCACAGCGGTTAAGAGCTTGGCTGCTAACCAAAAGGTCTGCAGTTTGAATCCACCAGCCACTCCTTGGAAACCCTCTGGAGCAGATCTACCCTGTTCTATAGGGTTGCTATGAGTTGGAATTGACTCGATGGCAACAGGTTTGGTTTTTGGTTTTAAGGGTAATGGCTGGCAGATGAGGAGGTATAGAACTGGAAATTGTTATTTTTTTAAATAAAGAAAAACAACCTTTAATATAGTCTTTATCTTCAAATTTTGGCATCTTAAGAGTTTATTTCTTGTTCTATCTTACACCATTAGAATTGTAAACAGAGAGCATGCATAAATATGTGTGGCAAGCTCAATACATTTGAATAAGATGGAAGCCATTAGCTTCAAAGAAGAGTGAGAATTTTGAATGAGAACCACATGGAATGCCCATGTTCACAGTCCAGATTGCAATTCCAACATCTGCTCTCAGCATGACCAAAAGGCAAGAAAAGGTAGGGCTACGCAAGTTGATTCCCGCCACATCCCACCCCATCCCAATCTGAAAGTATTTCTGATGTGAGAAGAACTTGCGTTCTTCATCCAAGGCTTTCTTCCTCAGCCCCTGCAGCAGGAGCCCATCCCCGGGGCTTCAGGCTCCACGAACATGACTTACATCATGATCAGCTGTGAAATTTTTCTGGCTTGGTTTGGGAAAGACTCAAAAGTATTATTGTGGTTGAGACACTACTAAAACAGTCCCACTAACTGCTGACATTTCAGAAGTTTAATGGTCTCTCTCCTTAAAGTTCTTTGTGTTACCAAAGATGTTCCCAAAGTGGTAAGTATGTGTTCTTGCTGAGGAAGTAACCTGCAACACCGAGTCTTTGGTCACTTTAGTGGTTAGGATGAAAAAAGCCAGGCCTAAGAGCAACAATATTTGGAGAGGATCAGAAAGATGAATGGGAGATTGTGTGGTCAAGTGCAGCCTTTTTCAAATGTTCTAGAGAGCACCAGGGCCCTGTGTGATATTAACAGATGTTCTTGGAAAAAAAGGTTCTTTGGTCAAAAAGAGTTTGGAGCTAAAACAACCTTGAAAAAGAATACTTCCCAATTTTAAAACATACTATAAAGCTACAGTAATCAAACCAGTTTGGTACTGGCACAAGGATACACATATAGACCAATAGAGAATATAATTGAGAGTCCAGAAATAAACCCATGAACAACTGATTTTTGACAAAGGTGCTAAGTCTGTTCAATGGGGGAAAGAATTGTCTCTTCAACAAATGGGGCTGGGACAGCTGGATCTCCACATGCAAAAAAAAATTAAGTTGGACCCATACCTCATACTAAAGATGAAAATTACTTCAAAATAGATTAATAACCTAAATATAAGAACTAAAACCATAAAACTCTTAGAAGAAAACATAGGGGTAAAAGCTTTAAGCCCTGGCTTTTGACAATAGATCATAGATATGATACCAAGAGAAAAAAATTGGACTTCATCAAAATTAAAAACATTTGTATATCTGTTATGGATTGAATTGTGTACCCCAAAAATATGTGTTGTAAATCCTAACCTCTCTTATATTGTGGTTGTAATCCCATTTGGGAATGGATTGTCTTTGTTATGTAAATGAGGCAGGATTATTATCGGGTTTATCTTGAGTCAATCTCTCTTGAGATATAAAAGACAGTAAACAAGCAAGCTAGGAAGCAGAGATGGGGGAAGAGAGATGCCAAGACACATGAAAATTGCACAGGAGCAGACTCTTAAAAGAGACAAGGACCTTTCCCTAGAGCTGACAGAGAGAGAAAGCCTCCCCCCAGAGCTGGCAACCTGAATTTGGACTTCTAGCCTCCTAAACTGTGAGAAAATAAATTTCTGTTTGTTAAAGCCACCTATATGTGGTATTTCTGTTACAGCAGCACTAGATAACTAAGACAATGTCTAAGGACTTTATCAAGAAAGTGAAAAGACAACCTACAAAATGGGAGAAAATATTTGGTAACCATATACCTGATAAGGGTTTAATATCTAGAATATATGCAAAATTTCCTCAACTTAACAACAAAAAGACAAACAACTCAATTAGAAAATGGGCAAAGGACTTGAACAGACATTTCTCCAAAGAAAATATACAATTGGCCAATAACTATATGAAAAGATGCTCGATGTCATTAGTCATTAGAAAAATACAAATCAAAACCACAATGAGATACCACTTCACACCCAGTAGGACAGCTATTACCAGAAAAACAGAAAATAACAAGTGTTGGGGAGGATGTGGAGAAATTGGAACTCTTGTGCATTGCCGGGAAGAATGTAAAACGGTGCAGGGGCTGTGGAGAACTATTTGGTGGTTACTCAAAACTTAAACATAGTATTACCATGTGATCCAGCAATTCCTCTCCTAGGTATATACCCAAAAGACTTGAAAGCAGGGACTCAAACAGATAGTTGCACACCAATGTTCATAGCAGAATTATTCACAATAGCCAAAAGGTGGAAATGACAGTAAGGCCCAGCTGAGGTATCAAAATGTCTCAGCTGAACTGAAAAAATACAGTCTCTTCCCAAAATTTAACATAGTTTCTGTTCTGTCCTGATTAGAACCACAAAAGTAACACTCTGGACTTTCAGACTATTTTTCAAAACTAAGTTCCTGCTTCTAAACCAGCTTGAGCCTGCTAAAACTTAAAGGTCGCCGGAAGATATTATTAGCATAGTAAAGCTACCACCCCAGGGCGGAGTTAGATGCCATCTTTGTAACATGTTAAGAAAATGTATAACATACTAAGAAAATATTATGTCAACACCTACTCTGCGCCTGCGTGCGCGCCTATGTGTGTGCTTCTCATAGACAACTTTATCAAAGCCAAAGCTTTCAGCTACTGGAGGAGCAGAGTTTGAGAAACGTTCTCTCTGCTCCTTGCTCGTGAACCTGCAATAAACACTCTTCCTTTCTCCTCACCTCGGTGTGCTTTGATTGACTAGAAGCGGCACCAGGCAGGACCTGCTTCGGGTAACAGAGACAACCCAGTTGTTCATCAACAGACAAATGGATAAACAAAATGGGGTATATATATATATACAATGGAATATTACTCATCCATAAAGAGATATAAAGTTCTGATACATGTTACATAATGGATGAACCTTGAAAACATTATGCTAAATGAAAGAAGTCAGATGCAAAAGGACAAATATTGTATAATCCTACTTAGATGAAATGTCTAGAATAGGCAATGCATAGAGATAAAAGCTTATTAGTGGTTATCAGGAGTTGCGGGTAAGGGGTAGTGTGGAGTTATTGCTTAAGGAGTACTGAATTTCTGTTGGAGTGATAAAAAGCTTTTGGAACTAGATAATGGTGATAGTTACACAACATGCTCAGTATAATTAATGTCACAAATTGTACACCTACAAATGATGAAAATGGCAAATTTTTGTTATACCTCTTTTACCACAATAAAACAAAAGAGTTTGATAAACACAGTGTTAAGAAAAAATAAATGGATTTCTTCACTGAAGACTTCTCAGATCATTTAATATGCTAATGGACAATGTGACTTTCTAAGAGGAGAGTATAAAATGCAGTATTTCCCAGACTTATTTAGCCAGGCAACTCTTCTCAAGAAATACCTATCTCTTGTTGAATTACTGTTCTGGGTTACACTGTTTAGGAAACAGTGAGGTTGTGGAAAGATAATGAGCTTTGTTATCTTTCAGATCTGAGTTTGAATTCTAACATTCAATAGCTGTGTGGCTTTGGGCAAGTTTACTTCACCTCTCTGAATCAGCTTCTTCATCTATGAAAATTGGGAAAATAATATCTATCTCACAAGGTATGTTGGGAGGATTAAATGAGATAATGCACAGTACTTAGCAGAGTGCCTGGCACATACAGGCACTCAATAAATAGTAACTATAATCATCACTTTGATTTTTCATCGCTATCATGATCAAGTCACATACCTACCTGATAGGGCTGCCAAAACAGTTTCAAAACAGGTCTGGCCTGTAGACGCAAATGGCCATATTTCTGTCTGCTTTAGGAACTGAGAATAGAATAGAACTGGACTAGTTGTCCAGAGATATACCTCTATGACTTATTTGCTCTCTGACCTTGGGTGAATCATTTAACCTGTCTGCATTTCTCTCTACTCCTGCCTAATACAGGTATGGATTAGGTGACCTCTTACTCTAAAATTTTATGAACCTCAGCTCTAAAATGCTACATTAAGAGATTTATAAATTTATTATTTAAGAAATCTGTGGCACAGGTTAAATCCAATTATAAAGCAAAGTCCTGTATAAAAAAGCTATTTTTATGTTGAAGCAGATGGCTGGCAAAAACAGTGCTTTGCCAATCTGGTTACAATGAACTCTGTATAGTGAATAATTCTGTATAACAATCGCTTTCTCTGGTCCTTGACCCTGTAATCGTCACTCTCTAACATTGCTCTAATTAACTAAAGAACTTGATTATGTGTTGTTTTCTTTGTAAACACAGAGAGGGGAGCTAAACCGAGCTAAGCTGTAGAATTTCTAGCTGAGACATTTATGTCCAATTCCATTATTTTACAGCTGGGGAAACAGAACAGGAGAGACTAAGTAACTTGTCAGGGGTCACACAGCTAGCAAGCGGCAGAGCTTTGGATGGGTGTTTGGACTAAATGATTTATCACTTCGCAAACTTAGAGATTTCACCGCAAACTCTTTCACCCAGGCCATATATAAAGAAGCAGCTATTAGAGAAACTGTACTGTTTATGCTTTTCAACTTAGTGAGATGTGAATTTATTACTATGCCTTATCCCTGCCTTTAAGTCCTCTTGATAAGATGGCTCCTTTAATTTCATAGTGACACCACTTAAAACATAATAACCTTTGGTGCAGAACTTCAGTTAAAGTTTGTTTGAAAGTCTAAATAAATTACATCCATTGGCCCCTTTAGATACATGCACAGTTCCTTGGTCTTTTTTCAAAAAGAGGCTAACATAACAGAGACAGAAATTTTAACACTATTAATATCAAAGGTTAGTCTTCAGGTCCCTCTTTTTCTCTATCTACATACTCTCTCGTCAGTCCATTTCTTTCCAGGGCTTCAAATCTTATGGAGAATAATATTCCCTGAGTGCCAGCCCATGTCTCCAACTACCATTATGACATTGCCACTTAAATGCATTCTTGTTACCTGGAACTTTGTTGTTAGGTGTTGTCCAGCTGGTTCTGATTCATAGTGACCCCGTGTGAGCAACCGAATGAAACTGCCTGATCTTGCTGCAACCTCACAATTGTTGCTATGCTTGAGCCCATTGTTGCAGCCACTGTGTCAATCCATTCCATTGAGGGTCTTCCTCTTTCTCGCTGACACTCTACTTTACCAAGCATGATGTCCTTCTCCAGGGACTCGTGCCTTCTGATAACATGTCCAAAGTGCGAGAGACAAAGTCTCACCATCCTAGCTTCTAAAGAACATTCTGGCTGTACTTCTTCCAAGACAGATTCGTTCATTCTTCTGGTAGTCCATGGCAGTTCAATATTCTTCACCAATACCATAATTCAAAGGCATCGATTCTTCTTCAGTATTCCTTATTCATTGTCCAGCTTTCACGAACATATGAGGTGATTGAAAATACCCAGGCTTGGGTCAGGCACACCTTAGTCCTCAAGGTGACATCATCTCTTTTTAACACTTTAAAGAGGTCTTTTCCAACAAATTTGCCCAGTGCAATGCGTCCTTTAATTTCTTGACTGCTGCTTCCATGGGCGTTGATTGTGGATCCAGGTAAAATAAAATCCCTGACAACTTCAATCTTTTCTCCATTTATCATGATGTTGCTTACTGGTCCTGTTGTGAGGATTTTTGTTTTCTTTATGTTGAGGTGTAATCCATACTGAAGGCTGTAGTCTTTGATCATGAGCAGTAAGTGCTTGAAGTCCTCTTCGTTTTTAGCAAGCAAGGTTGTGTCATCTGCATATTGCAGGTTGTTGATGAGTCTTCCTTCAATCCTGATGCCATGTTCTTCTTCATATAGCCCAGGTTCTAAGAGTATTTGCTCAGCATACAGATTGAATAAGAATGGTGAAAGGACACAACCCTGATGCACACCTTTCCTGATTTTAAACCACGCAGTATCCCCTTCCTCTTTTCAAACAGCTGCCTCTTGGTCTATGTACAGGTCCGCATGAGCACAATTAAGTGTTTTGGAATTCTCATTCTTCACAATGTTATCCATAATTTATTATGATCCACACAGTCAAATGCCTTTGCATAGTCAGTAAAATACAGGTAAATATCTTTCTGGTATTCTCTGCTTTCAGCCAAGATCCATCTGACATCAGCAATGATATCCCTTCTTCCATGTCCTCTTCTGAATCCAGCTTAAATTTCTGGCAGTTCCCTGTCTGTGTACTGCTGCAAATGTTTTTTAATTATTTTCAGCAAAATTTTACTTGTGTGTGATATTAATGATATTGTTCGATGATTTCCACATTCTGTTGGATCACCTTTCTTGGGAATGGGCACAAATATGGATCTCTTCCAGTTGGTTGGCTAGGTAGCTGTTGTTCAATTTCTTGGCATAGACGAGTGAGCACTTCCAGAGCTGCATTCGTTTGTTGAAACATCTCAATTGGTATTCTGTCAATTTCTGGAGCCTTCTGTTTTACTAATACCTTCAGTGCAGCTTGGACTTCTTCCTTCAGTACCATTGGTTCTTGATCACATGCTACCTCCTGACATGTTTGAACATCTACCAATTCTTTTTGGTACAGTGACTCTGTGTATTTCTTCTATCATCTTTTGATGCTTCTTGCATTGTTCAATATTTTGCCCATAGCATTCTTCAATATTGCAACTCGAGCCTTGAACTTTTTCTTCAGTTCTTTCAGCTTGAGAAATGCCGAGTGTGTTCTTCCCTTTTGGGTTTCTAACTCCAGATCTTTGCACATTTCATCACAATACTTTACTTTGTCTTCTCGAGCCTGAAACTTACATTTCCTCAAATTAAACTCATTTCTAAGTAAAAAACAAACAAACCAACCAACCCAAACGCAACACGGCTCTAGACTGGGTCCTAGAATAGTGCAAGATGGCTAGCTGCTGTGCTGCTGTCATGTGGTGTCCCTTTCATCAGAGAAGGGGCTCAGCCTGAATCACATCGGATTCTTCTTATGATGACACAAACTGAGGGTTTCTAATGTTCAGTTTGTGTGTACTCCAGTCATTTACATTAGGGCCTGCCCTAGGATTGAGGTGTTACTCAATATTTTGGTTTAGAAAGAGCCAATCTAATTGTTTTCCCCAAGAAGGCTGTACCTACCTGACTTTACCTGAGATTATTTAACATTTTAAGTGTTTATCTTGCCTTTTATATTTTCATTATTGTAACCCCCATTCTCCATGCAATATCTGCTTTGGTAGCTGCATATTGGCCATCCTCTACACATTGTACTCAGCAGAAGTTTGATCTTCCAAATATCTTTTCCCTTGCAGGGAAATTGGACACATAACTGTTGTTATAAGGATTATATGATCTAACATAAGAAGTATGTGTAAGATATTCTCTAGGCACTCCATAAATATAATTGGTTTCTTTGCAAATTTTCCTAACTATATAAATTTCATTCATCCAAAACCTAAGCAAACAGAAAATTCCAATAACCAAGCCCTTTCATCTTTTATGAATTGATGTTCATAATGATGATTGCAAGGCATAGCAAGATTCTGAAATGAATTTGAAGGACTTAACTGCCTGTAGAAAGTTTTTTTTTTTCAGTTAATTCTTTCAGTTATATTCAATTTATACATGTTTGAACACAGGATTGCTAGTACTGTGTTTGTATCACAGGTAACAGAAAAATATAAGACCTGGCTACCTCGATGATCTCTCTTATAATATCTATTAAATTAATTCTCTTGAATTTTCTTCCTGCAGAATCGTATCTGTAAATAATGATCGTTTGTATCATTCCTCTAATAGTTATATATCTCATTTCTGTTTCTTGCCTCATTGCATTCACTAGAACTTCAAGAATAATGTTAAACATCAGCTGTTATAATGAACAATTTTGTCTTATTCCTGATTTTGGTGGGGACACCTCTAATACATTTACCATTAAACACTTTTGTTGTTTATTAGGCCAAGACACTCTTTATCATATTAAATAATGTCCCTTTATTCCTAGTTTACTTAGAATTACCAGGAAAGAATGTTAAATTTTTATTAAATACATTTGTGGCATCTGAGCTGATCACATGGTTGATATCTTTTGAGCCGATGACGTGATGTGGTATTTAGAGATTTCCTATTATTGAACCATCCTTGCATTCCCAGGACAAACCCTACTTGGTCATGATATATTATACTTCAGATATATTGCAGGGTTTGATTTGCTGGATTTTTATGGGAGGCTAATATTTAGTTTCTTTTTTGGTGCTATTTCTGGAAGAGTTTTTTATTAAGGTTATACCAATTTCATAAAATGAACTGGGAAGCATTTCCCTCTCTTTCCTTGCTTTGGAATAGTTTATAGCACACAGGAACTGTTTGTTCCCTAACATCTTGATTAGGCCTAACTCCTTTTTTATGTCAGGATGTCATTGGGTGTTTTTTTCCTCTCTGGTACAAAAAAATGTACAATAACTTTCATTTAAAAAGAAGTCATGGCTATTCTTAGTTTGTAGCAATTCCTTGAGGGCTAACTGATACTTGACCTCAACAGTTCACCCAGCAACACTAATTTTACAGAAGTCTACGATCTCTTATCTGTCTTTCATGTACTTTCATTTAGGCACCAATGTTATCACCTCCAGAGGAATCAGAGGTGGGAAGGATGAAAGATGAGGGTGCGGAAGGAGGGAAGAGGATGGATGGGTTCAAGGAGCATAAGTAATAAAGTCTGGGAAGTTTGCTCTGGAAAGGCTTTATGGTAAGAATGAAGTTTAAAGAGATCCTTGGAGGACGGCTGGTTGCTGGCCAAGGTGACTAATGTGGTTGTTGGGGAAGGAAATATAATTTCAGTATTTATCACCATCAGTTAATATTTAGAGAGTTATTGGTATATCTTCATTTTTTAATGCACAGTTGTAACTGAAACATACCTCTTATGGGAATGTAGTAATTATATTTACAAATCTCAGTTAGTAGACTCAGGTGGTAAGTACCTTATTATATTTCTTTGTGATACTGTTTGTGGAAAAGCCTTTGCCTTATGTCTTTAGGTTTTTTTTTTTCCCTTAATGTGTGCACTTTCTGCATAGACACAAACAGAAGTGAGGAACATACTAGAACATGAGGGCTGTGACTGAAAGGCCTGGTTATAGGGTATCAGAGAGCTCAAGATGGCAAGCATTTCAGTTATTCCTAATAATATGAGAAGTAAATATTCCGGAACTGCTCTCTCTACGTTTGCTTTTGTAAAGGAATAGGAAGAGCCTGGAAAGCCCATCCTCCCGAGGAAGGTTGGACTGGCTGTAAACTACATCTTTCTAATTGGTCCACTCTTTTCCTCTACTCTTTCTTTTTCTAGCAAAGCTCCCACTTGCCTAATTTTCTGGGATCATCTGGGTCAGTAACTTTCCTTGGGTACTTCAGTTTATTTCCTCTAAGCTCCAGGGCTGTTATAAACTGCTTGTTGACATCTAGGCTGTGATTCAGTGGGATCTGATACAGAGCCTAGATTGAGCATCTGGAAATCCCAAGTTTCACCCTTCTGTAGTCAAATCTGTCACACTGTCTTTAACAAACAACTGGATGGAAGTGTCTGTGCTCTGTGAGGGTTCTGTTTCTTCTGGCCTAGTGGTTGTCCCTCCTGGGTTAACAAAAAATAGCAACAAACTACATTTTCTTGTTTTATACAAGTTTATAAAAAAGCTGAATATATTATTTAAGAAAATTATTTCTAAACAAAGCCATTCCCCCACACATTACCCCAACAGTCTACTGCTAGCTCTTCCCATTCCAAGGAATGCGGTCATGCTTTATGGGAGACATCTGCTTCTGAGAATATTACTGCCCTGAGCACAGAACATGACTTCATTAGAGGGAACAGTGGACCAGAGAGATTCAAACAGGAGACTTACATATGTGACAGTGAAAAGATATAGAAAAAGCCAGTTGAGATTCTCAAGTCTCTAGCCTTCAGAATAGAACTAAGACCTGATAATTTCACTCTCATGTTACTTCCTTTGCTTTACAATCATTAACTATGTATGAAAACTTCCAGAAAACTGTAACTCATAGTAATGCCACCTGTATTTGTAAATAGTGAAGCTATCTTCTCTCAAGGGATTGGATAGATTACATTCTGGGAAGAGACCAGGTGTTTGAGACTTTGGGGGTGGCTACTGAATGCACACTCACGCAGAATAAACTCTGTTTCAAAGAAGCATTGTTTCGAACAGTGCTGCAGATACATAAGATGCCATTTTTTTAGTTCTAAAAAGAAAATTCATAACATTAGCAGGAATTTTGGCTTTCCAGGAGGAACATTTCCAGAGTAGATGTCTTAGGCTGGGTTCTCTAGAGGAGCAAAACTAGTGAAGTGTATATATATATATATGTATACACGCACACACACACACACACACACACACACAGAAAGAGAGAGAAAGACAGACAGAGCTAGAGAGGCAGAGAGAGACAGAGACAGAGAGAGATTTCAAGGAAATGGCTCATGCAGTTGTGGAGGCTGGCAAGTCCCAAATCAATGGGTCAGATGTCAGGCTGGAGGCTTCTCCTGAATCATGTGGTTTCAGGGGCTGATGAACCCAAAATTGGCAGGTCAGAAAGCAGGATGCTGGCTCACGGGAATGTGAGAACTGGCAAATCCCAAAATCTGCAGGTCAGACGGGAGGCTGCTGGCTCACGTCCCAAGAACCAGAGGTCAGAGGATGACGAATTAGATGCAGGATCCAGAGAGGTAGAGCTTTGCCAGAACATAAATCTATCTATCTATCATCTATCTAATCTATCCATCCATCCATCCATCATCCATCCATCCATCCATCCATCATCCATCCATCCATCCATCCAACTATCCATCCATCCATCATCCATCCATCCAACCATCCATCCATCCATCCATCCATCCATCCATTTATCATCTATCCATCTATCTATCTAGGATACGGGACACACTCCCCTTTCAACTGATTGGATGTTCACATTAGAATATGAAATGGAGGATGATTACATAATACCTGCCAAACCATTGAGAATCATAGCCTAGCCAAGTTGACACATAATCTTAACCATTACAGTCCACCCCTTGTTGACTTTGCACCTATACACTTCTCCTTAAACCATACAAAATTTCTAAATAAAGACAATTATAAATCATACTTGCACATAACATGATATAACTAACATGTGTCCAACCAAAAATGCAATAGCCCTGTTGACATCTTATATTTTATAATAAGTAATAGAGCCCTGGTGGCGTAGTGGTTAAGAGCTCGGCTGCTAACCAAGAGGTCAGTAGTTTGAATCTACCAGCCACTTCTTGGAAACCCTATGGGGCAGTTCTACTCTGACCTATAGGGTCGCTATGAGTCGGAATTGACTCGACGACAACGGGGGTTAATGGAATAAGGGAGGGAAGAAAACAAAGATATTTGCTATATATATGTATATGCACTAATGCATGTAGAATTTTGCAAGACCAATGACTTCTTCGCTGCAAATACCTTTTATCAACAACATACACAGCAACTATACACGTGGACCTCGCTGATGGAATACACAGGAATCAGATCGACTACATCTGTGGAAAGAGACGATGGAAAAGCTCAATATCATCAGTCAGAACTAGGCCAGGGACCGACTGTGGAACAGACCATCAATTGCTCATATGTAAGTTCAAGTTGAAGTTGAAGAAAATTAGAACAAGTCCACGAGAGCCAAAATACAACTTTGAGTATATCCCACCTGAATTTAGGGACCATCTCAAGAACAAATTTGATGCATCGAACACTAATGACTGACGACCAGACCAGGCGAGTTGAGGAATGACATCAAGGACATTGTACATGAAGAAAGCAAGAGGTCATTAAAAAGACAGAAAAGAAAGAAAAGACCTAAATGGATGTCAGAAGAAACTCTGAAACTTGCTCTTGAACATCCAGTAGCTAAAGTAAATGGAAGAAACGATGAAGTAAAAGAGCTGAACAGAAGATTTCAAAGGGTGGTTCGAGAAGACAACATAAAGTATTATAATGACATGTGCAAAGACCTGGAGTTAGAAAACCAAAAGGCAAGAACGTGCTCGGCATTTCTCAAGTAGAAAGAACTGAAGAAAAAATTCAAGCCTCGAGTTGCAACATTGAAGGATTCTACAGGGAAAACATTAAATGACGCAGGAAGCATCAAAAAAAGATGGAAGGAATACAGAGTCACTATACCAAAAAGAATTGGTGGACGTTCAACCATTTCAGGAGGTAGCATATGATCAGGAACCAATGGTAATGAAGGAAGAGGTCCAAGTTGCACTGAAGGCATTGGCAAAAAACAGGAATTGATGGAATACAAATTGAAATGTTTCAACAAATGGATGCAGCACTGGAAGTGCTCACTCGTCTATGCCAGGAAATTTTGAAGACAGCTACCTGGCCAACTGACTGGAAGAGATCCATATTTATGCCCATTCCCAAGAAAGTTGATCCAACCGAATGCAGAAATTATCGAACAATATTATACGCAAGTAAAATTTTGCTGAAGATCATTCAAAAGTGGCTGCAGCAGTATATCGACAAGGGACTGCCAGAAATTCAACCAGATTCAGAAGAGGACGTGGAACAAGGGATATCATTGCTGATGTCAGATGCATCCTGGCTGTAAGCAGAGAATACCAGAAAGATGTTTACCTGTGTTTTATTGACTGTGCTAAGGCATTTGACTGTGTGGATCATAACAAATTATGGATAACATTGTGAAGAATGGGAATTCCAGAACACAGAATAATTATACTCATGAGGAACCTGTGCATAGATTAACAGGTAGTCGTTTGAACAGAACAAGGGGATACTGCGTGGTTTAAAGTCAGGAAAGGTGTGCATCAGGGTTGTATCACTTCACCATACTTATTCAATCTGTATGCTGAGCAAACAATCTGAGAAGCTGGACTATATGAAGAAAAATGGGGCATCAGGATTGGAGGAAGACTCATTAACAACCTGCATTACGCAGATGACACATCCTTGCTTGCTGAAAGTGAAGAGGAGTTGAAGCACTTACTGATGAAAATCAAAGACCACAGCCTTCAGTATGGATTAAACCTCAACATACAGAAAACAAAACTCCTCACAACTGGACCAATAAGCAACATTAGATAAACAGAGAAAAGATTGAAGTTGTCAAGGATTTCATTTTATTTGGCTCCACAGTCAACGCCTATGGAAGCAGCAGTCAAGAAATCAAACGATGCATTGCATTGGGCAAATCTGCTGCAAAAGCCCTCTTTAAAGTGTTAAAAAGCAAAGATGTCACCTTGAAGGCTAACGTGCGCCTGACCCAAGCCATGGTGTTTTCAATCGCCTCATGTGCATGCGAAATCTGGACAATGAAAAAGGAAGACGGAAGGAGAATTGATGCCTTTGAGTTATGGTGTTGGCGAAGAATATTGAATATACCATGGGCTGCCAAAAGAATGGACAAATCTGTCTTGGAAGAAGTACAGCCAGAATACAGCCAGAATGCTCCTTAGAAGCAACAATGGCGAGACTACGTGTCACATACTTTGGACATGTTATCAGGAGGGACCAGACTCTGGTAAAGTAGAGGGTCAGCAAAAAGAGGAAGACCCTCAACGAGATGGATTGACACAGTGGCTGCAACAGTGGGCTCAAGCTTAACAACGATTATGAGGATGGCGAAAGACTGGGCAGTGTTTCGTTCTGTTGTGCATAGGGTCGCTATGAGTCAGAACCATCTCAACGACACCTAACAACAACCGCAACCTACACGTATAATAAAATAAGGAAGAAATACTAAAAGCAATTACAGTCTTCGTTTCTGCAGCTGGTCACATGGTCGTAGCTGGTATTTAGAACTACCTTATTCCACTTCCCATTCCATATTCCCTTTACCCTCAGCAAGCACCTCAGCTGGTCATGGTGGGGTCACCCAAACTTTCATTCCTGAAGGGTCTGGGCCATTAGTAGTCATGTTGGAATTTGGTTGCTGTAGTTTTCCATTGACTTTAATCACAGGGCACAGTAGTACCAAGGGATGTCCTAAGGGATCTCCTGTATTCCAGACATACTCTTCTTTACCTCCATTATGTAATATCATCAGATTTCCCCTTGGTGATCAGGATCAATCACAACAGCCAATATGGTAACTCTCTTCTTTGCCTGTTGTTCCAGAAGCATGAGGAGACAAATGTGGCTGGGTGGCATTCTTAGCTTCCTGTTCAATGTATTCAGTGATGTGTCCCCAGGGGGGAGTATTCCTCTCTTTGGAAATAAGACCTCTAGACCCGCAGAACATAGAGTTGCGGGGACAGGAAGCAAAAATTTTGCAAGTGGGTCAATAGGCGTAATAGTGAGTGGTGCCATTCCTATTTCCACCCTTTGATTCCTGGACCCATGAATCCTGGCTATGGGAGAAGCAGCACCATATATTGGACGCTGGTTTAGAGCATATACAGTCTCCTGGAGAACATTGCTTCAATCCTGCAAGATACTGCCACACAGCTGGCACCGTGTTTGTGTCTTTAGAAGGCCATTCCATTGTTTTATCAAGTTAGCTGCTTCAGGAGATGAGGAACATGGTGAGACCAGTGAATTCCATGATCATGGGCCCATTGCCGCACTTCATTTGCTGTGCAGTGAGTTCCTTGAACCAAGACAATGCTGTGTGGGATATCATGATGGTAGATAAGGCATTCTGTAAGTTTTGGCAGAAGCATTGCATGCAGGGAAGGCAATTCCATATCAAGAGTAAGTGTTTATCCCTGTAAAAACAAAATGCTGCTCTTTCCATGATGGAAGTGGTCCAATGTAATCAACCTGTCACCAGGTTGCTGGCTTATTGCCCCCAGGAATGATACCACATCAGGGACTCAGTGTTGATCTCTGCTACTGGCAGATTGGGAACTCAGCAGTGCTTGTAGCCAAGTCGGCCTTGGTGAGTGGAAGTCCATGTTGCTGAGCCTATGCATAACCTCCATCCTAGACACGTGACCGGTTTGTTCATGGGCCCATTAGGCAATGACAGGAGTGGCTTGGGAAAGACGCTGACTGGTATCCACAGAACCCATCATTCTATCCACTTGATTGTTAAAATCCTCTGTTGAGGTCATACTTTAGTGAGCTTTCACAAGAGACACAAATATCTTCATTTCTGTGGCCCATTCAGAGAGATCTATCCACATGCCTTTTCCCCATATATGCCTCCTTGTCACCAATTTTTCAATCATGTTCCTTCCAAGTCCCTGACCATCCAACCAAACCACTGGTGACAGCCCATGAATCAGGATGCAATTGCACATCTAGCCATCTCTCCTTAGAAGCAAAATGAACAGCTAGGTACACTGCTTGGAGTTCTGCCCACTGGGAGAATTTCCCTTCACCACTGTCCTTTAGGGAGGTCCTCGAAAGGGGCTGCAGTGCTGCTGCTGTCCACTTCTGAGTGGTGCCTCTATATTGTGCAGAACCATCTGTAAACCAGCACGAGTTTTCTTTTCCTCAGTAGACTGATTGTAAGGAACTCCCCATGAGGCCACAGGTGCAGACTAGGAGAAGAAAGGTAATGTGACAGGAGTGGGGACCATGGGCATTTAGGCCACTTCCTCATGTAACTTGTGCTGTCAGGTCCTGCTCAAGCCTGATCTCATATATACCACTTCCATTTAATAATGGAGTGCTGCTGTGCATGTCCAACTTTATAACTCTGTGGGTCAGACAACACCTAGTTCATGATGGGCAGCTCAAGTGGCATAGTGACTTGGTGTCCCATGGTTAAGCATTCAGTCTCTACTAAGGCCCAGTAACAAGCCAAAAGTTGTTTCTCAAAAGGAGAATAGTTATCTGCAGAGGATGGCAGAGCTTTGCTCCAAAATTCAAAGGGTCTGTGCTTGATTCACCAATAGGAACCTGCCAAAGACTCCAAACAGCATCTCTACCTGCCACTGACACTTCAAGCACCATTGGATCAGCCAGATTATATCACCCTAGTGGCAGAACCAATTGCACAGCAGCCCAGACCTGTTGCAGAGCCTTCTCTTGTTCTGGGCCCTGCTCAAAACTAGCAGCTTGTCAAGTCACTTGGCAAATAAGCTGGAGTAGCAGACCACTCATCTGTCAGTTTGTTGTACTGTGGTGGCTTGTGTGTTGCTGTGATGCTGGAAGCTATGCCACTGGTATTTCAAATGCCAGCATGGTCACCCATGGTGAACAGGTTTCAGTGGAGCTTCCAGACTAAGACAGACTAGGAAGGACTTGGTGATCTATTTCTAAAAAAATTGGCCAGTGAAAACCTTAAGATGGATTGACACAGTGGCTGCAACAATGGGATCAAACATAGCAACAATTGTGAGGATGGCACAGGACCGGGCAGCGTTTCGTTCTGTTGTATGTAGAGTTGCTATGAGTCAGAGCTGACTCGACAGCACCTAGAAACAACAACAACAACAAAAAAGTACACCCAAATGAGGGCTATGTTGCCTTCAAAATTCAAAGAGGTCCACTGGGCATTGTGCCTCCTTTTTAGTTTTAGGAGGGGCCAGATGTAACCACTTATCCTTTACTTTAGAAGTAATATCTCGGCATACCCCACACCACTGGACCCCTAGAAATTTCACTGAGGTGGAAACTAAATTTTTGTTGGATTAATTTCCCACCCTCTAGCGTACAAATGTTTTACCAGTAAGTCCAGAGTCATTGACAATTCTTCCTTACTATATCCAATCAGCATAATGTCATCAATCTAATGGACCAGTGTGACATCTTGTGGAAGGGAAAAGTGATCAAGTTTCCTGCGGACTAAATTATGACATAGGGCTGGAGAGTTGATGTAGCTCTGAGGTAGGCAACTGAACGTGTATTGCTGGCCTTGCCAGCTGAAGGCAAACTGCTTCTGGTGGTCCTTCGAAACTGGAATCAAGAAAAAGGCATTGGCCAGATCAATAGCTGCATACTAGGTACCAGGAGATGTATTAATTTGCTTAAGCAATGAAACCACATATGGAACAGTAGCTGCAATTGGAGTAACCACTTGGTTAAGTTTACAATAATCCACTGTTATTCTCCAAGATCTATCTGTTTTTTTGCACAGGCCAAATAGGTAAATTGAGTGGGGGTGTGGTGGGAATCACCTCCTCTGCATCCTTCAAGTCCTTGGTGGTGGCATTAATCCCTGCAATCCCTCCAGGAATGTGGTATTGTTTTTGATTTACTATTTTCCTAGGTAGGAGCAGTTCTAATGGCTTCCACTTGGCTTTTCCTACCATAACAGCCCTTACTCCACATGTCAGGGATCCAATATGGGGGTTCTGCCAGTTGCTGAGTATGTCTATTCCAATTATGCATTCTGGAACTGGAAAAATCACTCCAGGATGGGTTCATGGACCCACTGTGAGAAGGACTTGAGCTAAGACCTATTAATAACCTGAACTCCATATGCCTCCAAGCTGACTGTTGGGCCACAGTGATGTTTTGGGTATCCTGGAATTAGTGTCAGTTCAGAGCCAATGTCCAGTAATCTCTGAAAAGTCTGATTATTTCCTTTTCTCCAGTGAAAACATTTATCCCTTTGGGGAAGGTTGGGAGAAATATTAACAGTATAAATTTTTGGCAGTGTAGTGTGGTCCTTCCTCAAGGGGACCCAGTCTTCCCTTCATTTAAGGGCTTATGGGTCTGTAAACTATTTCATGTCTGGGAATTGATTGAAGGGCTGTGACTCTCTAGTCTAGTGACTCAAGTTAGACTGTTGCTCACTTGATCTAGAATTTACTTGTACAGGTCAAGTAAATATTTAGTAGATTTCCCATTTATTTCATGCCTAGGGACACCATGAATAAGTAGCCAATGCCATAAATCCATACGAGTCAGACTATTCTGATTTGTGCTTTGACTCTGCTGTCCATTACCGTAACCATGCCCACCTTGTCTTTGTCGATTGAGTGCTGACACTTGGCCCCTCCCACCATGGGGTTCAATCAGCCCCATTGTAATTAGGTGTCTTAATTCAGTTAGGACAGTTCCCACTGTCAAATCTGACTTACATAAAACAGCAATCACAGCAATCTTCAAGGATGCTGGAGATGCCTTCTCAAATTTGTTCCTCACTGTTGTGGTGAAAGTTGTGTCCTCTGGGCACTCCGTGTGTGGGTCTGTGGGTCTAACCTGATAAATCCACTCTAGTATGCCAATTTCCCTAAGTCTTTGGATACTTTCTTCTACAGTATACCAGGGCGGGTCTGGCATTTCAACTTGATTTAGTGTAGGCCACCGCTTAATCCATGCTTCCGTGAACCAACCAAATAAACTACTAGATCCTCTCTAACCTCTCCAGCTGAAACATTGAATGAAGAATCTGTGCTTAGTGGGCCCACATCAATAAACTCCGACTGATCCATCTTTATGTTCCTTGCACCATTATCACACACCCTTAATACTCATTGACACACATATTCCCCAGGGTTTTTTTGTATATATTCAAAATATCAAGCAGTTCTTTTGGAGTGTAGCATGCCTCCTCCTGGGTCACACTTTGTACTTCACCTCTTGGGGCTGGTTGGGACTAAAGTACAGTTATAGGTCTAGAAGCAAAAATGGGTGGTGGGATTGGATCTTGGGGACATTTAGCAACGTCTTGTAAGGCATCTGCCTCAGGCAATGCCCAGGCAATGCCCAGGCAATGCCCCAGGTGCCATCCCAGGCTATATCTCAGACCAAGAATCTTCAGGCACAGCTAGTTGAATCTCATCCGATGGGAGTAAGAGGGCTGGTTCTGTTGGCAGGAGTGATTCAATAGAATTTAGGGGCTCAGGGTTCCCAGCTTCTTGATTATCTGCCCATATGCCCCCGTCCCAAGTTTCAGGATCCCATTTCTTCTCAATCAGTGCCCTCACTTTCACTTCAAACACGATTTGAGACTAGGAATTCAGTTAGCATTGTAATTTAGCCACTCTTATAATAAGACTCTGAGCTTAGTTTTTGGCAATATCAGCTCTGTTACTACAAGAAATAAGGCTTTGTTTCAGGGCACAAATGGCAACTTTCATGTGCTTTGTACAGTACCTGAGCTGTGACTCTGACGCCCTGAGTTCATCTCTTTCACCACTTTGTAGTGAAAGCAGTACCAACCAACCAGCCTCCCTATACTTCTCATTCTGACAAAATTGAGAAAAGTATCAAATATGCAATCAGCTAGAGCCTGGTTTTTCACAAATATCTGATCCATTGGTGATGATATTTTGCGTATTTACATTGCCACCTCATGCCATGGATTAGCAGTGCCCTCTTTACTACTGGAGGCAGAGTCATCAGTGCCTTTAAGACTAGCTGGACATGAGAACCAATTCAGAAAACTCGTCCTTACGATTTTGTTCCTCTAGAACCACTCTCAGTACCAAATGTCTTAGACTGAGTTCTCTAGAGGAGCAAAACCAGTGAAGCATATATATATATATATATATATATATATATAGAGAGAGAGAGAGAGAGAGAGAGAGAGAGAATGGCTCACCAAGTTGTGGAGGCAAGTCCCAAATCCATGGGTGAGACATCAGGCTGGAGTCTTCTCCTGACTCACATGATCTCAGGGGCCGACAAACCCCAAATTGGCAGGTCAGAAAGGATGCTGGCGCATGGGGCTGTGCGAGCTGGTAAATCCCAAAATCTGCAGGTCAGATGGCAGGCTGCTGGCTCACGTCCCAAGAACCAGAGGTCAGAGGATGATGAATCAGATGCAGGATCCAGAGAGAGAAAGAGATTTGCCAGAACATCTATATGTATTGGATGCAGGCCACACCTCCAAGGAAACTCCCCTTTCAACTGATTGGTTGCTCACATCAGATCACAAAATGAAGGATGATTACATAATATCTGCCAAACCACTGAAAATCATGGCCTAGCTAAGTTGACACATAACCTTAACCATCACAGCAATTTTATAGGATTTTTGACATATGTTGTTTATAACCTTAATTTTTAAAATGGGTAAGTCCAATAAATCTGTTACCTACTAACCAAGCTCTGGTCTAGTTGTATCAGCTCTCATTTTGTTTGATACTGTAATGAAGTTTGCATAGACAGTTAAATATTTTGGTGTTATTCATGGTTTTATGCTCATATTGACTATAACTTTTAAAAGAAAACCCTTAAAATCACTAGCATTTTAAAAGGCAATAATTAGTGGTTTCATTTACCAGGTTTTGCTTCTAAGGACTCATGATGCAGCTGGAATCACAGAAGTGGAAGGGAATGTTAAGAGATCATATGGCTAAACCCCTTGTGAACTACCAGGGGTAAGAGTTTGGAACATTAGGGAAGGCTGGTTTGAAACCTCCTGCTGTAACCTTTTCTAACACTGAATCCCATTCCCAGTCAAGAAATTCTTCTTCATGTACAGTAGAAATTGCTCTTGCTACAATTTAAGCCCAGTTGGTTGTAGAAATGGAGAAAAACTTGTCTGAGCCTTAAAAATAACTTACTGTGGAATAGAAAGCAGCCATGAAATGTCCCTTCTTCTTTGGTTTCATATACTCCACCTCCTTTGTCCTCTCCTCCCCAGATCCAACTTTCTATCCTTTTAGTCATATTGATGGCTCTTTTCATACTATTTTAACAACCATTTACTGACTGCTGCCATGTGCAAAGTATAGTGCTAAGTATTCCAGGCAAAAAACAAAACAAAATATTAGTTGCCATCGAGTCGATTCGGACACATGGTGACACAATGTATGTCAAAGTAGGACCGTGCTCTATAGGGGTTTTCTTTTCTTCTTTTTTTTTTCCTTTTACTTATTTATTTTGCTGTTGCTGTTGAGAATATACACGGAAAATCATACACCAACTCAACAGTTTCTGCATGTTACAATTCAGTGATATTAATTACATTCTTCAAGCTGTGCAATCATTCTCACTCTCCTTTTCTGAGTTGTTCCTCCCTCATTAACATAAACTCTCTGCCCCCTAAGTTTCCTATCTAATCTTTCGAGTTGTTGTTGTCAATTTGATCCCATAGGGATAGTTCTTAAAAGAGCATAATGCTCAAGGCAGACATTTTTTACTAGTTAAGCTAAACTATTGTTTGGTTTCAAGAAAAGTTCAGGGGATATTTTTGGTTTAAGTTTTAAAACCGTAGGGTTTTCAATAGTTGATTTTTTAGAAGTAGATTGCCAGGCTTTTCTTCTGAGGCACTTCTGTGTGGACTTAAACCTCCAACCTTTCAGTTAGCAGCCAAGTGTGTTAACCGTTTGCACCACCCAGGTACTTTGTTTCAGGTACAGTGGGTCTCATATCTGGCTGTGTTTAAAGAATCGTCTGGAAAGAATTTTAAATATACAGATTTCTAGACTTCTTCTCAGATTTACTAAACAAAATCTGAAGGTAGGGTCAGAAAATCTGTATTTACAAAGCAAGCCCTTAGTGATTATTATGTAGTCAGCCTGGTATCAGTCCAAGGGTTAAAATTTGAAAACAACAGCATTAGGGTTGCTGCATTAAGGTCATCTAGTAGGGTGCTGGTGATACAGATATGGCAAGAACAGAAATGACTATAAAAAACAGCAGATGAGTAACAATAGTGCCACCTCCCATTGCATAGCATTTTAAAAAGTGAATTTGCAATTATTATTCCTCACATCAACTCTTGTCTGTGGGTGGGAGTATGTCCATTTAACAGAGAAGAAATTCTGAAACTCAAGAAAGAGAAGATAATTAATCTAGGGACCCTCAGCCAAAAGCTGAGTCAGGACTCAAACTCAAGTTATCTGATGCCAAATCTCTTGTTTTTGCCATTTGTTGCAACTTCCTTCATAAGAGCCTTAGAGAGCAATGAGCATTGGGTTAAAAAGAGGAAAAAATGATAAGACAGCAATAATTCAATAAGAAATCAATATCTAATGGTAATAATTTGATAAAATCATGCAAGGGCTGATTTCACATCAGCTTTACATTTGGTGCCTTTAGTATATGTGATGGTTAAGATTGTATGTCAACTTGGCTAGGCCATGATTCTCAGTGTTTTTGTAGTTGTATAATGTTGTGATCACTTCCCTGTTGAAATTTGATATGTGATCACTCCCATGATGGAATCTGCTGAGTGGTACCGGTGAGGGCTGGGCCTGTGGCGGCTTACCACCCCCTCAGCCTTCATCTCTCTGCCCTCCACCGGCTACTTCCTTCCTGCTGGCCGTGCCAAGGTTTTTGGCTTGTTCCGGGCCCAGCAGCTGCCTGTTGTCACCTCACCTCTGGTTCTTGGGACTTGAGCTAGCAGCTTACCTGTTGATCTTGGGATTTGTCAGTCTTCACAGCCTGCAAGCCAGAGTCCTGTTCCCCGACCTGCTGATCTTGAGTTCACCAGCCCCTGCAGCTATGTGAATCAGGAGAAACCTTGCCGTCTTGTCTGCAGATCTTGGGATTTGTCAACCTTCACAGCCTGTGAGCGGGAGCCCTGTTCTCTGACCTGCTGACCTTGGGTTTGCCAGCTTCTGCGGCCGCGTAAATTGAGAGAGGCCTCTACCCTGATCCATGGACTTGCGATGTTTTAGCCTCTACAATCACTTGAGCTGTTTCCTTGATATAAATCTCTCTCTCTATATATTTATATGCTTTACTGGTTTTACTTCTCTAGAGAACTCAGCATAAGACAATATACTAAATCCATTCCTGTACAAAATGCTAAGAAATAAATGATTTATCTCTCCTTTAACTATCCTTTTTGTTTACTTTTTCTTCCCCATGGTACCTACAGTTTGGCTTTTTGACAATTAAACTACATACCCTAAGTTGGGGAAGTATGGAACAAAGATATAAATAAACTGGAAGGGGATGGGAGAGAAAGCAGGAGCTCATCTCAGGGGTACAAACATGCAAAGTAGACATTTTGAAAATACTTCCTCACTCAAGGCACGGTATTACCAGCCATATATACTGTACTCTTAACAGGCAAGCTCAGTCAGCTTTCCCTGGAAGGCACTGTAGTTTAGCAGCAAAAACAACCTCTTGAGGATCAGACAGACCTGTGTTTGGGCTTTGACCACCCTGCTGTGTGACTCTAGGCAACTTAATCTTTTAAATTTCTAGTTTTCTTGTCTTTAAAATGGGAATAGCTCTATGTCTTTCTCGAGGTTATTGTAAGAGATAAATAAAATGACCCTAGCAGTAAATTTCCCAGCAGTATCTGATACATCCCATTGCCGTTGAGTTGATTCTGACTCATATTAACCCTATAGGACAGAGTAGAGCTGCCCCATAGGGTTTCCAAGGAGCGGCTGGTGGATTCAAACTACTGACCTTTTGCTTAGTGCTGAGCTCTTAACCACTGTACCACCAGGGCTCCATCTGATACATAATAGGTGTTTAATCAATGTTAATCTCTACCCCAATCCTTAAAGCTTCTTTCCTAGTATAAAGTTGCTTTAAGGTCAAGGTTTTATTTGGGGGACCCATAATAAAAAATTTTCACTTTAACTCAATATTTTAGTTAATCTCATTTTGGGGAGTTATTTTTAAATCCCAGAGCCAATCTAGACATATAAGGGAATGTGAAATATGAAATTATAAATAAATGGAGGAAAAGAAAGGACTCTTTGATGAATGATGTTGGGACGATTTGCTATTCATATGGAAAAAATAGAATTACATTCTTTTTCAAACCATACACAAAAATAAATTACAGATATGTACTAAAGACCTAAATTGGAGAAAACAATGTTTAAAAAGTTTTAGAAACAAATACTAGTGAATATACTTATGACCTCAGTGTTGGGAAAGATTTCTTAAAGACACAAAAGCAAATTCATAAGAGAAAAGCTGAATAAAGTTGATTACATCAATACACATTTTGTTGAAGATGTGGCAAAATGGAACATCTCATACACAGTTGGCGAAGGTATAAATTGGCACAGGAATTTTGAAGAGCAATTTGGCAATCTCTGATGAAGTTGATGCTGTGCATATTCTATGACCCAGCAATTCCACTCTGGGCATAGACCTAAATAAACTCACCCACATGTGCACAAGTAGACATGTACAAGAACATTCACTGAAGCATTTTTTGTAACAGAGAGGAATGGAAACCTAATTGTCTACAATAGGAGAATGAATAGATAACCGTGGCATATTCATACAATGGCAAATTCTACATTACTTAAAATGAATAAACTATATCCATTTTTATCAAAATGAATGGATCTCAAAAACATAATACTGAGTGAAAATGCAAACTGAAGAAAGATAAAGACAATATGATAACATTTATTACAATTTATATAAATCCACCTTCTGGTTCCAGGACAAGGTGGCTCCTTCCCTCTAAATATAATTAAATACGCTGGAAATAATTCGACAATCATAAAAGGACTTTGAAAGATAGAAAGAAGATGGACTGGCTAGGGACCTCAGGACTTGAGGAACTACACGGGGTTGAGTTTCCTGCGTTTTCTTTTTATCTCCCATATATCCCATACTGGGTGCTAGAGAGGCCTGCAACTTGGAACCACCAACAGGCATAGACAAAAATAAAAGCAGAAAAGCCTGCTCTCTCTGGCCAAAGGATAAGGAAAAAGGAAACCAAGCAAGGACTTAGCAAAGAGACCCATATCCAGTAGCAGGAGCACCTGATCTTCTCAACAGTGGAACCTGGGAAGGCCAACTCATCCTCCACCACACACTAGGGGATAGCAGGTGGGCCCCTCCTCCTGAACTAGCCGTGCTAGCTGGCCAGGTGTTTCCCAAACCTCCACCTAGACCCAGCAGATCCTGGCCCTCCACTCAGCAGCACCAGATGATCCAGGCCAGGTATCTCCCAGACCTTCACCTAATGGCAGAAAGTAACTTAGGCCTAGCATCTCCTGGCCCGCCAACAAGCGGCTCAGAGATTCTTGAACCCAGTGGCAAAGATGCTACATACTCTGTGGCTCCTGGTCCTCCACCCCGTGGCAGAAGGTGGCCCTGTTAGAAGATTTCCTCCTCTGGAGGCATCAACAACAATAGAGTGGAAATCCCACTGGCTCCAGGTGGCTGGAGAATAGGCAAGGCACAATATTCTTTGACAAGTCTGCATTCCTAACCTCCCATCTAACAATACTGGCTCGTCCGTGGAAGTACCTTCTGCCCCTGCAGGTGGCATCAGCAAGGGTCCAGCAGGAGAGCAAGTGGAGTCAGAGCATGAATCAGACCAGAATAACACTACAAGGACTCAGAAAATGAAATTGTCATTGGAATTATAGCCCACAAAAGTAGGCCAGAACTGACACACTACACCTAAACAGGGCTACTGCCTGCTAAAATATATTTAAATAGAATCAAGAGTCTCCTAAAATAATAACCAAAATGTCCAGGATACAATTTAAAAATCACTTATCATACCAAGAACCAGGAAAATCACAATGTGAATGAGACAAGACAATCAACTGGTGCAATACTGAGATGAATCAGATGTTAGAACTATTTAAAAGAGGTTTTAAAGCATCCACAATAAAACTGTTTCGACAATTGATTTAAAATTCTCTTGAAACAAATGAAAAATAAAAGAAAACCCCAGCAAAGAAATAGAAGTTATAAAAAAGAATGAAATGGAAATTATGAAACTAAAAGTCAAAATAACCAAAATAAAAAAAAAAACTTGCTCAATAGTAGAGTGGAGATAATAGAAGATAGGATCAGGGGGCTTGAGGCCAAATGAATAGAATTCATTCAGTCTGACGAGAGAGACATCAGCTCGCTGCAACCTTAATTCTGCCCCACCTCAAAGGGCTGACTTGCCCAGCACCATATTTTTTTTGTCATTTTGTTTGTTTGTTTCTTCTCTCTCTTTCCCTTCTTTCTTTTCATTCTTCCACCCACCTAGCCCTGTGCACTGCCCACTGCTTGGCTAGAGAGCCACCAGCACACAACCTCGATGGATATGCCCCACCCCCACTCACTGAATCCTACCATGTCGCTGTATTATTTACTTTTTTCTTTTTTACTTCATTTTTTGCTTCTGTTTCTCTCTCTTCTTTCTCTCAACCACTTAGCTCTGCACATCACATCCTCTCCCTTCCCTCCTGCCTATCTGCACCATGCGCTAAGTGCTGTGCCCCTGAGAAGCACTGGTGTGGACCCCCGGACCCTACCCTGTACTGCCCCCAGCCCCAAATCATTGGCCACAGTTTGTGCTGCAAAAGAGCCATCCCTGCCTGTGTCTCCCCTCCCAATGGACCTGCCCTGCTGCACCATAGCTGAGCAACTGACCCTGCCTGCCTGGACAAGGTGGTGAGAACTATCGTGCCCACAGACAAGCAAGTAACAAAACAGCCCAGCCTGCCTGCCAAGACATAACCAAATAAAAAAGCAGGACGAAAAAACCAAATCTACAATCAATAAATGAAGAAAATAATTCCTAAATGTCCCGGAAACAGCAGACAATATCAAAACATATATATAAAAAAAAGACAGGATGGCTCCAGAAAATGGCCAAAATAAAACACCAGATGACCTTCCGGTAGGAGAAAAGGCACTGGAACTACCTGATAGGGAATTCAAAAGTCTAATATTCAGTGCTCTCCAAGAGATTAAGAAAGAGGTCAAGGAAAACACAGACAAAATAAGGAAAAAGCAGACAAAATCATGGAAAATACAGACAAAATCAGGGAAAACACAGCCAAGACAATGGAAGAATTCAGGAAAATAATATAGGAACAAAATGTCAAAATAAATAAACAACTAGAAATTATACAAAAACAGTAATTAGAAATTCAAAAGATAAGTAACAAGATTTCAGAAATGGACAGTGCAATAGAAGGTTTAGGAGCAAATCTGAAACAATGGAAGACAGGGTCAGCGAAATTGAAGACAACTCCTTGGCTACCACTTTGCTTGAGCAAAAATCAGTGAAAAAAATGAACAAACCCTGGGAACATAGGATACAACCAAAGGCAAAAATCTGCGTGTGATTGGAGTTCCAGAACAGGGGGAGAAATGAAAAACACAGAGAAGATCACTAAAGAGTTTTTGATGGAAAACTTCGCTAGTATCATGAAAGATGAAAAAAACATGGAAACTGAATAACACCTTGCTTAAAAACAACTGGGTAATAGAATAAATGAAAGAAGGAATAAAAAATTCCTAGAATCAAATGAGAATGAAAACCCATCATACCAAAACCTTTAGGACACAGGAAAGGCAGTGCTCAGAGATCAATTTATAGCAATAGATGCACACTTCAAAAAAGAAGAAAGGGACAAAATCAAAACATGAGCTTTACAACTTGAACAAATAAAGGGAACAGCAAAAAAGCCCACAGCCACCAGAAGAAAGGAAATAATAAAGATCAGAGCAGAAATAAATGAAATAGAGAATAGAAAAACAATGAAAAGAATCAACAAAACCAGAAATTTGTTCTTTGAAAGGATCAACAAAATGGACAAACCATTGGCCAACTGATAAAAGAAAAACAGAAGAGGGTGCAAATAACCCAAATAAGAAATTGAAAACCTAGAACAAATGGTCAAATTTCTAAAAATACACTACTTACCTAAACTAACACAAACTGAGGTAAAAAATCTGAACAGACCCATAACAAGAGAAGAGATTGAAGAAGTAATTAAAAAAAAAAAAAAAGAACTCCCAACAACAACAAAAAAAGTTCTGGCCCAGATGGCTTCACTGGAGAATTCTACAAAACATTTACAGAAGAGCTTGCACTACTACTCAAACTATTTCAGAACACAGAAAAGGAAGGGATATTTCTGAATTCTTTCTATGAATTCAGCATAACCCTGATACCAAAACTAGGCAAAGATACCACAAAAAAAGAAAATTACACACCAATATCTCTTATGAATACAGATGCAAAAATTCTCAACAAAATTCTAGCTAACAGAATGCAGCATCATATAAAAAAAATACACTCCGACCAAGTGGGATTCATACCAGGTATGCAAGGATGAGTCAACATTAGAAAATCAGTCAATGTAATCAACCACATAAATAAAACAAAAGAATCACATGATCATCTCAATTGACCCAGAAAAGGCATTCAATAAAGTCCAACACCCATTCCTGATTAAAAATATCAATTAAATAGGTATAGAAGGGAAATTCCTCAACATAATAAAGGGCATCCATACAAAACCAACAGCCAACATCATTCTTAACATAGAGAAGCTGAAAACATTTCCCCTGAGAACAGAAACAAGAGAAGGATGCCCTTTATCACCACTCCTATTTAACATTGTGCTGTAAGACCTAGCTAGAGCAATAAGGCAAGAAAAAGAAATAAAGGGCGTCCAAATTGATAAGGAAGAAGTAAAACTATCCCTATTTGTGGATGACATAATACTATACACATAGAACCCAAAAGACTCCACAAGAAAACTACTGGAACTAACAGAAAGATTCAGCAGAGTAGCAGGATACAAGCTAGACAAAATATCAGTTGGATTCCTATACACCAATAAAGAGAAGTATGAAAAGGAAATCAGGAAAGCAATATCATTCATAATATCCCCTAAAAAAATAAAATACTTAGGAATAAATCTAACCAGGGACGTAAAAGTCCTATACAAAGAATAATACAAAACACTACTGCAAGAAACCAACAAAGACCTACATAAATGGAAAAACACACCATGATTATGGATAGGTAGACTCAACATTGTGAAAATGTCAGTTCTACCCAAAGCAATCTACAATACAAATGCAATCCAGATCCAAATACCAACAGAGTTCTTCAACAAGACGGAAAAACTAGCTATTAACTTTATATGGGAAGGAAAGAGGCCCTGGATAAGTATAGCACTATTGAAGAAGAATAAAGTAGGAGGACTCGCACTACCTGAACCTACTATACAGCTATGGTAGTCAAAACAGCTGGTACTGGTACAATGACAGGCACATTGACCAATGGAACAGGAAAGAACACGCGGGGCATTTCTCAAGCTGAAAGAACTGAAGAAAAAATTCAAGCCTTGAGTTGCAATAGTGAAGGATTCTATGTGCAAAATACTGAACAACAGGAAGGAATACACAGAATCACTGTACCAAAAAGAATTGGTTGATGTTCATTTTGGGAGGTAGCATATGATCAAGAACCGATGGTACTGAAGGAAGATGTCCAAGCTGCACTGAAGACATTGGCAAAAAACAAGGCTCCAGGAATTGACAGAATACCAATTGAGCTGTTTCAACAAACGGATGCTGCACTGCGTGTGCTCACTCGTCTATGCCAAGAAATTTGGAAGAGAGCTACCTGGCCAACTGACTGGAAGAGATCCATATTTATGCCTATGCTAAAGAAAGGTGATACAACAGAATGTGGGAATTATTGAACAATATCATTAATATCATACACAGGTAAAGTTTTGCTGAAGATCATTCAAAAGCAGTTGCAGTAGTATATCAACAGGGAAGTGCCAGAAATTCAAGCCAGATTCAGCAAGGGGATGTGGAACCAGGGATATCATTGCTGATGTCAGATGGATCCTGGCTGTAAGCAGAGAATACCAGAAAGATGTTTACCTGTGTTTTATTGACTATGCAAAGGCGTTTGGCTGTGTGGAACATAACGAATTATCGATAACATTGCCAAGAATGACAATTCCAGAACACTTAATTGTGTTCATGAGGAACCTGTAGATAGATTAAGAGGCAGTCATTTGAATGGAACCTCTACATAGATTAAGAGGCAGTCATTGGAACAGAACAAGCAGATACTGCATGATTTAAAGTCAGGAAAGGTGTGCATCAGGGTTGTATCTTCACCATACTTATTCAGTCTTTATGCTGAGCAAATAATCTGAGAAGCTGGGCTATATGAAGAAGAATGCAGCATCAGGTTTGGAGGAAGCCTCATTAACAACAACCTGTGTTTTGCAGATGACACAACCTTGCTTGCTGAAAGTGAAGATGACTTGAAGCACTTACGGACGAAGATCAAAGACTACAGCCTTCAGTATGGATTACATCTTAACATAAAGAAAACAAAATCCTCGCAACTGGACCAATACGCAACATTATGATAAACAGAGAAAAGATTGAAATTGTGAAGGATTTCATTTTACTTGGATCTACAATCAACACCCATGGAAGGAAAAGTCAAGAAATCAAACAATGCATTGCATTGGCCAAATCTGCTGCAAAAGACCCCTTTGTAGTGTTAAAAAACAAAGATGTCACTTTGAGGACTAAGGTGCGTCTGACCCAAGCCATGGTGTTTTCAGTTGCCTCATATGAATGTGAAAACTGGACAATGAATAAGGAAGACCGAAGAAGAATTGACACCTTTGTATTCATGGACTGCCAAAAGAACGAACACCTTTGTCTTGCAAGAAGTACAGCCAGAATGCTCCTTAGAAGTGAGGCAGTGACACTATGTCTCACATACTTTGGACATGTTATCAGGAAGTAGCAGTCCCTGGAGAAGGACATCATGCTTGGTAAAGTAGAGGTTCAGCAAAAAAGAGGAAGACCCTCAACAAGATGGATTGACGCAGTGGCTGCAACAATGAGTTGAAGCATAACAATGATCACGAGGATGGCGCAGGATAGGGCAGTGTTTTGTTCTGGTTCGTGTACAGAGGGTTGCTATGAGTCAGAACCAACTCGACGGCACCAAACAACAACTATCACCTGATGTTTGAGAAAGGTCTATATTCTATTAATTGGGGAAAAGGCAGTCTTTTAAACAAATAGTTCTGGCAAAACTGGATGTCCATCTGTAAAATCATGAAACAGGACTCTTACGTCACAACATACACAAAAACGAATTAACAATGGATCAAAGAACTAAATATAGAACCAAAAACTATAAAGATCATGGAAGAATAAATAGAGTCAACACTAGAGGCCCTAATACACAGTATAAATAGGGTACAAACCATAACTAACAATGCACAAACACCAGAAGAGAGGCTAGAAACTGTGATTCTCTAAAAATTAAACACTGAAATGCTCATCAAAAGTTTCACAAAAAGAATAAAAAGAGAGTCTACAGACCGGGAAAAAAATTTTGACTATGACATATCCGACAAAGGTCTAATCTCTAAAATCTATAGGAAAATCCAACACCTCTACAACAAAAAACCCAAATAATCCAATTAAAAAATGGGCAAAGGACATGAACAGACGCTTCACCAAAGAAGACATTCTGGTGGCTAGCAGACATATGAGGAAATGTTTGCGATCACCAGTCATTAGAGAAATGCAAATCAAACTACAACGAGATACCATCTCACCCCGACATTGCTGGCACTAATAAAGAAAAAAAAAAGAAAAAAAATAACAAATGTTGGAGAATCTGCGGGGAGATTAGGATTTTTACGCACTGCTGGTGGGAATGCAAAATGGTACAACCATTTTCCAAAACAATACGGCACTTCCTTAAAAAGCTAGAAATAGAAATACCATATGATCCAGCAATCCCACTCCTAGGAATATATCCTAGAGTAATAACAGCCGTCACATGAATAGACATATGCACACCCATGTTCATTGCAGCATTATTCACGATAGAAAAAAGATGAAAACAACCTAAGTGCCCATCAACAGATGAATGGATAAACAAACTATGGTACATACACACAATGGAATACTACAAACGATAAAGAACAATGAGGAATCTGTGAAAACATCTCACAACATGGATGTATCTGGAGGGCATTATGCTGAGTGACAAAAGTCAATCACAAAAGGACAAATACTGTATGAGACCACTAGTATAAAAACTCATGAAAAGGTTTACACACAGAAACTATCTTTGATGGTTACATGGGAGGGGAGAGGTGGGAGGGTAAAACTTTAACTAGACAATAGACAAGTGGTAACTTTGGTGAAGGGTAAGTCAGTACACAATACTGGGGAAGTCAGCACAACTTCACCAGACCAAAGTCATAGAAACTTCATAGACACATCCAAACTCCCTGAGGGACGGAGTTACTGGGCTGAGGGCTGGGGACTATGGTCTCGGGAGACATCTAGCTCAACTGGCATAACATAGTTTATAAAGAATATGTGGTACATCTTTGTTGAGTAGCATATGAGTTCTTAAAAGCTTATGAGTGGCCATCTAAGTACATCTACTGGTCCCACCCCATTTGGAGCAAAGGAGAATGAAGAAAACCAAAGACACAAGGGAAAGATTAGTCCAAAGGACTAAGGGACCACAACTACCACAGCCTCCACCAGACTGAGTCCAGAACAACTAGATGGTGCCCGGCTACCACCACTGACTGCTCTGACAGGGATCACAATAGAGGGTCCCAGACAGAGCTGGATAAAAATGTAGAACAAAATTCAAACTCACAAAAAAAGACCAGACTTACTGGTCTGACAGAGACTGGAGAACTCTGAGACTATGGTCCCCAGACACCCTTTTAACTCAGTACTGAAGTCGCTCCTGAAGTTCACCCTTCAGCCAAAAATTAGACAGGCCTATATAACAAACAGTAACATATGTAGTTCAACCATGTATACGAGATTAAATGGGCACACCAGCCCCAAATCAAAGACGAGAAAGCAGGAAGGACAGAAAAATGGAGGAATGGAAATGGGGAACCTGAAGTCGAGAAGAGGAGAGTGTTGAAACATCGCGGAGTTGGCAACCAATGTCACAAAACAATTTGTGTATTAATTGTTTAATAAGAAACTAATTTGCTCTGTAAACTTTCACCTAAAGCACATTGAAAAAAAAAAAGAAAGAAAGAAATACCATGGCTTGTGTTAGGCACATCTTAGTCCTCAAAGTAACATCTCTGCTTGTTAACACTTTAAAGAGGTCTTTTGCAGCAGATTTTCCCAATGCAATACGTCGTTTGATTTCTTGACTGCTGTTCCCATGGGCGTTGATTGTGGATCCAAGTAAAATGAAATCATTGACAACTTGAAAAAAAAATTGAGCAAGAATTTCGAATGTTAGCAATAATGCTGTAAAAATGGCAGGGGGATGGCATCTGACTTCCTCTAACTTCACGAGGGGGAAGATCAACATGTCAAGGCTAATTCCTATGAGGTGGAGGTCAGACATGCCTCCTCTCTCCGCCATCTTTACCAATTCTGACACCAACCATCCCTCCCATGGCACTCTCTACTTCTCTGCTGGGTTCAATAATTCATTGCAATGGCCACACAGAACTCACAGACAATACTCAACGACTATGGGGTTTATTAGGGAAGTAACAGGTTACAATTCAAGTTGAGGAATGCTCAGGATACAGTTCTTCTACTAGGACAGCATCTTTCCACCTGCGCCTGAGGGCACACCTCTCTCTGGCCCCTCGGCCTATGCCCGGCCTAGGCAAGTGTTACAAGGTTCTTTTAGCTCTGCTGATAAGTGCCCAGAGGCACCCCACTCCACCAGTAAGCCTCCTGCCCCCAGGAACTCAGCTTTCTTGCTCTGTGGGCTGAGAAGCCCACTTGCCATCTTCTGCTGGTCTCTCCTGCCACTGTTTATCTGCCACCACTTCTCACCATCTTCAGTGTTATAGCTATCTCTCTGTCTCAGTCTCCTGGTTCCAGGAGCTTCTCAGCGCAGGGATCCCAGGTCCAAAGGACACGATCCACTCTTGGCATTTCTTACTTGGTCGTGGTGAGATCCCCGCTCTGCTCTGTAATTGGTTCTCTTTTAAGCCTAGCGAGATGGCAAAACTGACCAATCCCCTTGGTGGGCCACAATTAGCTTATTTGCACAGTCCTACCTAATCACTTGGGTGGGAGTTACAAGACCATGGCGAGAAAGGCCACCCAAAAGCGATCTGTCACACCGCAGATGTGGAGAAAGTGGATCATTTATACACTGCTGGTGGGAATTTAAAATGGTGCAGCCACTATGGAAATCAGTTTGGTAGTTTCTTAAAAAAACTAAGCATGCAACTACCATATGACCCAGTAATTAGACAACTGGGCTTTTATCCTAGAGAAATGAAAACTTATGTTCACACATAAACCTGCATACGGATGTTTACAGCAGGTTTATTTGTGATAGCCCAAAACTGGAAACAACCCAGATTTTCTTCAGTGGGTGAGTGGTTGAGCAAACCGCAGTACATCCATATAATGGGATACTACTTAGTAATAAAAAAGAAATAAGCTTTTTATGTATGCATCAACTTGCACAAACGTCTATAGAATCGTGCTGAGTGAAAAAGCCAAACTTAAAAGGTTACATATTGCATGATTTCATTTACATAGCAATCTTGTTATAACAAAATCATAGAAATGGAGAACATATTAGTGATTGCCAGTGGTTAAGTAGGAGCCCTGGTGGCACAAATGATTAAGCACTCAGCTGTTAACTGAAAAGTTGGTGGTTTGAACCCACCCAGCCGCTCCATGGGAGGAAGACCTGGTGATCTATTTCTGTAAAGATTACAGCTTAGAAAACTCTATAGGGTGGTTCCACTTTGTCACATGGGGTCACTATGAGTTGAAATCGACAACAACAGTGGTTAAGGAGAGGGCCGAGGTGGTAGGGAAGTGAGTGTGGCTATACAAGGGCAGCATGAGGGATCCTTGTGGTGATGGAAATTTTCTGTATCTTGACTGTATCAATGTCACTATCCTGGTTGTGATATTGTACTATAATTTTGCAAGATGCTACCACCAGGGGAAACTGGATGTAGAATAAATGGGAACTATCTGAATTATTTCTTACAACTGAATGTGAATCTACAATTATCTCAATATAAAAAGTTTAATTGAAAAAAAGGTAAGAAGGGAATACTACAAACATCTATACACTTATAAATTCAACAATTTAGAAGAAATGGACTAATTAGTTGAAAACCATGAACTACCAAAACTCAAGCCAGATGAAATAGACATCCTGAGTAAGTTCTACGACCATTAAAGGAATTGAATATGTAATTCAAAAGTACCCGAAAAAGAAATCTGTTGGTGCAGATGGCTTCACTGGAAAAAATGTACCAAACATTAAGGAAGAATTAATATCAATTCTACACAATCTCTTCCAGAAAATAGAAGGGGAGGAACACTTCTCAACTCATTTTGTGAGGTCAGTATTGTCTTGATACAAAAATCAGATAAAGACAGTACAAAAAAGAAAATTAAGGATCAATGTCTCTCATCAACTTAGACACAAAAAATCCTCAACAAAATATTAGTATATCAGATCCAACAATTACAAAAAGTTATACACTGTGACCAAGTTGAGTTTATTCCGGGGATATAATCTGGTCCATAATTTTACATTCAATGTAATCCACCATATCAACAGGGTAAAGAAGAAAAAAGTCAAATGATCATATCAATTGATGCTGAAAAAGCGTTTGACAAAATCCAACACTCATTCATGATAAAAAGTTTGAGCAACTAGGGATAGAGGACAACATTCTCAAATTGATAAACAGCACCTACAAAAAATCTACAGCTTACATCGTACTTAATAGTGAAAGATTGAATGCTTTCCTCCTAAGATTGGAAATAAGGCAAGGATGTCTGTTCTCACCACTCTTACTCAACATACTGCTGTAAGTTCTAGCCACTGCAATAAGGTAGGAAAAACAAACAAAGTGATACAGATTGGAATGGATAAAATAAAACTGTCCCTATTTTCAGATAACATGATTGTCTGTTTAGAAGAAAACTGAATACTTATGTTTAGACTTAACATTGATTTGTAGGCTTAAAATTACAAAATTCTGATGAAAGAATTTTTTAAAAAATCAAATAAATCCCAAACTTATTCTAAACTTCATATGGAAAGACAAAGACCCTAGAATCTTGCAAAGAAGAATAAAGTAGGAGGACTCACTCTGATATTAAGGCTTCTTATATACTACAGTAATCTGTTATCCGTTTTTATAATTTTGTCATTTCAAAACCATATAAATAAAATCATACATTAGGTGACCTCTAAGTATTGCCTGTGTTTTCCACTTAGCATAATTTCCTGGAGATTCATCCAAGATGTATTAATAGTATACAATAGTGTATAAATAGCTTGTTCCTTTTTATTGCTGAGTAGTAATTCATGGTATGGATGTATCAATTTGTTTAACCTGTTGAAGGGCGTTTTGGCTGTTTCCATTATTATACGGCTATTATAAATAAATGTGCTATTTCTGCTTCTTTGGAGCAATTGTAAATGGTATTGTGTTTTTAATTTGCTTCCACAAATGTATACAGAAATGTGCTTGATTTCTGTGCATTGATCTTATATCCTGCAACTTTGCTGAACTCATGTATTACTGTATTTTTGCTCAAGTAATGTGCACACTATAGGTTTTTTGCCAACCACACAACCCCCTACCGCATTATGTTCCTAGGCATGCTATATGTGTGTGGGCGTGTTATTTACATGGGCACATTATTTGCGAAAAAATTCGGTACTTCCAGGAGAGTTATTTTTTGGGGGGGAGGTAGATTTCTTGGGGGTTTCTACATAGGCAATCATGTCATCTGCAAATAGAAATGGCTTTCTTTCTTTCTTTCCCTTTAGTATTCATTTTTATTTCCTTTTCTTGCCTCACTGCTGTGGCTAGAACTTCCAGTACTATGTTGAATAAGAGTAGTGAGAGCAAATGTCCTTGCCTTGCTCCAGTCTTAAGGAGAAATCAGTCTTTTATCATGAAGTCTTATATTAGCTGTAGTTTTTTTCATAGATGCTTCTGATCAATTTGAGGAAGTTCCCCTTTATTCCTAATTTGTTTAGAATTTTTACCAAAAGTGGGTTTTGCATTTTGTCAAATGCTTTTTAAGCAGCAGTTTCTATTATCATATGATCTTTCCTCTTTAACCTGTTGATGTTGGTCTTGTTAGCCGCCATCGAGTCAGCCTCCAACTCATAGCAACCTTATGCACAATGGAATGAAATGCTGCCTGGTCCTGCACCATCCCCATGATTGGGTGCAAGTTGAACCATTGTGATCCATACGTTTTTCTTTTCTTTTTTCCATAGGGATTTCATTGTCTGGTTTTCTGAAGTACATTGCTAGGCCTTTCTTCCTAGTCTGTAAGCTCTGTTGAAATCTGTTCAGAATCATAGCAACCTGCAAGCCTCCACTGACAGAAAGGTAGTGGCTGCACATGAGGTGCATTGGCTGGGAATCAAACCCGGGTCTCCTGCATGGAAGGTGAAAATTCTACCACTGAACCACCAATGCTTCGTAGCCTGTTGAGATGTAGAGTTAAATTTATTGATTTTTCAAAATGTTGCATAAAGGTTGGAATAAATTCCATTTAGTCATGGCATATAATTGCATTTATACATTTTAGGATACAATTTGCTAATACTTTTTGAGGCTTTTTAAAAAAATTTAATAGTATTTTATTGCATTTTTGGTGAAAATTTACACAGCAAATTAAGTTCCTGTTTAACAATTTTTATACAAATTGTTTCATGCCATTGGTTACAATTTTTACAATGTGTCAGCATTCTCATTATTTCCATTCTGTTTGTTCTGTTTCCATTGATCTAGCTTCTCTTCCCCTCCTTGCCTTCTCATCTTTGCTTTTGGGTAAATGTTGACCGTTTGGTCTCATATAGTTAATTGTTTAAGGGAGTACATTACTCACGGCTGATATATAAGCCAATGTATTACTTGGCTGAAAGGTGACCTACAGAAATAACTTCAAATCCAAGTTCAAAGGTTATCTTAGGGCAATAGTCTTGGGGGTTCCTCTAGTCTCTTTCTGTCCACTAGGTCTGGCTTTTTTTAGGAAATTGAGTTTTGTTCTACGTTTTTCTCCCATTTTCTATGAGAACTTCTGTTGTGTCCCTGGTCAGAACGGGCACCATCTCTAGTTCTTCTGGTCTAAGGTTAGAGGAGGCTGTGGTTTGTGTGGGCTATTAGTGCCATGGACTAGTTTCTTCTTGAGCCTTTGAATTCCTTCATTCTCTTTTGTTCCATATGAATAGAGACCAACAGTTGTATTTCAGATGGCTGCTTACAAGCTTTTCAGACCCCAGATGCTACTCACCAATCCAGGATGTAGAACATTATCTTTATGAACTATATTATGCCAACTGACTAAGTTTCCCCCGAGACTATGGTTCCAAGCCTTCTAACCCAGTAAACCAATCCCGTGAGTTGTTTGGATATGTCTAGGAAGCCTCTGTAACTGTGCTCCCTATGTGGTTTGTCATATATGTGGATGGATATATATGTAGCACACAAAAACGTGTAATACATATGCCTACAGATACACCTATACATGCACGTGCATTTACTCACGTATGCCATTCTATAAACATACATGCATCCATATCTATCCAGGTAACCATACACATATATGTTGGTTGTTTTTACTGTTGTTGCAAAATTGTATGTTATAGCATTTATCCAAATTGTCCCCTTTTCTCGTGTACTTCTTAGTGTCTTTATGTACCTTGGTCAAGTTGTACTGACTTCACCCATATTTGGTCTTGTCTTTCCCATCACCCAACGTATTAAGTGTCTACTATCTAGCAAGTGATTCCCTCTCCCTCTCCCTTCCATCCCTGGTAACCATCAAAGAACTTTGCTTTCTGTGTGTATGTCTATTCTTGATTTTGTGTAATAGTGGGACCATACAATATATGTCTTTTTGTGATTGACTTATTTCACTCAGCATAATGTCCTCCAGATTCAACCATGTTAAAAGATGTTTTCCAGACTCCTTATTATTCTTTATAGTTGAGTAGTATTCCATTGTATGTATGTACCACAGTTTGTTTATCCATTCATCTGTTGATGGGCACTTAGGTTGTTTCTTTTTGCTATTGTGAATAATGCATCAATGAACATAGGTGTCCATATGTCTATTTGGGTTACTGCTCTTTTATCTCTAGGATATATACGTAGGAGTGGGATTGCTGGATCATAAGGTATTCTATTTCTAGCTTTTTGAGGAAGCACATACTGTTTTCCATAGTGGTTGTACCATTTTACAATCCCACCAGCAATGTATAAGAGTTCCAATTCCTCTACAACCTCACCAGCATTTGTTGTTTTCTGTTTTTTTGATCATTATCATTCTCACAAGGGTGAGATTGTATCTCATTGTAGTTTTGATTTGCATTTCTCTAATGGCTTATGATCACAAGCATCTTTTCATGTATTTGTTGGCTGCCTGAATGTCCTCTTTGGGGAAGTGTCTGTTCGTGTCATTTGCTCATTTTTGATTGGATTGTTTGTCTTTTTGTTGCTGAGTTGTTGAAGTTTCCATATATTTTAGAAATTAGACCCTTATCAGATATGTCATTGCCAAAGATTTTTTTCCCAGTCTGTAGGTTCTCTTTTTACTCTCTTGGTAAAGCCTTTTGATGAGCATAAGTATTTGATTTTTAGAGGTCCCAGTTATCTAATTTACCTTCTGTCATTTGCGCATTTTTAGTTTTGTTTCATAGGCTATTTATGCCAAAAATTAGGTCCCCTAGTTTTGACTGTATGTTATCTTCCAGAAACTTTATCGTTTTAGCTTTAACATTTATGTCTTTGATCCATTTTGAGTTAGTTTTTGTGCATGGTGTGAGGTATGGATGCTGTTTCATTTTTCTGCATATGAATACCCAGTTTTGCCAGCACCATTTGTTAGAGACTGTTTCTTCCCCATTGAATAGACTTTGACCCTTTGTCAAAGATCATTTACGTGTAGATGGATGGATTTACTTCTGGGCTGTCAATTCTATTCCATTGGTCTATGTGTCTGTCACTGAACTAGTATCAGGCTGTTTTGATTACCTTGGCTGTATACTAAGTTTTGAGATCGGGAAGTGTGAGGCCTCCTACTTTATTCTTCTTCTTAAATATTGTTTTAGTTATTTGGGGCCTCCTTCCTTTCCATATAGAGTTGGAGATTAGATTTTCCATTTCATTAAAGAATGTTGGTGGGATTTGGATTGGGATTGCATTATATCTATAGATTGCTTTTGGTTGCATTGACATTTGCAAAATATTAAGTCTTCTGATCTGTGAGCATTTGAGGATTTTTGAATTTAGTTTGATGAGAGATATTGGTCCAGAGTTATCTTTTTTAGTATTGTCCTTGTCTTGCTTTGGTATCAGGGTAATTGTTGTTGTTGGCTGCTGTCGAGTTGATCCTGACTCATAGTGACCCCATGTGACAGAGCAGAACTGCCCCGTAGAGTTTCCTAGGCTGTAATTTTTACAAGAACAGATTGCCAGGACTTTTCTTCAGTGGAGCCGCAAGGTGGGTTCAAACTGCCAACCTTTTGGTTAGCAGCCAAGTGCTTAACCATTGTGTTACCAACCCATTGCTGTCAAGTTGATTCTGACTCATACCGACCCTATAGGACAGAGTAGAACTGCTTCCTAGGGTTTCTTCATGTAATCTTTATGGAAGCCTACTGCCTGTGGTGCGATTGATTACTTTTGTGTGTGGTCTTTCCAGCCATGGTCTTGTAACTCCCACCCAGGTGATTAGGTGGGACTGTGTGAGGTAATTGTGGCCTGCCAAGGGAATTGGTCAGTTTCGCCTTAAAAGAGAGCCAGTTCCAGAGCAGAGAGGAGGATCCTACCACCACCAAGGAAGAACAGCCAGGAGCGGACAGCATGTCCTTTGGACACAGGATCCCTGCGCTGAGAAGCTCTTGGAAGCAGAAGACGGAGAGAGAGAGATGGCGTGGTGGGCTTCCTTGCCCACGGAGAGAGAAAGTTGAGTGCCTTTGGGCAGAGGCCTAGGGCCAGGGAGAGGTGTGCCTGTGAGCCCAACTGGGAAGAGGCTGTCCTGATGGAAGAATTGTATCCTTGAGTGTTCCTGAGCCTGAATTGTAATCTGTTATTTCCCTAATAAACACCATAATTGTAAGTACAGTCTGAGTTGTGTGTGGTCACTGCAATGAATTATCAAACCTAGCAGAGAAGAAGAGAGTAATGTGCGAGGGATGGTTAGTGTCAGAATTAGTAAAGATGACAGACAGAGGAGGCTTCTCTGACCTCTGTCTCATGGCAATCAGTCTTGGACTGTTGATCCTGATTCTCCTTTTCCCTTGTGAAGATAGAGGAGGTCAGACAGCACCCCCATGCCATTCGTAGACTACCACATCTTTCACTGGCAGAGCTGCTGGTGGGTTAGAACCACCGACCTTTCAGTTAGCAGCCAAGCACCTTAACCATTGCACCACCAGGGCTCCTTTATCAGGGTAATAGTCTTATTTCCTGGAAGATATTATGTAAAATTGATGTTAATTCTTCTTAAAATGGTTGGTAGAGTTCTCCAGTGAAACCATCTGTGCCTGGAGATTCCTTTTTGGAGGGATTTTAAATTACAACTTTAATTTCTCTAATGGTTATAAGGCTACTCTGATTATCTATTTCATCTTGTTGAGTTTTGGCAGTGTGGGTTTTAAGGAATTGGATTTCTTTTACGTTGTCAAATTTATAGATGTAAAGGTGTTCATAATATTCCCTTATTATCCTTTAAATAGCTTCAGGATCTGTGGTGGTATCGTGTTGCATTCCGATTATTGGCCATTTTTTTTCTTCTCTCTTTCTAGCCTTGTCAGTCTTACTAATAGTTTGTTAATTTTATTGAACTTTCCTAAGAACTAGATTTTTGTGTCATTGATTTTCTCTGTTGCTTTGTGTTTCAATTTCATTGATTTCTATTCTTATCTTAAAGTTTCCTTCCTTATGCTTGCTTTTGGCTTATTTTGCCATCCTTTTCCTAACTTCCTGAGGTGGGAGGTTAGCTTGTTTTTTGAGATCTTTCTTCTTTTTAAATGTAAATATTTAGTGCTACAAATTTTTCTCTCAGCACTGCTTTAGCTGTATCCCACATATTGGAAAAAATAAACTTATTTTAGAATAGTTTTAGGATTTTCAGAAAAGTTTTGAAGATAGTACAGAGAGTTCCCATATGCTCAATCCTCAGTTTTCCCTATTATTAATATTTGTTAATAATACATTTGTTATACCTAATGAACCAAAAATTGATATTTTATTTTAACTAAGTCCATACTTTATTCAGATTTCCTTAGTTTTTACCTAATGCCATATTTTCTGTTTCAGGATCTCATCCATGATCCCACATCACATTTAGTCATCATATCTTCTTAGGTTCCTCTTGGCTGTGACAGTTTCTCAGACTTTCCTTGTTTTTGATAACCTTGACAGTTTTAAGGATTACAGGTCAGATATTTTGTAGACTGTCCCTCAGTTGGGATTTGTCTGATGTTTTCCTCGTGATTAGACTAGGGTTGTGGGTTTTGGGAGAAACATCACAGAGATAAAATGTCAGTCTCATCACATATATCAAGGGTAGATACTATCAACATGACTTATCACTGCTGATTTGAACCTTGATCACCTGGCTGAGGTGTTGAAATAGCGTTTGTCAGGTTTCTCCACTGTAAAGTTACTTTTTTTTCTGTTTTCCCCTTTCCATACTGTATTCTTTCAAAGAAAGTCACTGCACACAGCTCATACTTAAGGAGTGGGTAGTTATAGTCCACCTTCTTTTATTTATTTATTTTATTGCACTTTAGGTGCAAGTTTACAGCTCAAGTTAGTTTCTCATACAAACATTTATACACACATTGTTATGTGACCCTAGTTGCTAACCCTATAATGTGACAGCACACTCCTCCTTTCCACCCCAGGGTTTCTCATGTCCATTCAACCAGCTCCTATCACTTTCTACCTTCTCATCTCACCTCTGGACCGAAGCTGCCCATTCAGTCTCATGTATCTACTTGAACTAAGAACCACACTCTGTACGAGTATCATTTTATGTCTTATAGTCCAGTCTATATTCTTTGTCTGAAGAGTTGACTTTGGAAATGGTTTTAGTTCTGGGTTAACAGAGAGTCTGGGGGCCATATCTTCTAGGGCTCCTGCAGTCTCATTCAGACAATTAAGTCCTGTCTTTTTACTAGAATTTGAGTTCTGCACCCTACTTTACTCCTGCACCATTAGGGACTATCTGTTGTGTTCCTTGTCAGGGCGGTCATTGTGGTAGCCAGGCACCATCTAGTTCTTCTGGTCTCAGGCTTACGGAGCCTCTGGTTTATGTGGCCCTTTCTGTCTCTTGGACTAATACTTTCCTTGTGTCTATGGTGTTCTTCATT
>NW_004444006.1:6090352-6091335 GCF_000243295.1 Trichechus manatus latirostris | reverse complement strand
CAGATGGATATCCAGTTATACCAGCACCATTTGTTAAAGAGACTGTCTTTTCCCCACTTAATGGACTTTGGGCCTTTGTCAAATAACAGCTGCTCATAGGTGGTTGTATTTTTACATCTGGATTCTCAATTCTGTTCCATTGGTCTAAATATCTGTTGTTGTACCAGTATCAGGCTGTTTTGACTACTGTGGCGGTACGATAGGTTCTAAAACCAGGTAGTGTGAGGCCTCCCACTTTGTTCTTCTTCTTGAGTACTGATTTAATTATCTGGAACCTCTTCCGTTTCCATATGAAGTTGGTGATTTGTTTCTCCAGCTCATTAAAAAATGTTGGGTCGGGATTGCATTGTATCTATAGATCGCTTTGGGTAGAATTGACATTTTCACAGTGTTGAGTCTTCCTATCCATGAGCAAGGTATGTTTTGCCACTTATGTAGATCTCCTTTGGTTTCTTGCAGTAGTGTCTTGTAGTCTTCTTTTTATGGGTCTTTTATGTCTCTGGTTAGATTTATTCCTAAGTATTTTATCTTCTAGGGGGCTATTGTAAATGGTATTGATTTGGTGATTTCCTCTTGGAAGTTTTTTTTGTTGGAGTAGAGGAATCCAACTGATTTTTGTTATGTTTATCTTGTATCCTTATACTTTGCTGAAATCTTCTGTTAGTTCCAGTAGTTTTCGTGTGGATTTTTTGGGGTTTTCTGTGTATGAGATCATATCAGCTGCAAATAGTGATATGTTTACTTATTACTTACCAATTTGGATGCCCTTTATTTCTTTTTCTAGCCTAATTGCTCTGACTAGGACCTCCAGTACAATGTTGAATAAGAGTGGTGATAAAGGGCATCTTTGTCTGGTTCCTGTTCTCAAGAGGAATGCTTTCAAACTCTCTCCATTTAGGATGATGTTGGCTGTTGGCTTTGTATAAATGCCCTTAACTGTGTCAAGGAACTTCCCTTCTATTCTTATTTTGTTGAGAGTTTTT
>NW_004444006.1:6078689-6088936 GCF_000243295.1 Trichechus manatus latirostris | reverse complement strand
TGTTAGAATTTGTTTTATGTATTTTGGAACCCTGTCGTTGGGTGCATAAAAATTTACTATGGTTATGTCCTCTTGGTGTATTGACCCTTTAATCATTATAGAGTGTCCTTCCTTATCCTTTGTGGTAGATTTTGCTTTAAAGTCTATTTTGTCAGAGATCAATATTGCCACTCCTGCTCTTTTTTGAGTGTTGTTTGCTTTATATATTTTTTCCCATTCTTTGAGTCTTAGTTTTGTTTGTGTCTTCAAGTCTAAGGTGTGCCTCTTATAGGCAGCGTATAGACAGATTATGTTTCTTAATCCATTCTGCCACTCTCTGTTTCTTTATTGGTGCATTTAGTCCATTTATATTAAGCATAATTATTGATACGTACAAGTTTAGTGCTGCCATTTTGATGTCTTTTTTTGTATTGTTGACAGTTTCTTTGTTCCACTTAATTTTCTGTGCTGAGTTGTTTCTCTTCATGTATTTTCTTTTTGTCTTTTTCTTTGTGGTTGATTTTGTATTTTCTGAGTTGTTAGGTTTTTCTTGTTTTTTATTTTGATGTGTAGGATTGTTAGTTTCCTTTGTGGTTACATTAATATTTACCTCTATTTTTCTAAGTTTAAACCCATCTTTTATTTCTTTATATTGCCTTGACTTCCTCTCCATATGAAAGATCAATGACTACATTTTTTAGTCCCTGTCTTTTGTTTTAATGTTGTCATCTTTTACAGAGTGACGTCTCTGTTTTGCTGTTTTCAGTGTTTTAGCTTTAATTTATTTTTGTGACTTCCCTATCTGGGTTTATATCTGGTTGCTCTGTCCTGTGTTCTAGTCTTTGTTATCTGATGTTATTCATTTTCTAACCAGAGGAGTCCCTTTAGTACTTCTTGTAATTTTGGTTTGGTTTTTACAAATTCCCTAAACTTTTGTTTGTCTGGAAATGCCCTAATTTCATCATCATATTTGAGAGACAGTTTTGCTGGATATATAATTCTTGGCTGGCAATTTTTTTCCTTCAAGACTTTATATATGTCATTCCATTGCCTTCTTGCTTATATGGTTTCTGCTTAGTAGTCAGAGCTTAGTCTTATTGACTCTCCTTTCTAGGTAACTTTTTGTTTATCCCTAGCCTCTCTTAAAATTCTCTGTTTATCTTTGGTTTTGGCAAGTTAGATTATAATATGTCTTGGTGACTTTTTTTTGGTATCTACCTTGTGTGGGATTCAATGAGCTTCTTGGATAGATATCTTCTCATCTTTCACAATATCAGGGAAGTTTTCTGCCAACAAATGTTCAACAATTATCTCCATATTCTCTGATATCCTCCCCTGTTCTGGTAATCCAGTCACTCGTAGGTTATCCCCCTGGATAGAATCCCACATAATTCGTAGTGTTTCTTCATTTTTTTAATTCTTTTGTCTGATTTTTCCTCATATAAGTTAGTGTCAAGTGCTTTCTCTTCAATCTCACTAATTCTCACTTCCATTGCCTCAGTTTTGCTCCTATGACTTTCTATTGAGTTGTCTAATTCTGAAATTTTTATTGTTAATGTTTTGGATTTTTGTTTGCTGTCTCTCTATGGATTCTTGCGGCCTGTTAAATTTGTCATTATGCTCTTGAAATAACCTTCTTAAGTTGCTGTATTGCTTTGTCTGTGTGTTCCTTGGCTTGTTCTACATTTTGCATCATCTCCTTCCTGACTTCTTGTAGAGTTCTGCATATTAGTCTTTTGAATTCGTTCTCTGGTAATACCAAGAAGTTCTCTTCCTCCAGAAGGTTTTTTGATTCTTTGTTTTGGCGGCTTGCTGAAGCCATCATAGTCTGCCTTTTTATGTGATTTGATGTTGACTGTTATCTCCAAGTCATCAATAAATTGTTTTATTTATTTTCTATTTGCTTACTGTCCTAGCTTTTTGTTTTGATGTACCTCAGTAGGCTGGTCATGTGAGCTAGTTTGATGAGCTGGGTCTTTGAAGCTCTCACATCCTGTCTCCAGGTGGCTAGAGCTGTTACTAGGTATATAAGCCCAAGAGTTCATTTACTTTTCTTGTGTGGATTCAGCTCAGGTGTTCAGGTTGTTGGTCACTGAGTTTGTGGTGCAGGCTCTTACCTGCAGTCCTAGGTGGGCAGGGGTGATTGGAGTAGGCACAGGTAGCTGGTTGCAGTAGGGCGTCATGTGGTGATCAAGGCAGGGGGCTGACTGCTGCTCCTGAGTGTCTGGGTGGAGCATGTAGGTAGGTGGGTTTTGCAGCCGGACTATGGGCACCCAGTGCTGTTGGCTGTAAGGACTGGGAGTCACCACTTATTTTTGGACCGCTGTCGTGGGTGGCTGGGTGCAGTGGGTGGAGCCACCAGTTCTCAGGCTCTGATGTAGGTAGGTGAGGACCCTTCTTAATGGGCAGGATGGTGTCAAATGTCATGAATCTGCTAGTCCCCCTTATAGGAGATACAGATGAAAATAGGCTTTAGGTATATACCCTGGTATACTGTGCTAATGAGAGGCTAAGCTGTTGAAATGGGCCCACACAGGTCTATGCAGGGGTGAAAGACATTCAAAGTCCATGGACCCCTTATGCCTGTGCCTAGGCAAAGGGGCTATGCCTGCCCTGAGTTCCTGGTTTAGGGGAGCTGGCAGATTATTTTTTCCTGTTTATTAATTTGTTCCCTCTCCAAAGTCGGGAGAATGGCTCAGGTCCTACTTCCAGCCCTGGGAGTGTAGCAATCTCTGAAGCTGGACCTGGGACCTGGAGCAGAGTGGGGGCAGAGCAGGTAAATGGGAGAGAGGTATTTCCCAAAAGGCAAGTTTTTATTTTTATTTTTGATCTGCTTGGTAGGTTAGACGCTTGTACTTATCTTTTGCTGATTGAGCGCCATTTCTTGCTGGTTCTGGAGGTTTGAGCCGACTCTCTACTGCTCGCTCTCTCCCGATGTGGAAAACGCTTCCCAAGTGTCACTGCTTGCCTCACTGCTTACACCAACTGATCCAGCCTGCAGGGTGCCAGTTCCTGCCATGTCAGGTCTGGCAACTCCTCACTGCTTCTGAACTGTCTCCCTCCCCCTGCTGCTCAGTCTGATTCCTCAACTTTGTATTTGATGTTCAGGGCTCCTAGATTGTCGTATATAATCGATTCACTTGTTTTTTCATGTCTTTGTTGTAAAAGGGACCACAGGAAGCGTCTGACTACTCTGCCATCTTGGCCCCGCCCTCTATTCCACCTTCTTGAGGATAGAATATCTACATAAATTATTTTAAATTCTTCTCCATGGGAGATTTGCCCATTCTTCCCCATTTAGTTATTTACTCATTTATTTATATCAGTAGGGACTCATGGATATTTATTGTATTTTATAATCCAATACTACTTTATTTTGCTGTTCAAATTATTCCAGGTTTGGCAACTGGGAGCTCTTTTAGTTCGCACCTGTGTCTCTTTGAAATATCCCATCTTTTTTGGGGGGAGCACTTTTTGGTACTAAAGATGCTTCAGGCTCATCTTGTATGTTTCCAACCCAAGTCCTAGAATGAACTATTTCTTCAAGGATACCTGATTCCTTTTATTGGAGAATGGTATTGGAAATCAAGATCTGGGAGGTAGGTAACCAAACCAAACCAAACACATTGCCATTGAGTCGATTTCAACTCACAGTGACTCTGTACTATAGTACGGAGTAGAACTGCCCCATAGGGTTTCCGAGGCTATAAATCTTTATGGAAGCAGATTGCTGCATCTTTCTCCTGCGGAGCAGCTAGTAGGTTCGAACTGCCAACCTTTCAGTTAGCAGCTGAGTGCTTAACAGTGAGCCACCTGGGAGGTAGGTAGCACCCCAAAAACAAAAAACCCCAAAGTTGTTGCCATTGAGTCAATTCTGACTCCTAGCAACCCTATAGGACAGAGTAGAACTGTCCTATAGGGTTTCCAAAGAGCATCTGGTGGATTCGAACTGCTGACCTTTTGGTTAGCAGCCAAGCTTCGACACCAGAGCCCCACTAGGTAGCATCCCACATGTATTGATATGTTATATTTTCGTTTTCATTTAGTTCTGTTTTTAATTTTTTTTTCCTTTGAGACTTCCTCTTAGACCCACAGATTATTTAGAAGTGTGTTGCTTAATTTCTGTTAAAAGGGTTTCCTGTTATTGATTTCCAGTTTGATTCCATTATGATCAGAGAACATACTCTGTATGATTTCAATTATTTTAAACTTGCTGAGGTTTGTTTAAAGGCCCAGGATATGATTTATCTTTGTGAATATTCCATTGGCACTTATAAAAAAGTATATGCTGCTGTTGTTGAGTGGAGTGTTCTATATATGTCAATTAGATCTTGTGGGTTCATTGGGTTGTTCAGTTCTTCTATATCCTTGCTGATTTTCTGTCTAATAGTTCTGTTGATTGCTGTGAGCGGGTCATTGAAGTCCCCAACTATAATTGTGGATTTGCTTCTTTCTTCTTCTTTTTTTTTGATGTATTTTGAGGCTCTGATGTTTGGTGTGCACACATTTAGGATTGTTATGTCTTTCTGATGGAGTGATTCTTTTATCATTATGTATTGACCCTCTTTGTCTTTCGAAGTTTTCTTTGCTCAGAATTCGACTTTATCTGATATTCATATAGCCACTCCTGCTTCTTTTTCATTAATTTCTGTGTGGTATATCTTTTTCCACTTTTACTTTCAACCTGCTTATTTCATTGTGCCTGAAATGAGTTTCTTGTTGACAGCATACAATTGGGCGCTATTTTATGATCCCGTCTGCTAATCTCTGTTTTTTCATTGGTGTATTTAAACTATTTAATTTAATATAATTATTTATATGTTAGGGCTTGATGCTACCATTATATGATTTGTTTTCTATTTGTTTCCTCTGCTTCTTATTCCCCTGTTTTTTCTTTACTGCCTTCCTGTGGGTTATTTGAACATTTTAAAAGAATCCTATGTTTATTTATTTATAGCGTTTTTGACTATTTTGCTTAGTACAATTTTCTTAGCAGTTGTTCTAAGTATTACAATATACCTGTGTAATTTATCACAGTCATCACAGTCTACTGGTAATTGGTGATTTAGCACTTCAAATGAAGTGTGGAAACTTTACTTCTATTTAAGTTCATTTACCCTCCCCAATTTTTTTTGGTAACAGCTTTATTGAGGTATAATTCACATACCATAAAATTTATCCCTTTAACGTGCAATTCGGTAGTTTTTAGTATATTCACAGAGATGTGCAAACATCACCACTATCAATTTTAGAACACTTCCATCATCCCAAAAAGAAGCTGCATACCCTTTAGCAGGAACTCCTTATTTCCCCGTACCCCCAGTCCTTGGGAACTATTAATCTACTTTCTGTCTCTATAGATTTGCCTATCCTGGACATTTCATGTAAATGGAATAATAAAATATGCTAATGGATTTTTTCACTTAGCATAATGTTTTCAAGGTTCATGCATGTTGTAGCACATATCAGTATTGTTACTGAATAATGTATGGATATATCACATTTAGGTTGTTTTCATTTTGGGCACTTACGAACAATGCTGATAAAAACCTCTATGTACAAGTATTTGTTAGAATACCTGTTTTTAATTATTTTGGATATATACTTAGTGATAGAAATGTTGGGTCATATGGTAACTCTATGTTTAACATTTTGAGGAACTGCCAGACTGTTTTCCAAAAGGGCTGCATCAGTTTTCATTCCCACCAGCAATGTGTGAGAGTTCCAGTTTCTTTATATCCTCACCAACACTTGTTATTATCTGTTTTGTTTTTTTTTATTATACTCACCCTAGTGGGTGTGAAGTTATATCTCATTGTGGTTTTTATTTGCATTTCTTTGATGCCTAATGATGGTGAGTATTCTCGCCACTTTTTCAATATATCTTGTTTTGAGTATTTCCTCTACACACACTGAGTACCACAAAGATGGTGTTATAATTTTTGCTTCAACCATCAAAAATGATTTACAAATCTTCCTTCCCTCTCATAAATCACTTTTGATGGTTGAAGCAAAAATTATAATACCATCTTATGTGGTATGCAATATACGTAGAGGAAATACTTTTACAAATTCTCATGGAGTCCAGACTTTCTGGAGCCACAGAGGCTGGATGAACCCCTGAAACTATTGCCCTGTGATAATCTTTAAAACTTAAACTTTAAATCAAAAATATCCCCTGAAGTCTTCTTAAAACCTAACAATAGTTTAGTTTAACTAGTAAAGAATGTCTGCCTTGAGCACTGTGCTCTTTTAAGATCTATCTATAGGGGATCAGATTGACAACAGCAACTTTAAAGATTAGATAAGAACCTTAGAGGCAGTGAATTTATGTTAGTGGCAGAGGAAGAACTCAGAAAAGGAGCGTGAAGAATGTAATCAATGTCACAGAATTGTACCTGTAGAAATTGTTGAATTGGTGTATGTTCTGCTGTGTATATTCTCAACAACAATAAAATAACTTAAAAAATTGTTTAAAATGATTTACAAAACTCATGAGAACTAGGATGGTCTATTATATCTAACTCCGTTTTTACCATTGTGATGCATTTCTATCCTTTCTGGAGTTTCAAGGCTTCCTCTGTTATCATTTCTGTTTATAGAATTTTATTCAACTATCTTAAGTGTAGGTTTGCTAGCAACAAATACTTTTAGTTTTGCTTCATATAAAAATTCCTTCATTTCCCCTTAATTTCTGAAGAGATTCTCTGGATATAGAATCTGTGTTTGGCAGTTGTTTTTGTTTTTGTTTTTCAGAACTTGAAAAATGTACTACTTCCTTCCTGCTTCTATGTTTTCAGATAAGAATTCCATTGACACTCAAATTGATCTTTCTTATAAGTAATGCATCGTTTTGCTCTGTTTGCTTTCAAGATTTTTTTCTTTCTTTTTTAGTTTTCAGAAGTGTAATTATGATGTTTCTTGGTGTGACTATATTTAGGTTTATTACATTTGGGTTTTACTCAGCTTCTAAGTATTTTGCCAAATTTAGGAAGTTTTCAACCATTATTTCTTCAAGTCCTCTTTCAATAGCTCTTTCTCTCTGCTCTTCTTCTTGGACACTGATGATATGACTGTTGGATCTTCAGTTATTGTCCCGCTGGTTCTGTTCATTGTGTTTTCTTACTGTTGTTCAGACCGAGTAAATTCTATTGATATGTCCTCAAGTTCTTTGATTTTATCTCCTGTCATTTCCACTTTACTATTGAGCCCATCTACTGAGTTTTAAAAATTGTTATTGTATTTTATAATTCTATAATTTACATTTGGTTCCTTTTTACAGCTTCTGTATCTTTGTTGAGATTTTGTACATTTTCATTTGTTTTAACAGAATCTGTGATTGCTTTTTGGATCATTTTTATTATGGATGTTTTATAATCCTGTTGAATAATTCTAACATCTGATTCATCTCACTGTTTGTGTTTTTTGATTGTATTTTCTCATTCATGAGTGATTTTTGAGTGTAATCTGGAGATTTTGGATATTATATTATGAAACTCTGGATCCTACTTAATCTTGTTTTTTTTAGCAGGTGGTCACTGTGTTGACGTGCAATGTAAGGGCTGGGTGCGTATGCACACTCAGTTTCCTGCTTTGCACTGCCCTTATGACCCCAGCAAAAGTAGAGCACTGACTTACACTTCCTTGTACAAATGGATGGTGTGGAGGTTCAGTTACCCTCTTGGCCCTGCTGATACTTTCTTGGTGGAAGTGGGACACTGACTTACATGGCTTTATTGCCTCTGAATTGTGGTGTAAGCTCAGCTCCCTGCTGGGTCCTGCTGACTTCAGGGGATGATTGGGGGAGAGGCAAGGAGTCAACTAGCTCTGCCTCTTATGACCTTGTTAAGCCTCATTGATGCAAGCTGAGGTTGGAGGCTCAGCTCCTTTCTGGGCCCCACTGACACCACCAGGAGATAGGAGACAGGAGTGCCTACTAGCCCTGATTCATACCGTTTCTTTTAGTCCCATTGCTGCCAGGTGGATTTGAAGGTTCAGCTTCCCACTGAGTCTTGCTGATACCAGAGGTGGGGGAAATTTTGAGAGTTGAATAGCCCTGTCATGCACTCCCTTGTTCAGTCTTCCTGATGCCAGATGAGGGTAGAGACTCAGTTATCCCCTAGGCCCACTGACATGGGTATGGAGGGTGAAGTCTAGTGGTGACTAGCTCTGCCTTGCACCTAATTGTTAAGTCTCATTGCTGCTGGGTGGGTGTGAAGGCTTAGCTCAACACTGGACCCTGCTGACATTACTCTGATACAGGAACTGAAGCACTGTCTGCTTGCACAGACTGGGGGATGGAAGATCAGCTGCCTTCTCGGTCCCACGGACACTATCCCAGCAGTAGAATAGGAGCATGCCACCTGATTTCATGGGGTAAAGGAGCAGACTGGAAGATCAACTCCCTACAAGGCCCTACTGAAACCATTGCAGAGAGGGTTGTGGCTTTTTCAGGTGGTGTTTGGCAGGAGTAGGCATGTATTGCCAAGAGTTTTCTGTTGTTAGGCCACCCTTCTCCCTTTCCTTTGGATGTGGGGAACAGACATTTCCTAGAGTTTTTTTTTTGGTCTGTGCCTGTTGGCAGTTATGAATTGGCAGTGCCTTGTCAAGAATATATGGGAGGCATAAGAAACCCAGAGAGCTCACCACTACACTGTTCCTCAAGTTCTGAGGCAGTTTATCTTTCTCTTTCCACTTTTCAGAGTCTTGCTTGCTGTATTATGTCCAGGGTTTTTCAGTTGTAAGAGGGAGGACTTGGAAGGAACGGGGTTTCTCCATCTTGGAGGAACCAGTCCCCCTGTTTTCTTTTTTAAGAAAAAAAATCAGCAGAGCACACAGCATCCTCAGAAATGAATTTTTAAAAAATATCCAAGAAGAGTTCTGATAGTAGTAATGATTTAAGGAATAAACCATCGCAAAAGAATGTCTCGGAAAACTTGAAGAAATAAAGATTTACTAGGTTTATGTGTCTTTCCTAATTTCACTGGAAATTTGTGGATATTAAACCAATGACTCTTGGTGTGGGCCAAGTTCTTTTTCTATATTCTGCTCCTTTGTGGGTTTTTAACGTCCTTTGTGTTTCTTGGGAGAAAGATGTAAGCGTCAGAGAAACACTTGCTCCTGTGCCTAAAATAAGTTTTTACATTCACAGTTACTGTTAAATAAAAGTAAGACTGGTGGTAGTAGGGACCCCTGGGAAGTTGCAATAGCAGATGCTTCAAGTCTCAAAAGTAAAAATAGCAGCATTTTCCTGCACTCATACTCTCAACTCTTAAGTACTAGTGACTTGCACTTGTTGGGATTCAAAATCATGGTTTCAGGACAGAGGCTGATATCTTCACTTGACAACCTCTGCTTAGATTCCATTCTGTGATCCTTAAGCCCCTCCCTCAACTTCCCACCCCCCTCACTGAATCAATATGCTTCAGATGCTACTGCATCACTAGCACCAGGCTGGTTATGGCACCGGATGTTTCAAGACAAAGTAAGTGCTTGATCTTGCTAAGTTGCTGGGATGTAGTATAGTAGAATTTTGGAGTCACAAAGACGTCAGATGAATCCCTACATTTGCCACTAATTAGTTGTGTTGCTTTGGGAAAATTACTTAATCTTTCTGAGACACAGTTTGCTCATCTGTAAAATGGGAATAATAAATCTGACTTCCCTGAATTGTTACAAGAATTCAATGAAGTGAGGACCTAAGTTGGTGCTCAAGAAGTCTGAAAAAGCTTCTAGAGAATGTGACTGACCTCTGACAATTATATCTGTGTTCAACGGTTTCTCCCACTTCTATGTAATGTTTCCTGATTCTACCATGGCTTCAGTTAAATGCCTGTACTTATGTATGTTACAAGCTTATGGGACAAAAAATTCACTTGGAACAGAAAAAGAAAGATATGGCCGTCTCATTGTGTTATTTATAATTACTTACTATCTCCAGTCCCTAGAAGCCTAAAATGTTCAAAACAAGGAAAAAAGAGTTTGCAATGCAACCTAAACTTTTCCTGATCAATTATCTTCTATTCTACAGTTCAGGCAGTTCAATATTATTTTTTCTGGTGTAGGAATGGGAAAATTGAACCTACACTTTGAGTCATAACCATTAATGATACTGTACACCATTGTCCATAGCGTCCTATCCAACTGATCTAAAGAATCTAGTGGTAAAGAGAGATGGAAACTACTAAGATGGCAATTTGGAGGTGGGTATATGTCTTACAGCTTTACCAAGATTTTATTTTATTTTATTTTTATTTTTTATTTTTTTA